>NC_059374.1:10690652-11032300 GCF_019703515.2 Myxocyprinus asiaticus
GAGTTCCGCTGTAAACCATGGTTTGACATTGTTAAATGTTAAATAAGTCCTAGTAGGAATGCTCATATCCTCACAGACTCTGATATATGATGTAACAGTATCTGTGAGCTCATCCAGGTCTGTGGCTGCAGCCTCAAAAACACTCCAATCAGTGCAGTCAAAGCAGGCTTGTAGTTCTAGCTCTGCTTCATTGGTCCATCTCTTTATAGTCCTTAATACAGGCTTAGCAGATTTTAATATCTGTCTGTAGGTTGGAAGAAGATGAACCAGACAGTGATCAGAGAGTCCCAAAGTTGCTTTAGGAACAGAGCGATATGCATCCTTTATTGTTGTGTAGCAGTGATCCAGTATATTTCTGTCTCTGGTTGGGCATGTAATGTGCTGTTTGTATTTGGGCAGTTCACGTGTGAGATTTGCTTTGTTAAAATCCCCAAGAATAATAATAACTGAGTCCGGGTATTGTTGTTCTGTGTCTGTGATTTGATTAGCCAGCTGTTGCAGTGCTGTGTTCAAACACGCGTTTGGCGCGATATACACACTCACCAGAATAAATGAGGAAAACTCCCGCGGCGAGTAGAAAGGCTTACAGTTAATAAAGAGTGCTTCCAAATTAGGACAGCACATCTTCTTTAACATTGTTACATCTATACACCAACTTTCATTGATGTAAAAGCATGTTCCACCGCCTCTCGTTTTCCCCGTTAACTCCACGATGTGATCCGCTCTGAACAGCTGAAAGCCCGCAGATGTAACGTGCTGTCTGGAATGGCTTCACTCAGCCAGGTTTCTGTGAAGCACAAGGCAGAAGAGGTTGAAAAGTCCTTGTTTGTGCAGGTAAGGAGATGTAGTTCGTCCATTTTGTTAGGGAGAGAGCGGAGATTCGCAAGATGAATGCTCGACAGAGTTGTTCGAAAGCCATGCCGACAGAGCTTGACCAGCACGCCTGCTCATCTCCCTCGCCTGCATCTCATAGCGCGTTTAAACAACACAGCCGCGCCTCCAACTAAAATGTCAAACAAAACTTCCGAATATTCAAAAACCGGGAAAAGATTGACTGGTATATGCTGTCGAATGTTAAACAGTTCGTCTCTGGTAAAACTGACTGGAAAAAGATTACTATACACAGGACAAACAAACAAAACCAACAAAACAATAGAAACGCTCCACATCGAGGCGGCCAGCCGCGGCGCCATCATGATGTAAAAAAAAAAAAAAACACTAAACCACCCACTAATAGAACTCCTAGCCACATATGCATTAAAAAATATACATTAACTGTATAAAATATTTTAAACTTATTCTTCTCTCTCTTTGCCACAGTCTTGATTGAGTAACAGAAGTAAAAATTGATATTAAAAGATAGCAAAAACAGTTACCTTATATAATCTCTTAAGATTAGTGTAGTCTGGTCATGTGGGAAAAATTATTCTGTGGAAAAGAGGAATCATTATGTGAGAGATTATAATGCAGTTAAAATCAGATTAAGTTAAATACAGTATTGGTATTTAATACAGTATAAATAATATGTCTTTCCTGGTTAGTGGATTATTTTAATGAAGATTCTTCTTAGAATGTTGCAGTCTGACAGTCTGCATGTAGCATCTGTAGGTGTGTTTGAAGTGACTCAAGTCTGACCAGAGATCAGAACAACAAATGTCTATGCAGGAGGGGGTGGGGTGTGAGGGTGTGAGCTGGAGGTGTGTATGTGAGGATGGGAGCAGGGAGGGGGGTCAATCATGAATAGTCAACAATGGGGGAGACAAGGCTAGTTGTTACACTTTTTACTCCAGTAAATATTTCTCAAGTAGGTTTATTTTTTAAAGTCTTTTCTGTATAGACACACCTTAAAGCCTTGGCTGCAAAGAAAAAAAAAAAACAACAACAACAAAAAAAAAAACCTAACAGTATGTTGTTGCAAAGGTAACATGGTTGCACCCACACCCAGATAGACATTTTTGGGAGCCCTGTGGAGGTATAGAGTTTGCAGGGCACAGAGACTGTATCTGTAGCAATGTTTCTACCTGTGGAACAATTGCAGGCAGAAGTGTACTTCATCTGTGCAGTTAAGCCAGACAAAAGAGAAGGTATCAGTAGTAATACCACTGTGCACTGTGGTTGAAATTTAGGCCTATATGATTCCTAAAGTTGTAATATTTGTATGCACACATCAGATTTTTTTTATTTTTTTTTTTAACACCAGACATTTTTTAGGATGTTTTTATTATTTTATTAACGTATTAGTTTACTACTGTATTTTACAGTACATTTTTAATTGGACAGATTGAATTGTTTGCATTTAATTTCTTTAGTACCCATACTAAAAGTATAGTAATAAACTCTTACTGTATGTGATTTTCTGCAATACAGTTTGGTTTGGTTGACATTTTCTGACCAAGTGATCATGGCTGTTGACCAAATGCTTTAGGCAGTTGTAATGATTGATCCATTAGTCATTTAAATGAACTATTATGTCAGCACATGGTAACAGTGTAGGTTTGAAAACTGACATAAAAAAGAAAAAAAGAAAAAGAAAAACAGATAAATCCCTGCATTTTAAAATCATATTTTTTTTTTCTGTAATATCTGTCAAAATTATCAGGTAAAATGAAATGAAGTTGTTATTGAGTTAAATATCACTACTGTTTGGTAAACAATTTTACATTCAAGTGTTTATTTTAGCATGTTTGTCTGTACAGTAATGTTGTTTGCTGTAGCTGACAATAAGCTAAACTTTCAGTTATTTGTCTTCCCCTGTACTCTGAAACACATCAAGCACCTAACACTTTTCACTCACAATTGCCAGGCATTAACATATAAAAGGCACTCACAGCAGGACACTGCCATCAGTCGTCACAACAAGCCAAATTTCAACTGTTAATTTCCGTCAAACTTCACGGTTCCATTTTCATGTCTGCTGAATTGAGTTATGTGGCTTTTTGTGGACGTTAACGGTTTCATGGTACTTGGGTCTGTTTTTTTTCCCTAATACATCTCACAAACTTGAAGTTACTATTCCCAAATTTTTCCAGATTTGACTATTTTCATGCAATGTACGAGCTATATGTGCATTTTTGAATGACAGTTTCTGTACTGATCTGCAGTTGTCAGCTCCGACTGTTACTAAGGTCAAAATTTAGCTTATTGACTTTATTGATACATATTTCCGGTTTTATTGTGCACAATTAATAAGTGCACACTATTCTAAAGAAAATTATTATTATTATTGTAATCTTTCATCAGAATGTAATAATATGCTCCACCTCTGAAAGACTTACCTTTTTTGTTTGACTATTGGCTGACATAGCCCAATAGCTGTTTAAGCACTGTTTTAGGCTAATGTTGCAGATAATACAACCTTTGTAAAATCTTGCCATTAGTTAATGCATTAATTTAATGCCTGTTAATCTTAAAGTTAAAGCTGAACTACGTAATTTTGTGCTCTCAAGCGACATCTGTGGTTGAAACTTAAAATTGCAAGCAATTTGTGGAAGAACACTAAACGTGAGTTGTTTCGGCACTGCTCTTCTGGCGGATGAATCTCATGATTTGAGCTTTGCTTGTGTGTGATCATGACTGGAGATATTCAGAGCCGGAGTCATAATGTGCTGTTTTCATTTTGAAATAATGTTATATGATTAAACATTTAAAACTGAAATATTACATGATTTGATGAAGATAAACAACACTCCTATTCACATGAATGAATTAATTAATTTTACACTTATAGCGCTTTTCTGACACTTACACAGAGAACAGGGGACTCAATCACTACCAGTATATTTTAATATATTTTTTCAAGTGTTTTATCTACTATTAGTGTTTGTGTTGTACTACACACTTATCAATTTAAGAGGTGATACTCGTGATATGGTTTATATGACTTTATTATTTTTACATTATATTTTACAGCCACAGTTGATAATGCAAGTGAACCGTAATACTAAAATAGTATGTCTATGCAATGCTCACAATAACACAGTAAACTAAAAACAAAAAACAAGGATTCAATAATGATGGGGATAAAATATACTTTATTAAACATGAAAATAATATGCTTAAAAATGCAGTGTAACAGTTACAACAAGTCAATTTCAGAAGTCATAAATATTAGTGAACATGTCACAGTAACTTCCCCCGACACCGTAGATACATCGCGATTGGTCAACACACAAGTAATGTTCGGTTCATACAAGCATGACAAGCAATATTAGCATCAAAAACCCTAACAGACAACATATCCAAGCATTAAAGCAGGTAAACAACTTTGCCAAATGGAGAACAGATAAACGTCCATCCAGATTGTTGTGATGCTGTCCTGAAATGTGTGAGTGTGACTGACTGAACTGTAGTTTCTTTCTTCTTTTTAATGGCTACTCGCAAACAAAAACAGTGCATTACCATCATCTACTGTTTACATGGGAACGAGACAGCCGGTTCATCTCTCCTATGTTCACGGACATGACGTAATGACGCAAGGATGTACGTCATAAGCCAGTGATTTCGTGCCAAATCGGATGCGACAACTCAAAATACATATAATTTTTATAGGCTTACTTTAGTGAGTCGGTGTAATGTAAGGCCATTGTTTTGAACACTGCTTGTTTATGTACTCAATCGATAATGGCAATCTGTTAATTTTTTACCAAAAAATCTTAAATAGTGCAGCTTTAATGTACAAAAGGTAACAGGTAGGAATGCAAGATATATCAGCAATGTTGTTATTGCATGATATTAGATATATTCACTGATAATTTGTTACGGTTAAATTGTTTGCGGCAAATAATCTTTGAATGTTTGCTGCTTATCTCATTATTGCAGAGTGTGTGTGTGTGATCAGGAAAGTGTTTTAAGACAAGTTAGCATGTCACATCACTCTGTGAGGATTATTTCAGCATCTATGCACCGTTACGTTCTGTTGGGATTAACTTTTTATTGGGATTATCTGTTGTAAAAACAATATGCCATTTCCTACATTCTGTTTATGTTTCATGAAGTAATATGCGAAAATGCAACAAAAAAACCTATTGTGTATTGCTGAGGGGGAATCATTGGTTTTTGTCCTTTGATCTATAGCCTCCACACCATGGACAAAAAGCCTATTCAAAATCATATTCAGGTCTGGCTTTAATCTGGTATGGTACACTCATTTTTATAATCCAATCAGGTTTTGCCCAACTTTTTGTCACATAGGTTACATTACAGAAGAAAAATGGGCTGCGAGTGTTGTTTAAAGTTAATATTGAATGTGAATTTGTGTGGGGTTTGTATGTGTTTGTTGTTGTTCTTTTATGTTTACTAAAGTGTTTGTAAGTGCGCAAGAGCATGTAAGAGGAGACTAGTGATGACTAATGAGAAGTGGGTGCCAGAACTTCCTTTCGTATCAGTCCACACATGCAGTACAAGAGCCCCATGGAAGTGATGACTAACAGCAGACCCATCTAGTTGAGGAGTTTCAGGTACCTCCTCAGAAACCTCTCATGCTGTATTCTAATCAACGGTGTCCCTGCATTTCAATGTTAAAAACAGCCTATTTCATCATTCAGAGAAATGTATTTCTCGCTATTGTGATAAAACTGCATTTCACCTAAACTCATTTCTGCACAACTCATTGGGAGGCTTAAAATAGCTATTCAGTGGTTTCCAAGTAGGCAATCTATTCCTGCAAAGTCTTTAAAGCATCAATACAACGTGTCATCAGGCTAAGTCAGTATAAACAGTGTTGCGTAACGTTACTTTTAAAAGTAACTATTGGTGCTTGCTGCTTTTGGAAAGGGTCATGAGGCTTCAGAGTTCTATTCCTGGCTGATTCAGAGTCTAGGGGACGGGGTTTTAACATCTCTTAAGAAGTTATTTACATTTATGTATTTGGCAGACGCTTTTATCCAAAGCGACTTACAGTGCACTTATTACAGGGACAATCCCTCTGGAGCAACCTGGAGTTAAGTGCCTTGCTCAAGGACACAATGGTGATGGCTGTGGGGATTGAACCAGCAACCTTCTGATTACCAGTTATGTGCTTTAGCCCACTATGCCACCACCACTCAAGTTATGGGAGAGAGACTTGAATTTAGTACTGGAGGATGAAGAATGGGGTAGGATTTAAAAAAAAATGTCAAGTCTATGTCTAGGTATGCAAGTGTTCGCCTCATTCAATTTAAGATTCTGAATCGTTTTTATTGGACTTCCTCTAGATTGTATAGGCTTGGCCTTAAAGACACACCTACTTATGGGGAAATAGCCCATGTTTTTTGGTTCTGTATAAAGATACAAGAGTTTTGGTCGAGGGTTCAGAGTTCTGTCTGTGAGGACTTGAGCACCCAGATTTTACTCTACCCCAGACTTTATATTTTGGGTGATGGGGCGGGTATTAACGTAGGGAACAAACACAAAAAAAAAAAAACTGGGTCCTTACCAGCATGGTGATCGCCAGGAAGGTGATCCTTGGGGGATGGAATTTGGCTGGTGCGCCCTCATTTCATGAGTTGGGTAGAGTGGCGGCTTTTGAAAAGATGTTGCATAGATGGCTGACCAGTTTGGGTGCTTATGGCAAGAAGTGGGGCACTTATTTGGCCTTCCTAGAGGACTGCCAGGGAGGAGCAGTGGAGAGGGACAGTTTGGATTAAATATAATTAATTAATATGTGGAAACCTTTTTCATTTTTGTTATTTAATTTTTATGTCTTTTTATGAAATTGAATATTTTCTTTGGACTGTCTGTTTATGTGTGTCTGTTGTTATTCAATGTTTGACCACTGGGATGTATGTTGGGGATGGGAGGGAGTGAGAGGGGGGCATATATTGATAAAAGTTGATTCAGTGTTTTCATGTGCTGTTTGAGTTATTTTGAGTATGGAATCAATAAAAATTTTTAATGTCAAAAAACGTTACTATTCAAATATTGCATTACTTCTTAAAAAAGTAACTAAATTGATCAAAAAGTTACTTTTTATGGAAAGTAATGTTGCATTACTTTTTTGGCATTACTATACTTTTAGAGCAAAATCACTATGCATTCCATACAAACAAGCCATGCACTGCATACAAGAGACATTACGGGACATGCTACCTACTGTACAACACATTGTCACACTTTGTAAGGAATGGACCCAAATGCAGAGAAGCAATAATAACAAGGCTTTATTAAAGAAAACAAAAATACAACTAAAAACTCTCACGATGGAGAAAAACATGAAAAACAGGACCAAAAACTCAGCAAACAAAACAAACAAGCAAACTGACTAAGAAACTGGAGAAGGCAGGAACCAACAGACAGGGTAACTGTGGAGGTGTCACAAAAACTAAGAACTTTGTTACACTGGTGCCAAACCCGGAAAAAAGGAGCGTACCGCTGGTGTGGAGTCATCTTCACACTGGAGGAGGTCTTCCGATCCCTCACCAGCATCCACCAGGCCCAATATCAGGTCCTCACGGATCTGCGGGCGGAGCAACAACATCACTTTCAGGCACTCCTTCGAGGCCAAAAGGAGGACCAACGGGCATTGCTGAGCTTGGTGCCTCAGGAGGGGGCAAACGCTGCGACCCCAGCAGCAGCAAACCCCCATGTGTTGCTCGTGAAAATGGGGGTGCAAGACGATGCGGAGGCCTTTATGGACCTCTTTGAGCACACAGCCCAATCCCTGGAATGGCTGTTGGCACAATGGACAGTCCACCTCTTACAGCTGCTGACCAGGGAGGCCCAACAGCTCCCGGTCGACAACCTCCTGAGGTACCTTAAGCTGAAGAAAGCCATCCTGCAGTGGGTCGGCCGCAGTCCAGAGGAGCACCACCAGCGGTTCCGATCCTTGACGCTGAGCAAATTCGGCCGCCCATTTGCCTTTGCTCAACAGCTCCGTGATGCCTGCCAGTGGTGGGTGCTGGCTGAGGAGCCCAGTGACGTCAGGCATGTCATCGATCTCATGGTGCTGGAGTAATTCATCTCCCGACTACTGTAAGGATCGGGGAGTGGGTGCAGTGCCACGTCGCTGGATGAAGCAGTACAGTTGGCAGAGGACCATTTAGCGGTGTACCCAGGGGCCGGAGCACCCCACTCTCTCTCTTTCTGTGATGGGTGAGGCTGTGGTTAGTTCCCGCCTCACCCATCCACTATTTGTGGGTACTAATTGGCCGGCTTTTCCTGAATTGTTAAAAGTTGTGTGTGGATGGGTCCTGTGAGTTTGCACAGGGAGATAAAGTACTTGTATTGCTGCCCACATTGAGCTCAAAATTACTCGCGAAGTGGCAAGGGCCCTTTGAGGTCACACCACGAGTTGGGGAAGTTGAATATGAGATAGTGCATACGGATAGGGGCTGCGATCGTCAAATTTACCACCTCAACCTCATAAAACCATGTAGAGAGGTGGTCCCCGTATCCTTGGCAATGGTAGTTCCAGAGAGGGAGGAGCTCAGTCCAGAGGTGAGCCTAAAAGCCAATCAGTTCACTCCAGTACCGTGTGGAGTCCATCTCTCGGCGTCACAACGTACGGAGGTTGCCAGATTGCAAAAAAGTTTCTCTGATGTGTTCTCGCTTCTCCCGGCCACACTAACCTCATAGAACACCACATCGAGACCCGGGGTAGTGGTACGTAGACGGGCCTACCGCTTACCCGAACACAAGAAATGGATAGTACGGGAAGAATTAAAGGCCATGCTCAATATGAGGGTAAGAGAAGAATCCCAAAGTGATTGGGCCAGCCTGGTAGTTCTGGTACCTAAGAGCGATGGCTCAGTCCGGTTCTGTGTGGATTATAGAAAAGTCAACACGGTGTCGAAATTTGATGCGTATCCAATGCCTCTTATTGATGAACTGCTCGATCGGTTGGGCACGGCTTGCTTTTACTCGACAGTGGACTTAACAAAAGGTTATTGGCAGATCCCCTTAACGGTGCTTCTCCAAACCGTTTGGATTACACCAATTTGTTACCCTTCTGTTCGGTTTGTTTGGGGCCCCGGCTACATTTCAGCGTCTTTTGGACCGAGTCCTCGGACCACACGCTGCGTATGCCGCTGCTTATTTGGATTATATCATTATTTACATTATGCAGCATCTGGGGGCTGTTCTGAGGTCACTGCGAGGATCAGAACTCACAGTAAACCCGAAGAAGTGCGCATTTGGACAGGTGGAGTTACGGTATCTGGGGTTCCACTTGGGGAATGGGCAGGTGCAACCCCAAATTGATAAAACCGCAGCAATTGCCACCTACCCGAGTCCTAAGACCAAAAAGGAGATGAGTCAGTTCTTGGGGCTGGCTGGCTATTATCAAAAGTTTGTGTCTAATTATTCAGACGTCACCAGCCCGCTGACTGATCTCACTAAAAAGGGAGCTTCAGACCCGGTCCAGTGGATGGAGCTGTGCCAACGGGCATTCACACTGGTAAAAGCTGCACTTCGTGGCGGTCCGCTTCTGCATTCCCCTGATTTCTCTCTCCCTTTCGTTTTACAGACGGATGCATTGAACAGGGAGCTGGGTGCTGTTCTGTCCCATGTGGTGGAGGGGGAGGAGTGCCTGGTACTGTACATTAGTCAAAAGCTCTGTATGAGAGAGACAGTACCATAGAGAAGGACTGACTGGCCATCAAGTCAGCGGTCCTTACTCTCCGCTACTATTTGTTGGGACGAGCGTTCACCCTCTGTTCGGACCACGCCCCACTCCAATGGCTCCACCGCATGAAGGATACCCACGCCTGGATCACCCTTTGGAATCTGGCACTCCAGCTATTTAAGTTCGAGGTGGTCCACAGACCTGGGGCACAGATGGCTGTTGTGGACTTCCTGTCCAGAAAAGTGTGGGGGGGTGGGGGGGTGTGTGGAGTAGGCAGTCTGGATGGTCCCCTGGCCTGAGTCAGGCAGTGGGGGTATATGGAGGTGAGGGCATGGTCGAGTACACGTCTGGGGAGAGAGAAAGTGGTAAGGACATCCACCTGAGATTAATTGTTACTAATTACTGTTTCTATGTGCACAGTGAGATTCGGGGGAGGTAAAAGACGGCCCAGTCCATAGAGAGGGGAGAAAGAGTGCTGCATTGAGCAGAGTGTTCCAGAGTGCGATTTGTAATGCTGAAAAGCATTAATTTGAGTGTGCCCGCTGAAAAATGGAATATATATATATATATATAGACTGTAAAGCTGTGGGAAATAAAGCCATTTTGAGTTGGATTTCGTCGTCTCCCGCTTCCTCCCTTGTCACAAAAACTAAGAACTTTGTTACAGTAACACACATAAAACAATCTTGCAGAGACATGAGGGAAGAGGGCACAATAAATAGGCAGGAAGGCACATGAGGAGCAGGTGAAACTAATTAACATAACAAGGACTCAACGAGGGAGAGTGATGAGGGAAACAAAGTCAGGGAAGCACATGGCAAAACAAACACAAAGCCATGTGCTAACATACAAGACCAACCAGACATGAGTGCACATGGCAATAAAGAACCCAACACAGTCATCTGCACTCACACAAGACACAAGACTGACAGAAAAGCGCATGGCAGGAGAACCAAACTGAACCCAAAGCCATGCGCTCACAAATACGAGACATGGAGCACGAGTGTCCGGATCCCGACTAAGAACAGAAACCGAACTAGGCTGAAGAGTCAGGACCCAGACACCATGCTCCAAACACAAAAACACAGAACATGGATGTCAAGATCCTGTCACAAAAATAAACATGACTGACAAAGTGACAGGATCCTGACACACATGTCAAAACAACATGCTAAACAAACAGATTTTTAGAAAGGCTACAATCAGTAGGTCTATTTACCTCATATTTATAATAATAGGAATATTAATGAAACGTTTTTCCTTTGGCATGGCAGCCAACATGAATAATAAAAAATAACCTATGTCTTACCTCCTGCAGCAAAGTCAAACACTTAATCCTACATCATATGTGGTGCCCATTGACAAATGCCAGAGTCAACTTGAAATGTTTTTTGGATGTCAGGATAAAATTCAGTGGGGAATACCAGCCTAACATGTTCAAGGAAGGTGTCTGAGGAAAAAAATAATATTTTTCACTAAAGTCATCTCAATACAGGCTTGTTTGGAGTTTGGAGACTGAAAATGTTTCAGTCAGAGCATGGTGCGTACAGCCTTACAGCTGCAGGTGACACTGGGTGATCACATACTACTTCAAATGATCATATGGATATAACTTGAATGAAATTGTTTTTAATGCTACCAAAATGTCATAAAAACGGTTTGTTTTGAGAAGCACACTACTTATTTATTATAAAACAAAAATGTAAAATAATTTTAGAAATGAAGACATTTTCTCTGCGCACACAACCCATGTTGCTTGCAACCACCAATCCAGAGTCAGCTTTTCACATCCCACTCTCTCAGCTACAGGCAGCAATAACATGGAGCAGTTCGGCTGCATAGGTCAGTTAACTGAGCGAGCATTTCACCCTGTATATCAAGCAGTGGCCAGGGGAAGGTTAGTCTTATAATCCCTCTGCCTACATGTGTTTACAGATTTTTTAATAGAGCATGTAAATCGATCACGTACCGGAATGTTGAATGTAACTGTAAATGCTTTAACATGGAGCAGTTTGAATGCTGATCCTAGACCAGTAGTTAAGGGCAGCTTTAAAACCAAGCAATTCGAAAGAAAAAGCAGTCTGCGATCATTCCACGTTGTATGTAACGGTATGCATAATCATGGCCACGGGAAGAATTTTTACGGCTTTCCGCTTATGCTATAATATAACATGAAAATGTGTGTTTACCAGGCACGTGCCGTGGGATTAGAGACTGGGTAAGCATCAAAGATTTTTATACACATTATTAAATGCTGTGCCCAAAACTCGTTATACGGGTGATTAATGTTGCGGAAATGTTATTGACATAAATGGTTGCCTTACAACCCACCAGTCAATGGAAACAATTGTCACAGTGGACTTCATGACCACATTTTTTAAAATTCAGCACAGTAATATTGCTCATATCACACAAATTAAAGATTGTCATATATATTGAGCCGAGCATGTTAATGTCCATTAAATCATACAATGAACCATAGTGCCAGAAGAGCTTGTTCTGACATACAACAAAAAGAAAAAGAAAAGATTGGCAGTTACTAGTTTCAACATCATATGCCTCACACATCACTCTTCCCACAGTTCAGAACCACTGGAATGGACAGCAGCAATTAACTAATCTGACCACCATAGACAACAATCTTAACCTGAATGCGCAAGGCAAATGTAACATAGACACGGTGTCACAGTGTGTCACCGTTATGTTCTCAAAGACTCTTATGTTGATATAGTTTTTGTCTTCTGTCATCAGTTTATCATGAACTACATTTCCCACGATGCACTGCCCTCATCTCAGCCCTCTGTTCCCCATCTTCCTCACCTGTTCTCCATTCCCTCATCAACACCTGTTTGTATATATACCCTCATGTTTTGTTCACTCTTTGTCAGTTCTAGTCCGTGTAACCCTTGTTTTAGTTTGTAGTTTGTGGTTTATTGTTCGTTGTTACATGTTCACGTGGATTTTTATCTCTATCATCATCTTCATTAAAAGCCTGCGAATAGATCTATCGCCTCCCATCTCATCTCAGCTATAACAAGTGACACTCGGTAGTCTACATTCCTTAATAAATTTTAGACACTGCGCCCGAGCATTAGAACTATAAAACAGACATAACACAAGAAGGACATGATTGCCAGATCACCACTTCATAGACAGACAGACTAACCAGAAACAATGACCTAGTATCTATGACCTAGTATCAATAACACACATTTTTAATAAATATATTAACTTACCTTTACTTGAACACAAAATCCATGCGACTCTCCCTGCAAATGAACATCTCCGTCACTTTGTTGTAAAAGTCGCCCGCTTGTTGAAGTTTTGATAGCCTCTCTTTCTCAATTTTTAATTGAAATGAACTTTGCCAAATCCGCGTAGGTTGTTGATGCTTACACTGCAGATATCCATTTTTAGTGCTTAATAATGCATTAGTTACATGAACTTGAACGTGTTGACACAAACTTAAATCTAGCCTATCAGATAGCATGACTAAAGGAAGGAGCTTCTGATTGGCTTACTCATTTTGGTAAGCATGCTTACCACGGCCATTTGTAGCAGTGACAGTGTTGATTAAAAAGGGTGGTAAACAATGCTTTGAATCAGAGAAAGCATAACATAAAGTGCTTATACCTATAAGGTATAATATTTGTGCTTATATTTGTCCAGCCTGACATGGCAACAGTGGCTCAACCAATGATGTGAGTTTGAAGAAGGATCTGTTTGCTTGACTAATGGCACACTGGAAAAGTGTTTGGTAAACCTGTTTGAAAAGAATCACAATTTGTGCAATTCTATTTGGTGATGCTAATGCCACAGACATTACACACTTCAGCTTCGAAGATGTAGGTATAATTAACAGAATCCCATGAAAGCAAATGGACCCTTTCAACAGTCAAATCAGAGACATATTGGCATTCGTGAACAATATTTCAGATTCTAGGCAGAAATTTCTGTGAATAAGATGAAAGCAGTAGATTAGGCTTTGTACTCTCTAAAATTGCGACATGCTTTGACGGCAACAGTGAAAAAGTGAAAATAACAAGCATTACCCTATGCAAAAATAAATGAACATGTTTCTGAGTCTATCACTAAGAGTGTTTATTTATTTTAATGCTGATTTTTGGTAGAGTGATTAATTCATAATTGAAATCTGAAGAAAATTCATACATGTATACATATTGTCATGGCTCTTGTAGAGAGATCTAGCTAGAGATGAATGCTCTTTAACCTCGTCTCCATCAATTATGTAAACCCAGAAATTAACAGTGAGTCAGACTTTCGCAATCTCCACAAATGCTCCTGACAGTTAAGTTCATGCATTTTTAAGGCCACTTGAAAAAAACAAACAAAAAAACAATTATGAACAATTTAGTCAGAGAACTGGATGAAAAATGCAAGAGCTTGTGGTATATTGACCATTGATTGTGTCTCCTACTTTTAGAACTGTTTGGGATTGTGTGCACATCCTTAAGTGACCCGTAAATCTGAGCAAGGCACTTTATGTAATGCAGACTGCATCCAAACAATCCATATTTCATGCCATTGTCATGGTGCTACTCTATCTATAAGCCTCTGCCCACAGCTGGGATTTGGGCCACCCCTTCTGAAAATACCATCTTACACCAGCATGGATTTCCATACTGGTTTAAGTTGGTTTTTGTCTGTTAGTACTGGTTTAGCTGGTAAAGCAGCATAGCCATGCTGGTCTCCAGCAAAAAATGGTAGTCAACCAGTATTTCTGGTGATACTGTTTGACAAAGTAAGTCTTCCTGATTATTAAGGGATAGTTCACCCAAAAATTAAAATTCTGTCATCATTTACTCACATTCATGTCATACCAGAACTGTATTATTTTTATTCTTCTGTAGAACACAATAATGTGAATTTGTGAAGAATATCATGGCCACTCTTTTCCATATAATTAAAATAAGGACTGGGGCTGTCAAGCACCAAAATGACAAAAACACACCATAAAAGTCTTATAAAAGGGGTCCAACAGATGCGGTTTATTGTGCAACCAGAATCCCAATAATACCAAGAAGAAAGACAAAAAAAAAGATTCAGTGCATAATGTGTTGTTTTTTTTTATTTTTTTTTTTTACTATGAACAAGCCCGAAATACACCAGGGAATACATTTTTAAATGTATGTGCTCCCAGCTCACACAAACAAATAAGGGATGCAAAACAGACAGTAAGATTAAATTATGATTAGCTTATATCTACTTAACAAAACCTCTTTGGAGCGCTCATTTTTATAATCTTACTGTTACAAAAATTAGACCCCCTTCAACACCCGAAAATAAAAACTAATCAGATCTGCATTAATCACACGTGATAATTTTTATTCAGTAAAAGTAGGTAACACTTGATAATAACTTTCATTTATAAATCATTAACAAGCATTATATAATGCTTAACAGAACATTAGTTAATTTTGGCTTATTCAAAGAGGTAGAAAAATGAGTTAATGTGGGGTTTTTTTGTTGTTGTGGATTTTCTCCCTGTAACACTTCTAAATGGAAGGAGGAGGCAAGAAGCAAGGTTTCCTGGTTCAGGTAGGCGTTTTATTCTCTTCTGTGCAGCAGATACACTCTTTCAGGGTTTTCACTCAGTTCAATAATTCACTCTCAAAAATAAACAAACTTCTTCACAAACACTCAATAGCTTCAACATGTAATGGAAACAGTTTGACAATGCTGCACACTTGTTTCTCTCTCTCCCCGACTGCTGACGGTGTGGCTATTTTAAGCCGCTCTCCCCGTGCTCACTGAAATTAGAAACAGGTGTTATACATAATTTAGCTCAGGTGTAAGCGCGCTTACCGCTTTCTCTCTCTCCGGAGAGATACTTGACCATATCCCCACTGCCCGACTCAGGCCAGGGCGGCATCCGGCCTGCCTACCACTCCCCCCCCATTCCTGGAGAGGAAGTCGGCGACAGTCATCTGCGCCCCCGGTCTGTGGACCACCTTGAACTTAAACGGCTGAAGAGCCAGATACCAACGGGTGATCCTCGCGTTGGTATCTTTCATGCGGTGGAGCCACTGGAGCGGGGCGTGATCGGAACAGAGGGTGAAGGCCCACCCCAACAGGTAGTATCGGAGAGTGAGGACCGCCCACTTGACGGCGAGACACTCCTTTTCCACGGTGCTGTACTTAGTTTCCCTCAACGAGAGATTACGGCTAATGTACAGCACCGGGCGCTCCTCCCCCTCCACCACCTGCGAGAGCACGGCCCCCAGCCCTCTGTCTGAAGCATCTGTCTGTAAAACAAAAGGGAGAGAGAAGTCAGGTGAATGTAAATGCAGCCCCCCGCAAAGTGCGGCTTTAACTTGCGTAAACACCCGCTGACACTGCTCCGTCCACTGGACCAGATCTGGAGCTCCCTTTTTAGTGAGATCAGTCAGCGGGCTGGTGACGTCCGAATAATTAGGCACAAACCTTCTATAATAGCCAGCCTGCCCCAGGAACTGTCTCACCCCCTTTTTGGTCTTGGGCCTCGGGCAGGTCGCAATTGCTACTGTCTTGTCGATTTTGTGGCCCAAGAAGAACCCCAGATACCATACCTCCACCCGCCCAATCGCGCACTTCTTTGGGTTTGCTGTGAGTCCCGCTCGGCGCAGCGATCTTAGAACCGCCCTCAGATGTTGCATGTGCCGCTGCCAATCATTGCTGTAAATGATGATGTCATCTAAACAGGTAGCGGCGTAAGCTGAATGCGGTCTGAGGATTCGGTCCATGAGCCGCTGAAATGTAGCCGGGGCTCCAAACAAACCGAACGGAAGTGTCACAAACTGGTGTAAACCAAATGGTGTGGAGAAGGCGGTTTTTTCACAGGAAATTAGTGTCAAGGGGATCTGCCAATAACCCTTCGTCAAATCCAATGTCGAATAAAATCAAGCAGTGCCCAACCGATCGAGCAACTCATCAATGCGAGGCATTGGATACGCATCAAATTTAGACACCGCGTTGACTTTCCTATAATCCACACAGAACCGCACAGACCCGTCGCTCTTAGGCACTAGAACAACAGGGCTGGACCAATCGCTGTGGGATTCTTCTATTACCCCCATATCGAGCATTGCATCCAATTCTTCCCAAACGATTTTCTTCTTGAGTTCAGGTAATCGGTAGGGATGGCTACGTACCACGACCCCCGGCTTGGTCTCGATGTGGTGGTGAATGAGGTTTGTACACCCCGGTAGAGGGGAAAACACATCTGCAAACGGTGAACTGTTTATGTTTTGAACTCACCTCCGGTCCGAGCTCCGCCTTCTCGGGAACTACCGTAGCCAACATCACAGGGACCACCTCCCTCCACAATTTCGGGAGATTGAGGTGGTATATTTGGCGTGTGCCCCCTCTATCGGTTCATTTAACCTCATAATTGAGATCTCCCACTCGTCGTGTGACCTCAAAGGGTCCTTGCCACTTGGCGAGTAATTTAGAGCTCGATATGGGAAGCAATACAAGCACTTTATCTCCCGGTGCAAATTCCCTTAGCTGAGTTCCCCTGTCATACAGTCGGCACTGTCGATCTCGAGCTTGGAGCAAATTCTCCTGTGTTAGCTGCCCCAAAGTGTGGAGTTTTGCTCTAAGATCAAGAACGTATTGAATTTCATTCTTACTATTTGAAGGTCCCTCCTCCCAGGCCTCTCGCAATACATCAAGCACACTGCGGGGGCGTTGCCCATACAGCAGCTCAAATGAGGAGAAGCCAGTGGAGGCTTCCAGGACCTGTCATACTGCAAATAACAGGGGGTCGAGCCATTTATCCCAATTTCTAGCATCGTCGTGCACAAACTTACGAATCATATTTTTAAGAGTTTTATTAAATCGCTCCACCAGGCCATCCGTTTGAGGATGGTACACACTGGTGCGAATTGATTTAATATTCAACAATTTGTACAGCTCGCGTAGTGTCCGTGACATAAACGTTGTGCCCTGATCGGTGAGGATTTCTTTCGGAATCCCCACCCGGGAAATTATTTTGAAGAGTGCCTCCGCAACACTGCATGCTGAGATGTTGTGAAGAGGCACTGCTTCTGGATATCATGTTGCATAGTCCACTAGGACCAATACAAAGCGATGTCCGCGTGCTGACCGTTCTAATGGCCGACGAGGTCCATTCCAATTCTCTCAAAGGGGACCTCGATCAACGGAAGAGGGCACAATATTGCTTTTGGGGTGGCCGGTGGGTTAATCAGCTGGCATTCGCGGCATGCCGCACACCACCTGCGGACATCGCTGCCAATGCCCGGCCAATAGAAGCAGGCTATTAGATGGTTCAGTGTTTTCCTTTCTCCTAAGTGACCCGCCATGGGATTATAATGAGCCGCCTGGAATACCATTTCCCGACGGGTCCGTGGAATCAAAAGTTGGGTTGTATCCTCTTTAGTCTGAGCATCCTGTGTCACTCTATACAACCGCTCATTTATAATCGCAAAATAGGGGTATGAAAGTGCGATGTCAGGCTGGTGTCATTGACCATCAATGACTCTCACTTGGTCGAAGGCATGTTTGAGGGATTCGTCTCGCGACTGCTCCAAAGGGAAATCCCCCTCAGGGAATTCCCTGAGAAGGGGAGGGGCTGCAGCCTCTCCCCCTCTCTCGTTATTATGACGTGGAGCTGTCAAGGACGGCCCCGGCTCCGCCTTCCCTGCCAGAGCATCGCACATCGCACATCTCCCTAATCCATACAGGACCCATCTGCACAAATTCCCTTTAATAAAACTCTAAAGTCAGGCCAATCAGTCCCCAGAATCAGCGGATGGGTGAGGCGGGAACTAACCACGGCCTCCACTCTATGCTTTATCCCCCGGAAGTTAATCGTCAGGGTCACCACCGGATACTTGTGAATATCCCTGTGCACACATTTCACCCTCACCGTTTTAGTTGTGCCCAAAGCCTCGGGTTGAACCAAGCATTGGTGGATAGTGATTTGATTACACCCAGTGTCCACCAACGCTTGGTGAGTACCCCCCTGACACTTACCGGTAACCAGTACTCTCCGGCCCGGTTGGGGGCAGCCTGCGGGAGGTCTGAGACCCGCACCACTGTCCCCAGCTCCATCAGAGGGCACTGATCCTGGAAGTGGTCCGGGTTCCCGCACCTCCAACAGGCTAGCGCACTTGCGTCGGCGGGCGCCCCTGAGAGGGAGAGTGCCTCCCACGCCTGGGGAGCTGGTCTAGGTGGCTGAAGTCCTCCACGTCTGCGTGGGGCAGGAACGGGCCCTGGGGAGAGAGCAGAATGAGAGGAGAGAGGGGAATGAGACGGGGGAGTAGAGAAAGAGTAGGAGGGCTGTACGGCCTCCTCCAGCGACGCCGGGCGGTGGCACTGGACCCACTCCGCCATCCCCTTTGGCAGTCGATGTATTAGTTGCTCCAGTACCACCTGGTCGATGATCCCATCGACGCCGCGGTCCCCCGCTAGCAACCATCTTCGGCAGGTGTCACGGAGCCGTTGGGCAAAGGCAAACGGGTGGTCAGAGCTCTCCAGCTTCAGGTTCCAGAAGAGTTGACGATTCTCCTCCAGACTCCGCCCAACCCATTGTAGGATGGCTTTTTTCAAATCTCCGTAAGCCAGGAGGCTTATTGCTGGCAGTTGTTGAGCTGCGAGCTGGGCTTCCCCGGACAACAGTGGAATAAGTCGGGCCGCCCACTGGCCGAGTGGCCAGCCCCAGATCTTGGCGGTGCGTTCAAACAAGTGGAGGAACGCCTCGGGGTCGTCCGCCATCCCCATCTTCTGTAACACAGGCAGGGGCAACGGCATGTGGATGTCCGGGGTCATGGCTCCAGATCGCCTGCCGGTCCTCTGCTTGAGCACGTAGGAGTTCCACAAACCGGCAATCCTGATCTTGCCGGAGCTCAAGCAGGGTTTGCTGGTGGTTCCAGCGAGGGCTTGGAGGATCTCAGCCAGCTGGGAGGACTCTACGGGGCGACTTCTATCCATCTTCGAACTAATCCTGGGTTTCGGCACCAGTGTAACACTTCTCAATGGAAGGAGGAGGCAAGAAGCAAGGTTTCCTGCTTCAGGTAGGCATTTTATTCTCTTCTGTGCAGCAGATACACTCTTTCAGAGTTTTCACTCAGTTCAATAATTCACTCTCAAAAATAAACAAACTTCTTCACAAACACTCAATAGCTTCAACATGGAACAATGGAAACAGTTTGACAATGCTGCACACTTGTTTCTCTCTCTCCCCGACTGCTGGCGGTGTGGCTATTTTAAGCTGCTCTCCCCGTGCTCACTGAAATTAGAGACAGGTGTTAGACAAAATTTAGCTCAGGTGTAAGTGCCCTAACCGCTTTCTCTCTCTCCGGAGAGATGCTTGACCATGCCCCTGATGCCACACTCCCCTTTTCTCCCCAATTTGGCATGCCCAATTCCCACTGCACACTAAGTCCTCATGGTGGCGTAGTGACTTGTCTCAATCTGGGTGGCGGAGGATGAATCCCAGTTGCCTCAGGGTCTGAGACCGTCAATCCGTGCATCTTATCACGTGGCTTGTTGAGCGCATTACCATGGAGACCTAGTGTGTGTGGAGGCTTCACGATATTCTCTGCGGCATCCACACACAACCCACCATGCACCCAACCGAGAGCGAGAACCACATTATGGTGACCACGAGGAGGTTAACTCAATGTGACTCTACCCACCCTAGCAACCGGGCCAGTTGGTTGCTTAGGAAGCCTGACTGGAGTCACTCAGCATGGATTAGATAATGTGTTTGTTAATGTTAACTAGTGAATTTAACAACATAGCACACTGCTTAAGAGATCATAAGTTAATGTAAATTCAAAAACTTTCAAATGTTATTAAACTTGCATTCATACTGTATTGGCTGACCTCTAGTCCAAACTACTTGTGCGCTGTGAAAAAGACAATGCTCAGTATGCATGAGTATGATGAATCAGGTGTTCTATTTAATAATTCGCAAAGTCAGGGAACACACTTTTAAAAGTATACTTTTGTTATTGATTTTTTGGCTAAAAGCAGCAGAGCACACTGTCAGGCACACACATGCAGCAGATGCAGAGAGTGAGTGAGCAAGAGAGAGAGAGAGAGAGAGAGTGTAAAAAAGAACGTTTAAAGAGTGTGCGCTTTGCCACTCTTAGCCAGAATAATCACATAGGGACACGTAAACTCGTGAAAACTGATGCGCAGTATCAAGTCATCACAGAATATATGATAGTCCTAATTGTAAATAGTACATCAATATGAAGACAAAGACAAATCCTTGACATTTTTAGCCAATTTTGAAATCCTAGCCGGACGCTTTTTTCAGGTTTGGAAAAGAGGACATAAACTCAGCAAAAAAAAGAAACGTCCCTTTTTCAGGACACTGTATTTTAAAATAATTTTGTAAAAATCCAAATACTTCACAGATCTTTATTGTAAAGGGTTTAAACAATGTTTTCCATGCTTGTTCAGTGAACCATAAACAATTAATGAACATGCACCTGTGGAACGGTCGTTATGACACTAACAGTTTACAGATGGTAGGCAATTAAGGTCACAGTTATAAAAACTTAGGACTAAAGAGACCTTTCTACTGACTCCGAAAAATACCAAAAAAGATGCCCAGGGTTCCTGCTCATCTGCGTAAACATGCCTTAGGCATGCTGCATGGAGGCATGAGGACTGCAGATGTGGCCTGGGCAATAAATTGCAATGTCCGTACTGTGAGATGCCTAAGACAGTGCTACAAGGAGACAGGAAGGACAGCTGATCATCCTCGCAGTGGCAGACCTCGTGCAAAAACACCTGCACAGGGTCGGTACATCTGAATATCACACATGCGGGACACATACAGGATGGCAACAACAACTGCCCGAGTTACACCAGGAATGCACAATCCCTCCATCAGTGCTCAGACTGTCCGCAATAGGCTGAGAGAGGCTGGACTGAGGGCTTGTAGGCCTGTTGTAAGGCAGGTCCTTACCAGACATTACCGGCAACAACATCGCCTATGGGCACAAACCCATCTTCGCTGGACCAGACAGGACTGGCAAAAAGTCCTCTTCACTGACAAGTCATGGTTTTTCTCACCAGGGGTGATGGTCGGACACACAATTATCGTCGAAGGAATGAGCATTACACCAAGGCCTGTACTCTGGAACGGGATTGATTTGGAGGTGGAGGGTCCATCATGGTCTGGGGCGGTGTGTCACAGCATCATCAGACTGAGCTTGTTGTCATTGCAGGCAAATCTCAATGCTGTGCGTTACAGGGAAGACATCCTCCTCCCTCATGTGGTACCCTTCCTGCAGGCTCATCCTGACATGACCCTCCAGCATGACAATGCCACCAGCCATACTGCTCGTTCTGTGCATGATTTCCTGGGAGACAGGAATGTCAGTGTTCTGCCATGGCCAGTGAAGAGCCCGGATCTCAATCCCATTGAGCACGTCTGGAACCTGTTGGATCGGAAGGTGTGGGCTAGGGCCATTCCCCCCAGAAATGTCCGGGAACTTGCAAGTGCCTTGGTGGAAGAGTAGGGTAACATCAAAAATTAAAATAAAAGCAGCTGAAAGTGAAAGGATGTTTCTTTTTTTGCTGAGCTTATGAGTATGTATGGTCACAAGTGCCATGACCAGATCATTGAATCAGAAATTTTTAGAACTTTATCAGTATAATTTATGAACAAACCCATTCAAACCGGTTTTGTGAATTAGATCAACTTATTAACTGAAAAGAAAACAAAATTGAAGGGGAGGGAGAAGAGAACGATCAATACAATTCTTCAGAATGTATCCAAGCTAAAAGTCTGGTAGGGACACCAGCACACCAGCATCCCATAGTGGGGACCAGCATTAAAAACACAACATACAGTATGCTGGTGACAGCAATGGTAGACTTTTCAACAGGGATACATTTTTTATAATGATCAAGGGCCTTCAAATGGTGACTGCTGGTGTAGTTTTACTTCCAGCACAAATCTCTTTTGTGAAAACTATCTACAGCACAGACACCGTGGAGCGATCTTTGTATGCGTGTGTGTGTGTGTGTGTGATTAGTTAAAATAGATCAACTGATGTAGGTTAGATCAAGGCACAAATGCATCTCCCTAATTGAGTTTCATGGCCAGTGAGACTGTAGAATCCAAAGTGAAGTGCATTAAAATGCTGTTGTACATTCTTTTCCCGTCCATGTAATCACATCGGGCTCTTGCCTGCTGTCTGTATACAAAGAATACAAATAAAAAATAGGGGAAGGCTCATGTTGTGTCTGCCTATTGTAAAACATAATCATTGCAAATAAAATAAACAATAAATAAACAGACAAATAAAAGTAAAACAAAAAAACTCAGATTGCTGAATGACATTTTTTTGTGATTATACTTTTTATTAGCTTTCTTTTCTCATGGTACAAATATACCAGTGGCGGCAGGTAGTTACACAGAAAGAAAAAGACAGAAAAGAGATAAGTAATAATATCAACAACATCTTTGCAACGACATCCTAATATAGATACAAGGTCAATTAATGATATAGTCCTGAATAACTCTGGAGAGTCCCATCCAAGATTTCACAGTGGAAATGCTGCTGTTATTCAGTTTTGCAGTAGATTTTTTCCATCAGCACAATGTTTAATAAGGATCTAAACCAGAAAGTTTCTAATTTAGCATTTGGTTCAAACCAATGTAGGAGAATGGATTTTTTCGCAGCTGTGAAACTGCAAATACCATGCATTTGTTGCATAGTGACAGATTGAGCGAAGAGTCATCATTTAATAAACAAAGACAGGGGTCTTACTTGAGATTAATACCAATAAAAATGGATAGCGTTGGAATAACAAAGGTCCAGAAAGTAAAAATGATGGGACAATCCCAGAATACATGAAGAAACATTCCTATGGAGTTATTGCACAGACTGCAGTGTGGGTTATGGGATATCCTCATTTTATGACGTATGGAGTCATATATGCCCAATGGATAGTCTTATAATGAATTAGCTGATGAGCTAAGCATTTGGAGGCCAGATTTAAATTATACCAAATTTCATCCCATGCAGGTTGGAAGCACATCCATTCCAGCTCTCTCTCCCACAACGATTCAACTGATAATGATTTCTTGGTATATTAAAGTAGTAAGCTGTACAGCTTTGTGACCAGACCGTTCAGGCCAGAACAAGCATCAATGTTTTTAAAAATGGGATTATAACATTTCTTATTCCATGGAACTCCATAAGCCCGCATTGCAGAACTTAAATCTAAGTAAAGGAAGCAGGAAGAGCCTGGGAGAGAAAATTATTTCTGAATATCTTGGAATGTACGTAGACCCTCAATGTTTCAAATGTCTTTCAAAATATATATTTTAGCCTTTAGCTGACCACTCTGCTTAAGCAAAAGGACGTCCACCAGAGAGAAGGGTGGGGTTATTTCATAGTGGAGATGACAGTGTGAGTTTGAATGGGCCATGACCCTCTCAACGCTACGCCATGCTTTAAGTGTGGTGGTGATAATACTACCAAATTCACGCAAAACCCTTTGCCCAATCTGTATAAAAGGGAGATCGGCAAGGCAGAAGGGGTGAAACATACTGGCCTCTCCACATCTCCATGATAAATTTGAGTCTTGCTTTGCCCAGGAATATATTGATCTGATCTGAAATGCCCAATAGTATAGTTTTAAATTTGGTTCCGCAAGACCACCCTCCCAGTTTGGGACATTGCAGCGTTGACAAACTGATCCTCGCACTTACTTCCCCAAATGAATTTAGAAAACTTACTATGGGCTTCATCAAAATATTTCAGGGGGAGTTGTATGGGTAACATAGAGAATAAGAAGTTGAACCTAGGTAGGACATTAATCTTAAGTATACTAACTCTGCCATGCATTGAAACCTGAAAGGCACTCCATCTTGTTAAATCTACCAATATCTTTTTACTAAGATTTGTATAATTGTCATGACTAATTTTGGAGAGAGATATTCAGATTCTATACCCAAGTATGTAAAGGAGTCCATCACTGAGATGAAGGTGGTAGAGAAATACTTGTATAATTCTGACAAAGAATCATTAAAGATTTTGGCCAATTGATCTTTGTGGAGGGGGACGTGGTTGTGTGTCTCTCAGTGGGGAGAGAGGAAGCAGTAAGAGCCATCACCTGGTGATTATTGACTCTAAACACCTGTGTCTCATATCAGTGATGGCGGAGACAGGCTTTAAAAGGCCGGCGGACTGCCAGACCAGGAGAGAGAGTCCGAGACACACACAGCCCTAACTGGAGCTGAACGCTGTAAATCTGTTTATTTTGAATCTAATGAGTTTATGTTGAATGTTATCACTGAAGCTGACGAGTGTGAACTAAAGTTCTTGTTGAAAGACAAAGTTTGAGTAAAACCTTGAAAATAAAAAGAACACTCACATGGACTGCAAAGCCGACTTCTGGGAACTGGGAACATTACAATCTTGTATCCGGAAAAATTTCTAAATTTATCAAACAATTGTAAATCGTGGGGAATACTACGCTCAGTGTCCGAGAGATAAAGTATCGTCAGCATATAAAAAGATATGGTGATGGGACTGGATAATGTAACTGGGAAGAATAATCAACTTCTGATTGCCTGAGCAAGAGGTTCAAGAGAGAAAGAAAAATGTAGGGGGGAGAGAGGGCAGCCTTGCCTTATTCCTTTCTCCAGTTCAAACAGATCAGATGTACAGGAACCAGTTAGAACAGAAGCTGTGGGTGAATAGTATAATGTTTCGACGAGAGAAAGAAATTTGCCTCCAAAGCCAAAGTGTTCTAAAACCATCCATATACATTTCCACTCAAGACGATCAAACGCCTTTTCAGTGTAGAGTGAAAAACACAGAATAAGTATTATCAGAGCTACTAGTCAGATTAATAATATGAAGCAGCCATCTCATATTATCTGAGGCAAGACAGTCTTTAATGAAATCTGTCTAGTCCATGTTAATCAATTTAGGGCTGAGCGATTCCATTCGGGAAACCAGCACTTTAGCAAAAATGTTTACATCACTAGAGAGCAGGGAAATTGGTCTGAAACTGGAGCAGTCTAGGGGATCCTTACCCTTTTTGAGGAGCAGAGCGATAGTAGCTGATTTCTGATCCCAATGAAATGACCCATGCTCGACTGCATATTCTAAAGACTCATGGATACGCGGACCTATTAAATCCCAGACAGCCAAATATAGTTCTGGATGGATCCTATCTAGACCTAGAGATTTTCCTTTTTGAAGAGATTTGGCTGCATGTTCTAATTCCTCCAGCATAATACATTTCTCCAAATCAACTCTATCAGATTCGTTTAACTTTGGAAGCTGAAGAGTTTCTAAAAAATCTTTACATGCACATTCATCTAACTCTAGCTCTGACATATATAAATTAACATAGAAGGATTTAAATGTCTGGTTAATACCATTGGGGTCTGTAATCACTTTTCCTTGCTCTGTTCGAATAACATGAATTGCTGCTTTGGATTCATTCTCTTTCAGTCTAAGGGGAAGCAACCGACTGGGTCTTTCACCCTAGTAGTAATACTTTTGACTTGTCCTATGGATAGTAAAGGATGCTTTGGATGTAGAAAGCCTGCTATATTCCCCCTGTAATGCAGTGAGTGTAAGCTCCCTATCTTTGGAGAATCCCTCAGATTGCTGCTTTTCAAGAACTTTGATTTGAGATTCCATCTTTGAAAATTCAGCATAGCAACATCTTTTTAATTTAGAAGAAAATGTGATGCAGAAGCCCCTCAAAAAACATTTGGTGGTTTCCCAAAGAATATGGATGCTACAGTGCTGCTTTTTCAGCAAAATTAACTTCTTTAACTGTATTCTCAATTGATCTAGGAATTCTGGGTTGTGCAGAAGAGAAATGTTGAAACGCCATCTTCAAAACTTTGGGCAAACAACAGGGGGTTTCGTGCAATATAGAACCGGGGAATGATCAGAAATGAGCCTGGGCAGTATATCGATTTTAGATTTCAAAAAAAGTATTACAGGGCTGAAAAATTATAATCAATTTGAGAAAAAGATTTGTGCCTTGTAGATTAAAAAGTATAAGACGATATTATTCCTAGTACGGCAAGCGTCAACTACGTTCAAATCCTAAATAAGTCTGTTATGAGACAAGGAGTATGCAGTAGGAGGGGTGCTAAGCACAGCTGAACACCGGTCGAAAACTGGATTAAGTGTTGCGTTAAAATCGGCACCAATAATTAGAGAGCAGTTGTTGTAAAGGAGCAGCCTATTTGATATACAGTCAAAAAATCCTTGGTCAAAGTCATTTGGAGCATAAACAGATGCTAGAAACATTCTTGCATGATTTACATTAATAAAAGCGAAAACGAAACGACCGAGATCATCAGAACCAGTCAAATCAACAGATATCTGAATGGATCTTTTAACTAAAACTCCTTTAGACTTATTAGCTGCAAATGAATAGGCAATAATTTTGTAGCGTTTATTTTGAAAACTGTGAACGTCCTGCTGTCTTAAATGGGATTCCTGAATGAGGGCAATGGCTATGTTTTTCCGGTGAAGAAATTCCAGACACCTGGTCTGTTAATCTGAGTATTTAGGCCACGTACATCCCAGGTGAGAATACTCAGATCAGCCATTAACAACACTCATAGTTAGAATGAGGATACCAAACCCAACAAATTGCATAATCCCACATACTTGGAATGCTGGTGTCTTGCAATGAGCCATATGAAAAAAAGTGAGTGTAACCAAGAAAATCTGCCTTATAAACCAAACATTGAACAGTTAACAAAAGAACAAGTGAAACTATATACAAACTTGGGGAAAACCGCAAGGGAAAAAACATCCCTCTGGTTCGACAGAATTGAATCGTAGGTACTACACGATCCTTGACTCTTCCACAACAATTCAGCACCGTCCAACTCACAACTCACATAATATGTCATTATATTTTGAGCTAACAAACACGCCTAGTAGAATAGCTTAAAAATGAAAAGTCTCAGAGCTTATAAAATACCTCACGTGCTGTTTCTCTGTCACTGATCCCGATAAGAAAGCAGAAACTTCTGCAATAGCACCAAATAACTCAAAGGCTTTGGTGTATATGCGATGAGCTTGCCTCACTGCTGCTAATATGGTTTCTTCATCTTTTAAAGTTCGCCCAGGCGTTTCTTTAAACTTTTTCTTCGACGGAGACCACTCTTCTTCTCTCAGATAGGTTATTTTAGTCTGTAGGGACATCTCGTTCAAGGATCAATGAGGTGTGTTCGCCAAGCCACTTGAATCTTATTCTTCTTTTGGCTGCTTTACTTAGGGGTCACCACAGCGGACCATCCATGGTCCGCATATTTGACTTGGCACAGGTTTTATGCCGGATCATCAAGCCACTTGAATAAACTGTAAAAGTTGAGAGTGGAGCTCCTAACTTAATTCTGCATATTTTAGGGCAGGTCACATGATCCTTCTGCTGAATGATATTTTATTAAAGAAAGATGAATTGTAAATATGAATGCACATGCACATTGATCATTTTCAAAATTTTCCCCCTCTATATCATTTAGTTCTTAGTTGGAATGCACTAAATAAATTCAGTCATGCCTACTCTGAAAAATGTAGCATGTGAATAAAGGTATTGGTCTTGGCAGACTTGATCTGTGACGGTTCTGCTGCTGCTCCAGAGCAAGTATGTAGGCTTGCTACTGTTAGAAAATACACATACATACTGAGTAAGCATGTGGACATGCTGCTGCTGCTGCTGCTGCACAATGAGATAAAATGCAAGACATGCTGCATCGAGCATGTGTTACATGCTGCTGCACAAATAAATATAACAAACGATTCCCAAAGTGTAGCAGATCTAGGCATGTGGAAGCTGGGGTGGAGGTGGGTTTCAGAGAAAAAACTCCCACAGAGAAACCATTTTAACTGCAAATTGAGTGAGGTTTGTCACCAGGTTTTCATCCTTATCGACTCCAGTGCCAAGGGAAACATCATCGATATGGACCTGGCGATGAAATGGGTCTTGCCATTGGTTCCTGTGGGCCCGCCCATCCAGATCTGTGCACTTGGTGGTTCCTCGCTTGGCAAGATCTCCAAAGCTACTTCCCCGGTGAGTCTAACTGTTTTAGGTAATCATGAAGAGGTGGTTGTGTTTTACCTGCTTTGGACCCCGGCTACCCCAGTGGTGTTGGGGCACCCGTGGCTGGTAAAACACAACCCGTGCACAGAATAGACTGCGAATTTTGTTACTGAGTGGAGCTCTTGCTGCTCTTCCCACTTTTTGGGGTTGTGTGGTCTACCGTCTCTTCCTCTGTCTCTGTGTTTCAGGAGGGACGGTCGATATTTCTGGGGTGCCGGCAGTATACCATGACCTGAGGGAGGTCTTCAGCAAGTCCCAGGCTGCATCCTCCCAGAAATACATTAGTGAGACTCTGGCAGCTGGCCTTATCCACCCTTCCTCGTCCCCGGCCTCCATTCTTCATGAATATCGCCACCTACTGGGCAGGGAGAAGAATTTATATTGAAAATGACTTAAATATTTATCTGTTTCTCACCCACACCTATCATATCACTTCTGAACATATAGATTTAACCACTGGAGTCTTACGGATTACTTTTATACTGACTTTATGTGCTTTTTTGAGCTTCAAAATTATAGAACCCATTTACTTTCACTGTGAGGACCTACAGAGCTGAAATATTCTTCTAAAAATATTTGTTTGTGTTCAGCCGAAAAAATAAAGTCATACACGTCTGGGATGGCTTGAGGGTGAGTAAATGATGAGAGAATTTTCATTTTGGGGGGAACTATCCCTTTAACACACAGTTTATGTCGGAGAACATGGCTTATGTGTCTATGTTAACGTCTAAGTAAAGTTCTTATGGTTTAGAAGAGTGCATATGTGCTCAAGTGCATCGGGGGAACCCCGAAGTCTGATGTAGGGGGGAACCCCTCTATTACAGCACAATTAATCTGTCGCATTACACAGTGCTCACCGCATTATGTATGTGTAAATATGCTATTTTAATTTGATATCCATTTGATTGCCACAGAAGTTACTACTCCACCTCCTGTGTAATGTCATTAATGACAGCTCTATATTGTTGTATGGTTCGAATGATGGAAGTGCAGCATAGTTACTACGGTATCGGAAAACAGTCGTGAATATCTAGTTAATTCCTCCAACAATGGATTGTTCTATGATGGAAAGTTATTTTTTAATTAGATGGTGAAACTATTTTCTTTCTCCACTTTTCAGTGCTGATTGAGATGTATTTTGTTTTTTGTGCATCTGCTAAATGAATAAATGTAGATCATGTGAAACACACCAAAGTACAGTTAATACATCTGTTTAACTAAAGTAACAAGCATTTTTTTGTGCTTCATCAACATGCAGTGACAGACTAATGTAGTAAGTGATATATGTAGTTATGAAATCAAAGAGCTTCACCTTGATGAAATTCAATCACAAGAGGTCACAGAAGACGCATTTGAGAAGAATGTTAATACCAGGTGTAAACAGGGCATTTCTCTTCATGTACATAGAATCCAATAGCATTGTACTGTGGGCAGTGGTATATGTCTGTTTGTTTTATAGAGTTTGAGACAGAAGGATATGTGAGGTGTTGGATTAAGAAAGTATTAGGCCCTCATCTTGCCCCTGGAGACAGAAAGATTCCCAGTCTTTTGCTTCAGTGGAGCATGCCATGCACTGTTATTCCCCAGCCAGAGGACTAAGCTCAATTATATATATAGCTGCAAGCAGCGATGACGGGTCCAAGCACAACTGGTCCATTTCCACCCGGTGGCTTTTAGAATACAATGCAAGGTGGGCACATGCATTTGGCATTTAACATTATTCTAAACAATTTTGAAACAATTTGAGTAAATATAAGAGGACTATTTTAAAGTCTGTTGTAAGAGCCACACTTCCTGCTGCCAGGTAGAGGCACTATGACTGTGACCCACAATAGTCAAATCCATGTGATTAGCCCCAAGACTAAACATACATCTAAATTTTTATCTAAATCACACTTTGCACACAGAAGATATGAGACACTTCCTGTTTCCCATTTTTCACCATTAATTTAATGCCTTGCCATGGCAACACCGTTTGATATATCAAAATCTGTTTGCAATTTAGCATCTTAAATGCCTTGGCATAATGTTGTCTAAATGTGTGGTGACCGTCTCATGAATCAGGAGGAGTATTTAAAAGTTCAGAGACTGCAATATTCCAAAAATACAAAATGGCCGACTTCCTGTTGGGCGGACCCAATGACTATAATTATGAAAGTTGTCCGGCTTGATGAGAACTATATATGTACCAATTCTGGTGACTGTAGGTGAAGATGGGGGTGCTACAGAGGCCGTCTTACACACCTATTTTAAAGGGGGCGCTACAGAGCCCCACTTACACTCACATGTGTGAACTTTTGCCCAGACCTAATGGCCAATGACTGATGTGTGTGCAAAATTTCATGAAATTGTAAGCATGCCAAGTGCCTCAAAAACACCCAAATATATGAATAAAGGAATAATAACAATTAATGTGTTGCCATGGCAACGGTATTTAAGATATCAAATATCCCTTTACAAATTTACATCAGCAGTGTCTTGACATTATTCTAAAGAATTTTGAAGCAATTCATGTAAACATAAGAGGGCTATTTCAAAGTCTGTAAAAAGTGCCATACTTCCTGCTGCCAGTTGGTGGCACTATGACAGTGACCCATAATAGCCACAAAAATATGATCAGCTCCCATTACCAAACATACAGCTGAATTTTAATCAAAATCATACAATGCACACAGAAGATAAGGAACTTCCTGTTTCACATTTTTAGGCATGAATTTATTGCTTCACCACAGTGACACCGTTCAAAATATAAAAAATCAGTTAGCAATTTAGCATCTACAATGTCTTGGCATAATGTTGCACAAATTTGGTGCCAGTCGCATGAATCCCGTAGGAGGAGTATTTAAAAGTTCAGAGCTTGAGAATTTCAGAAAATCCAAAATGACCGACATCCTGTTGGGCAGAGCTATTGACTATAATTATGAAAGTTGTCTGGCTTGATGAGAACTATATATGTACCAAGTTTGGTGACTGTAGGTGAAAATGGGGGTACTAAAGAGGCCATCTTACATGCCCATTTTAAAGGGGGTGTTACAAAGCCCCCTGAAATTTTGCCCAGCCCTAATGGCCGATGACTCTGATGTGTGTGCAAAATTTCATGAAATTTTAAGCATGCCAAGTGCCTCAAAAACACCCAAATACAGGAAGAAAGGAATAATAACAATTAATGCGTTGCCATGGCAACAGTATTTAAGATATCAAGTATCCCTTTAAAGTTTTACATCAGCAGTGTCTTGACATTATTCTAAAGAATTTTGAAGCAATCCATGTAAACACAAGAGGGCTATTTCAAAGTCTGAAAAAGTGCCATACTTCCTGCTGCCAGTTGGTGGCGCTGTGACCGTGACCCATAATAGCCACATCAATGTGATCAGCCTCCATTACCAAACATACAGCTGAATTTTAATCAAAATCACACAATGCATACAGAAGATATAAGGCACTTCCTGTTTACCATTTTTGCCATAAATTTATTGCTTTACACCATTCAAAATATCAAAAATCTGTATGAAATTTACAATGTCTTGGCATGATGTTGCACAAATTTTGTGCCAGTCACATGAATCCCCTAGGAGGAGTATTTAAAAGTTCAGATCCTGCAATTTTCAAAAAATCCAAAATGACAACTTCCTGTTGGGCGGAGCTAATGACTATGAGTATGAATGTTGTTTGGCTTGATGAGAACTATATATGTACAAATTTTGGTGACTATATGTGAAAATGGGGGTGCTTACATGTCCATTTTCAAGGGGGCGCTACACAGCCCAAACCCCCCCCCCAACCACCCCCGGCAACTTTTTCAAGAGTTTTCACGCATGTTAAGTACCCCAAAAGTACCGAAAACCTTGAAAAGAATAATAATAATAATCCTTAGAAGAACAATAGTGTCTCCGCAATTTCAGTGCTTGGGCCCTAATAAAACCTTTTTAAGGCAATAAGATTTTTCACATTGTGATTTATGATTCTTCTTACATTTTCATTACTGTAATACTAAAATGTCATGTAATATTCAATATTGTAATACATTACTGCAAATCAAAAATGCATTATTGACAAATAAGGTTGTCTGAGGTGATAAAAATTAGAAATCTTTCAAAAATCTATATTAAAACACACGTGTCAAGTTTGTTGAAATGTGATTTTTGTATCCATGTTGCATTTTATATATATAAAATGCAACATGGATACAAAAATCACATTTCTACAAACTTCACACGTGTTTTAATATAGATTTTTGAAAGATTTCTCTCTCTCTCTCTCTCATATATATATATATATATATACACACACAGGTGCATCTCAATAAATTAGAATGTCGTGGAAAAGTTCATTTATTTCAATAATTCAACTCAAATTGTGAAACTCGTGTATTAAATAAATTCAATGCACACAGACTGAAGTAGTTTAAGTCTTTGGTTCTTTTAATTGTGATGATTTTGGCTCACATTTAACAAAAACCCACCAATTCACTATCTCAAAAAATTAGAATATGGTGACATGCCAATCAGCTAATCAACTCAAAACACCTGCAAAGGTTTCCTGAGCCTTCAAAATGGTCTCTCAGTTTGGTTTACTAGGCTACACAATCATGGGGAAGACTGCTGATCTGACAGTTGTCCAGAAGACAATCATTGACACCCTTCACAAGGAGGGTAAGCCACAAACATTCATTGCCAAAGAAGCTGGCTGTTCACAGAGTGCTGTATCCAAGCATGTTAACAGAAAGTTGAGTTGAAGGAAAAAGTGTGGAAGAAAAAGATGCACAACCAACCGAGAGAACCGCAGCCTTATGATTGTCAAGCAAAATCGATTCAAGAATTTGGGTGAACTTCACAAGGAATGGACTGAGGCTGGGGTCAAGGCATCAAGAGCCACCACACACAGACATGTCAAGAAATTTGGCTACAGTTGTTGTATTCCTCTTGTCAAGCCACTCCTGAACCACAGACAACGTCAGAGGCGTCTTACCTGGGCTAAGGAGAAGAAGAACTGGACTGTTGCCCAGTGGTCCAAAGTCCTCTTTTCAGATGAGAGCAAGTTTTGTATTTCATTTGGAAACCAAGGTCCTAGAGTCTGGAGGAAGGGTGGAGAAGCTCATAGCCCAAGTTGCTTGAAGTCCAGTGTTAAGTTTCCACAGTCTGTGATGATTTGGGTTGCAATGTCATCTGCTGGTGTTGGTCCATTGTGTTTTTTGAAAACCAAAGTCACTGCACCCGTTTACCAAGAAATTTTGGAGCACTTCAGGCTTCCTTCTGCTGACCAGCATTTTAAAGATGCTGATTTCATTTTCCAGCAGGATTTGGCACCTGCCCACACTGCCAAAAGCACCAAAAGTCGGTTAAATGACCATGGTGTTGGTGTGCTTGACTGGCCAGCAAACTCACCAGACCTGAACCCCATAGAGAATCTATGGGGTATTGTCAAGAGGAAAATGAGAAACAAGAGACCAAAAAATGCAGATGAGCTGAAGGCCACTGTCAAAGAAACCTGGGCTTCCATACCACCTCAGCAGTGCCACAAACTGATCACCTCCATGCCACGCCGAATTGAGGCAGTAATTAAAGCAAAAGGAGCCCCTACCAAGTACTGAGTACATATACAGTAAATGAACATACTTTCCAGAAGGCCAACAATTCACTAAAAATGTTTTTTTTATTGGTCTTATGATGTATTCTAATTTTTTGAGATAGTGAATTGGTGGGTTTTTGTTAAATGTGAGCCAAAATCACCACAATTAAAAGAACCAAAGACTTAAACTACTTCAGTCTGTGTGCATTGAATTTATTTAATACACGAGTTTCACAATTTGAGTTGAATTACTGAAATAAATGAACTTTTCCACGACATTCTAATTTATTGAGATGCACCTGTATATAAACACATTTTTTTTTTAATGACTTTAGAATGTAATATGGCCATTAAGAGAAAGGTATTAAAATACTTGTACACCTAATTATTCATGTGATTATCTAATCAGCCAATCATGTGGCAGCAGTACAATGCATAAAATCATGGAGATTCAGTTAATGTTCACATTAACCATCGGAATGGGGAAAAATTTGATCTCAGTGATTTAGACCATGGCATGATTCTTGGTGCCAGACGGGCTGGTTCGAGTATTTCTGTAACTGCTAATCTACTGGGTTTTTTCATGCACAACAGACTCTAGAGTTTATTCAGAATGGTGCCAAAAACAAAAAACATCCAGTGAGTGGCAGTTCTGCAGAAAGAAATGCATTGTTCATGAGAGAGGTTAATGGAGAATGGCCAGACTGGTTCAAGCTGACAGAAAGGCTACGGTAACTCAGATAACCACTCTGTATAATTGTAGTGAGCAGAAAAGCAACTCAATGCACAACACGTCGAACCTTGAGGAGGATGGGCTACAACAGCAGAAGACCATGTCAAGCACTTCATTAGGACCATAGTGTTCTTTTTTTTTCTCCCCTTTTCTCCCCAATTTGGAATGCCCAATTCCCAGTGCCCTCTAAGTCCTCATGGTGGCGTAGTGACTCGCCTCAATGTGGGTGGCGGAGGACAAATCTCTGTTGACTCTGCATCTGAGTCCGTCAATCCTCGCATCTTATCACATGGCTTGTTGAGCACATTACCACGGAGACGTAGCATGTGTGGAGGCCCATGCTATTCTCCGTGGCATCCACACACAACTCACCACGTGCCCCACCGAGAGAGAGAACCACACATAATAGTGACCACGAGGAGGTTATCCCATGTGACTCTACCCTCCCTAGCAAACGGGCCAATTTGGTTGCTTAGGAGACCTGCCTGGAGTCACTCAGCATGCCCTGAATTCAAACTCGCGACTCCAGGGGTGGTAGTCAGCGTCAATACTCGCTGAGCTACCCAGGCCCAGGACCATAGTGTTCTTAATAAAGTGCTCAGTGACTTTAATATTTGAAAAACTGTTATTCCACTAAATCAATCATATTTTAAAACAAAATTGTTTCACTGCTTATTCACTGCTCTACTCAAGCCAATTCATTTTAAGAATGTCAGCTTTTAATTAGACTTTTTTTTAACTGTCTCTGGATGGTTATACCACATTACTTTTTTTTTTTTTTTTACTTTTAGCCCCCAAAAAGTTAAAATTACATTGAACTCAGACATGGAAAACTTGTTCATCATAGAAGAGTTGTATAAGTAATTATTTTGTGTGAACTGCATTTTTTTATGTATTTTTGAATAATTTAATAGATCTGGACAAACATTTTTTTAATTATTGTCATACATTACTGTAATACAAAAATGTAATTTAATGTTCATTATAGTAATGTATGAGAATCCTCGTTTCCAGACATGCATTTTTTTTTATTAAAATGATTTCAGCCCTTTTGCTAATTTCAACCACGTGCCCTCTCTTTAAAACCTCACCTTCCATCAAAACGCAGAATAATTTACAGGCAGTGAGGATTTATGCTTGGCTAAAAAAAAAGTGGGTCAGCCACCAGAGTCTAGGACTGTCACAGAGACAGGTGTGATATTTCAGGACACATATTTCAACAATATCTGTCAGGTTTATTGGTCTGTAATGAGGAGGATGGTGGGGCCAGTCCGTGAGGACACACGGCCGGCCCTGAATCGGGCTAATCAGCTAGAAAGGGGATAAAGACGAGCCGGAGGCGCCAGTTCGAGAGAGAGAGAGAGAGAGATGCATGTGGCCACGTTGTGTGTGTCTTTATGTTTTATTTTGTTTTAAGTTCATTTATATCATTCAAGTTTATGTTGACTGTTCAGCCAGTTCCCGCCTCCTCCTTGCCCATTCCTTACCCCATTACATTGGTGCCGAAACCCGGGAGGGAGGAGGGATGCACTGTCGTGGAGTCCTTGCTGCTGCCGTCCGCCAAAGGAGCAGCCGTGGCCACCTGTCAGGGGTTGAAGGGCTCGTTGCCATCCGCCAGGGGAGGAGCGAGCTGTCGTCTGCCAGAGGGTGGAGGAGCAGATGAGGACCAGGTGACAGCATGTCTGGGAACTGGCGAGCAAGTTTATCTGTCTCTCTCCTCTCTCTCTCTGTCGCTCCGCCTCTTCCAGGAATGGAGGGGAGTGCGTCATGCCGGGGGTTTCCTCGACCTGAGTCGGGCGATGGAGGAGTGTGACGAGGAGGAGCTAATCAATCGGGAGGGGGATAAAGACGAGCCGGAGGCGCCAGTTCGAGAGAGAGCGAGAGATGCACGCGGCCGCATTGTGTGTGTCTGTCTGTCTTTATGTTTTACGTTGTTTTAAGTTCATTTATATCATTAAACTTTACATTGACTGTTCAACCGGTTCCTGCCTCCTCTTTGCCCATCCCTTACCCCGTTACATGGTCATATGTTATTCATGGTATTAAAAAAATATAGAGAGATGGTAACAGCTAAAGACTTGAAGGAATCATTGGAATTGGTTAACATCTCTGTTCATGAGTCTACTTAATAGAAAAATTAAACAGGCATCACGGAGGAAGCCACTTCTTACAATTTAAATTAGAGTTCAGAAGTAATATACAATTACATATTACAATTCAGAAGTAATATACCCAACACTGCAGATGATGATGATGATGATGATGATGATAGGTAGATAGATAGATAGATATATTGATTTGGTTTATCAAAATTATTCTGTAACTTTTTGTCAGCATGGTCTGAAGATGATCTGAGCAAATTTGGTGGAAATCCAATGAACTCTGTAGGTGAAATCCGAACAAAGTTTTTCGAAAAATTCAAAATGGTGAAATCTATACAAACCATATGCCATTTTTATTCATCTGTGCAAACCATATGCCATCTGTATTTATTCAACTTGGCATGAACCAAGGAATCAGAGGAAAAAAAAAAAGTTTCTAGGCCTAAAGGCCAAAGTATACTTCGGGTGTTTCGCATTGCGGATCCCTCCACGCACAGTATGCTTGACACAAATTGCGTCATCAGCACAGCCGGCTGCCTAAATTTTCTTGACTTGTGCACACGGTCCTGATCTGTGTGCATCATCTGTGCATGCACTGGCCATTGACTGTACTAAAAGAGTGTCATAAAGCAGTTATAGTGGGCATGCATTGAACGTGGTCGGCCAGGCACGATCCGGAATGCGCAAAAACGAAGTCTACAAGTTATTACATTAAATATATGTGCAACATTGAGCTGTTGGTGGCACTACAGCGTTAGATATAGAAACCCCATATTTGCTAAGGTGTAAGTTCAGACTGTTCTCTATCAGTGTGCCAACTTTCCTGCAAACAGGCTATGGGCTCCCATAGACTTCAAAAGAAGAAGAGGAAAACTAAATGAGGTCGCACATCGGACACGTCTGGCGGAAGGCACAATGTTTTCTAAACTTAGAAACAATTGTTTTCTGTGAATGTACGCACAATGCCACTGCTCCTAGCTATGGCTCTGTAGACTGCTCAAAATTTTGCAGTGCCACTCACATAGTTTGGACATAGATTATTTACTTTAGCCATGACTGAATGATATATTGTGTATATGTATCTTTCATACAACTTAAACAATGTATTTTCAGATATGTCTTTTTGTGGTTTGACAGATTGAATGAAGTCTATTCAAGGCTACATATAGAAAAATTAAATAAACATCAACAGTTTGCACAGTAGCACAGGTTTCATACACTAACCTGCAAACTCATCAACGTCACTTTGTTCATTCTTGAAGTATGGTGATTAGACTTAGACTTATGACGGCCAGCTGCACTGCATCGACACATCATGTGTGCGATGCCTGGGCCTTGACCTACCTACAATGCAACGCTGTTGTAAAATAGTTACAATTTCAATAATATATAATTATTTATTCCATTATTTGCTCCTGTTCTGTGAGATTTGCATTTCTTTTGACAGACACTAAAGCAACTTACAGTGTACTCAATGTTTACATTTGTGTTCCCTGGGAATCTAACCCACAACCTTGGTCTTAGAAATGCTCATGCTCTAACAGTTAGGAATCTAGGATTCCTAGATATGTTCTATAAAAAGCTTCTTTTAAACTACAAGCAGGCAGAGGGTAAAGGCTTAGACAAAGAAGCTCTAACTCACAGTAAGCTTGCACAATTTTCTCCTGAGAAGAATCTGCAAATCAGCTAGATTAAACCCAATTAAATCCATTAATGCCTAGGCTCTGCTCCATCACTCTTCCTGACTGTGTTTAGTTTGGTCACACAGAGCCTGCAGCTCATGGGCCACTTTAAAACTTTATTCACCCTGCACCACCCTTCCATCATCCTCTTCTAATAACCACAATGCTCGTAGACAATGTGACATCTCCCCAGACAGACGGGGAGATAATATTCTGTGCCTAGCCTTTAGGAAGAAGTCAGAGGCTGAGACTGAGTCGAATACTCCCCGGATGACAGGCCATAGCTCATGAAAAACTGGCATGTTACACTGTAAAAGCAAATAGTATACCTTACTATAAAAATCATAGTAACTTTATTTGATTTTAACCAAAATGTTGTGTTTATTATAGATCAGGGGTCTTCAACCATTTTCAGGCCAAGGACCCCTTGGTGGGTAGAGAGATGGAGCCGGGACCCCCGTTACATATTCTATAAAATTGAGTGTTGCGTTTAATGCCTATAAAAACGTGGATGGTAGGCTACCAAATTATTGTATGTATACTTTATGATGTTTACAGTGCAAAGCCACTGAAATAATCATTAAGCGCTGCCCTGCTGAAAAGAACAGCTAAAACCAGCATAAGCTTGTTGGCTGGTTTTAGCTGGTTGCCCAGCCTAGTCATAGCTGGTCAGGCTAGTTTTAAAGGGGATTTGAACCCTTTTTTAGCTGGTCAGGCTGATCTTAGCTGGTCAGGCTGATCTTAGCTGGTCAGGCTGATCTTAGCTGGTCTTAGCTAGTCTCCCAGCTAAAAAGTGTTCAAACCCCCTCTGAAACCAGCTAACTGACCTGCCTGACTAGGCTGGGCGACCAGCTAAAACCAGCCAACCAGCTTAAGCTTAAGCAAAAAAACATTTTTGACATGAAGTGACATTTTTAAATTCCTCTGTAAATCCCTGTGCCAAACCTCTAAAAAGCAAGAAAAAGACAGACAAACATAAAGGAAAACAGACAGACCTTGTCCATGCAGAATAAAAACAACTTTTATAAGGTTAAATGGAGTCTTCATCTCATGTGAGTGATCGGTTTTATACATACATTTTAAAATTACTGTTGATTTCATTGAGTAAAAATTTGTAATGAGGAAAACAATGACTGAGTGCATCAGTTAATCAATTAAGTTGATTTGAGAGTCACCGTCTTGTGTGTGTGGAACGTCAAGGATCCTGTATGCCAGCTTTATAATCTCAGCAGTAACTATTTATTTACACCAGGCAAGTGCGCTATTGTTCTGAAAGCAGACTGTCATCTGCTCAACCGCACAGCGCGACCAATGCAAAGCAGATGCATTTACACATGCGACCCTCCAATGCAGCGCTGCTGAACCTGATGTGTGTCGCACTTTGAGCGGCTGGTGATAAGCAGTGGTCATGTGAAGGATTTGTCCGAGCTGCGTGCTTCTGCTGACTAGCGCTGTTTAGTCACACTTTAAGATTTGGCATGTAGCTGCGAAGGACTTCAACATGTCAATAATTCATACTTCTGTCTCTCGCTGTCGCTCGCGTGCGAGTGAGTGATTATTACAAATGCCACCAATGGTGGATCAAACAATAATTTGCGGACCCTCTGCGGTACAGGACCCCCTGTTGAAGACCCTTGCTATAGATTTTCAACCATTTTTAAAATATTAGAACAAATAACTGGCAGTACTAACAGTATTTATGTAGAATTACTCAAAATGTCTAAGACATTGTGTCAGGGCATGCGCACTGGAACAACATTTCCCCTCCCCCACCCAAACCTGGCTGAAGCACATGACACGAGTGAGCACCATTTTTGAAAGACGCTATGTAATGCAGAGAGCATCTGCAAAATTAAGGTAAGCTCTTTTTATTATCACATCATTTACTGATGGTATTGTTTGCTAGTCTTAATTAGTGTTCTGTTTCCCACAAGTTGTTGAATGTACGTCATCTTGTGGAACGTTTTTAGTTGGATGTTTCAGTTGGATGTTACAGCAACTTGCGTTGCAGACATGTTTTGACTGCATTTGTTATTCAAAGCAATTGATATTCTGCTTAAACTGATTATTGCCCGCTTCATATGTGTGTGGCAAGGTAGGTTAGGTCCTGCCCTAATCTTTGTGGCTGTCACGGGATTGACGGTAGTGACAGCCTATTAGCGGTCGTCCCTTGCCCATTTAAGGTGGAGTTTATGCCACCTGGGTATGCGTCATCATTATGACTGCTCCTGTGTGTATGCGCGCGGCTCTGCGAGAGCCAGGTTAATGTCGTATTGGTACAGTTTTGCGGTTGGGTGCAGGCTGTCTATTACCCTCAGCTTATATGTATTACTCACATACTTGCGGTTTGGCTGTCACGGACAACGCTGTGAATAACCATATGATCTATGGGTTTTAGCAATTTGCTGTTGGTGGTTCAATCTGCTCATTTGAGAGTGTTTCATCTTTAGAGGCGAGTGCTCCTCAGACAACGCCGTGAGATGGCACTGTTTTGTTCTGCTGTTGCTCCTCTGACTGTTATTGTTTTGTCACTTGGATTTATCGCTGTTGTTTTGGTTTATTTTTCTTTGTGGTCCTTTGTTTCACGCTAACGCTGAGTGGAAGAGTGGCTCTTGTTTCAGAACCTCAGTTTGTGAAAAGTGCCATTACCTGTGCATGTTAGCCCACTTTGTTATATTACCACCAGTGGCGTGTTGTGTGTGTGTGTGTGTGTGTGTGTGTGTGTGTGTGTGTGTGTGTGTGTGTGTGTGTGTGTGTGTGTGTGTGTGTGTGTGTGTGTGTGTGTGTGTGATTTCTCCTTGAGGCACTGAGTGGGAAGGTTTGGTTGTCCACTACCCAAGAATGCCAAGAGTGCCTTTTTGTTTATTTCTGTTTTGTTTGAGTATCTGGTGGAAGCCTGGCTCAGATGTGTTAATATTCTTTGGGTTCATTTGCTGTATAATCGTGGGTCTGTTTCATTATATTGGTTTAATATGGCTGAAGCCCAATTAATCATTGTTTTTCATTTGTAGTGTGTGATGTTTTTGTTCTTCTCTTTATAGCAATTAGCTACCTTACCGGTTGTGTCCGGGCTTTGCTGGCCATTTGGTGTGAACTTATTGAGCTACATCTTGTTTGTAACTTGTTGTCAGCAAAATGCCAAATGTGGACCTTTTTATGTCTTGAGTTCTACTAAAATCTGTATAGATGAATGTGTGTCTGGTGGCTAACTGCAATATTTTTGTTTATTTCAGGAGCTGAAGGCCCTAGGGAGGCTAGCTGTCCTTGCCCTTTGGTGGTGGTGTTTCTCTCACAGAGTGTTTTGCCGCTGGCAACCGCTTTTCCCTCACGTAGTGAGTGAGTGAGTGAGTGAGTGAGTGAGTGAGTGAGTGAGTGTGTGTGTGTGTGTGTGTGTGTGTGTGTGTGAGAAGTGTAATTGGGTGAGTGGTGTGGTCTTAGGATATTCACTTCTCAGCTGGCCGCTCTACTGGTAAGCCTCAGCTCATATATCCTCTTTGTTTTGTTTTGGTTTTCTATTTTGTTGTTGCATTGAGCCGCATTGTAGAGGGTCTAAGTGAATGTTTGCACCACTGTCACTTTTAACAGTTTTAATTATTTATTGTCTGTGAAATAAAAGTCTTTGTTGATACCCACGTCATCTCCTGCCTTCTGTGGTAATGAATCTGTGTGCCCTATTTTGGGTAGTAATTTTCCTGTTCACAGAAACGGGGTGGTGTAGTCAGCTTTTCTATCTTGGTCATTTTGTAGTATTAGTGTGATCTTTACCCTCCACCGCACCGCCACATGTGTAAAGTCTGGTTTCATATAATTGTCCGCTTGAATTCAAACTGTAATGTCTGCTTACACTCCAAACGAGGTTGACATGACGCATTACTATCCGTCAAACGCTTCTTCTGAGCTTTCTCTAATGTGTTGGCATCCAAGTTTTGTGTTCCCACGCAATCTGCTTTATTATGAAAGTTATGCTTTTACTACAGTGATCATTGCTCAACAATGGTATTTCAAGTAAAACAGTAACCTCAAGATTTAACACGTTTTTATTGCAGTAACCATATTTTAACCTTAATATTGTAGCAAAAACATTGTAATAATAGGAGGAAACCCACATTGTCTTTTTTCTGTGTATGTGTTTGTGTGTTCATAATCTTTTTTTATTCATTAACCCGGTAATTATTTGCATTAACACTCACATAGGCAGACTTTGTCTCATATTGGAGCATTAATAGGGGAAAAAAATCTGCCTGTACGTGTCAGTGCCTCCTCCGTCAGTGCCTAGTGTTGCACTCAGTCCATAATGAAGTAGACAACTGTCAGGTAAGTTAAACAGTGAAACTTGCATCTATATTGTATTCTAAATTCTAACGTTTGGTATTGTTAGTTAGATGGTAATGATAATGAATGCTAATCTTGGCTCTTTTCCCTCTCTCTCTGCCTCCCACCACCCCCAACGGTGAGACAAACTTTACCTCAGGTACAACCCCAGATGCCTGGTGCAGCTGTCTGAGGGAAGCTGCATTTAAGCAGAATAAAAGCTCACAGAATTCCAGTGGAAAACTTCAAATGAATTAAGTACAAGCAGTAATAAGACTATAACTGAAGAAAAATGTATGTAGAGAAATAAGAAAAACGTGGATGTTATTGAAATGATGCGATAAAATTTTACTTTGGGCTTGTTCACGTCACCCCAAAATCTCCTTTATTGTGTGACCGTTCACATAACGCATTCTTGTGCCCAAAACAGCAGGATGGAGCACACCAGAATAGTCCATGCTCCAATAAAAAAAATAAAAATAAATAAATAAATAAAAAAAAGATTAATGTTTTTTTTTATTATTAATAATAATAAATTATATATACTTAATAAAAATAAAAAAGTAATAATGCATGACATAATTACAGCTAGTTACTGTACAATTTATATTTTTACAGTAATATACAGTACCTTTACATTTACAGTAATCTGTAAATTACTGTACACATCAATACAGTAGCTTACTGTAATCAGATTTTCACATTAACACGCTGGCAACAGTGTTGCCAGTATGTTACTGTAAAAAAAGTACAGTGAGGTCTAACAGTGCAGGATATTCTTCAAAAATAAACTGTTTGTGTTCCACATATGAAATAAAGTCATATGGATTGGGGACAACATGAGCGTCTATTTCTTTCCTGAAACACACAAAAAGAGATGTTTAGCTAAAGGTTCTTGCTGCTCTTTTCCATAACAATGAAGTAGATGCTGACCTGGAGCAGTCAAGCTACAAAAAGGCACCATAAAATTAGTCCATATGACTTGTGGAAAAATAAACTAACATTTTCCCTCATTTTCCTCGGATTCGGATGTAGATGCAGACTTCAGATTAGTTTTGTCCCTGAACACATGATTACCCAAACACCACATGCCCTCAGTGGTCATTCAAGAGATGTCTAGCTTTTATTTATAGAAAAATAAAGAGGGAGTATGAAGATAGAAGCCAAGGAACACCCAGATTTTGATTGGCCATATCTTCCGAACTGGACCTGCCCGGGTCTCGGCTCCAGGCTCCTTCAAAAGGTCTCGTTGAGACCCTTCCAACGACATCAGCATGCCCATCTAGCCTGAGGAAGTCTGGAGATAGAGGCCCGGGACCGCTCCCAGGACCCCGACTGTATCTCTCAAACCGGACCGCCCACGGACTTCGGGCTGGTCTCGTTTGAAAGAACTCTCTAAACCACACAGACCTGGAGATATGCACCACGTAGCAGCCGAGCACCTCTCCTGTAAATCCCTTTTGGTCCCTGGGGAAGCACCGACACTCGCACCCCTCCCTACCTCCACTCTCACCGCTGTACCCTTCCACTCCAGACACCCATCACTCCCTCCGGCCTGGAAACCCAACTCTACCGGCCCCCTGACCTCCGAGGGACCTCCATACCCAGCGTACCATCCGAACCCTGTGCGCTCAGACTTAAGCACCCTTCACTCGGCTTTATTCCGAATCTCAGGCCCCTTCCGAGGACCAAACATCTGGTCACCCAGTAAAGACTTAGTCTCTGGAGCGACCGGTGGTTCAGCCACTGGTCACACCAGAATCTTTGCTGGGTGACCAGTGGTTGAACCACAGGTCACTCCAGAGGTTGCAAGTTTGGGTGACCAGATTTTGCGAGTTTGGATTCCACTATGTTTTAGGGCCAGCGAGAGCTCACCGGATGCCGCCGGAACCACGGCACTTTCCAGGGCACGGGCCTCTATCTCGGGGTGAACCCATTCCAGGGCACCCTGCCCTTCACAAAGAAAAGATAATTCTTCCCAGGGCTCCCGCCAGCTTCTCCGGGTTCAGCCGCGTTACTGCACTGGACGCCTCGTGGCACCCGTCTCCGCCACTCTGGGTTCGGGGATCTGAACCTGACTCACTTTCGATCAGACGGAGGCCATCGCCCCACCCTTCCGAATGCTGTTCGCCCATCCCTTAGGATGACTGACCCATGTTCAACTGCTATTCACATGGAACCCTTCACCACTTCAGCCTTCAAAGCTCTCGTTTGAATATTTGCTACTACCACCAAGATCTGCACCCACAGCAGCGCCACCTGGGCCTGTGCCCTAGGCTTCTGCACCACCATAGTGGCCCTCCTACTCGTTGCGGCTTAGGTCGTAAGCAGAGCCGAGTGAGCGGCCTGAAGACAGTTTGGCTCTCCTGATGACCACCCCTCCTCCACGACGCATGCCTCGAGAAGGGATGCCCCACACAGGCAGCAGTAGGTTGGACCGACCGGCATCCACAGAGACGGGACCCTCGGCGCTCGGAGGCACTGTGGAGAGAGGAGACAGACGGGCCGTAGTCGCACCAGCGTCGCTCCCCGCCCACACCAAGGGTATGTGTGACATTGTGTAACAGAGGATGAACTGCCGTTCGTCCTGGGCGGGGGGACACCTACACCCCCGCCCCAGCTTCAAGACTACAAACAATATCTAATTTAAACGAGGAGAGCAATTACAAAAGTATGCTTCAGTATCTGTGAATGTGTTGTAATATGTATAGCTAGATGGAGATATAGATAATTCACTTCCTATGCACTTCCCTTGGATAAAAGCTTCTTTTAAATGGGTCACTCCTACAATTAGGTGACACTGAAGTCCCCAGTACAAGATAAGGTACTTATATTGTTTAATTCCACCCGATTACCATTTATAGGCTTGGTAAATAGAAAACTATTTATAATGTTACACACTACTGTTGGTCTAAAAATCTAATTTTAAACAACTGAAATAATTTTTAATTTGTTGTAGTATTAATGTCATGTCCCCAAAGCTGCATGCTAAACATCTGTGACAAAGATTAGTTCTAAATAATTGTATTTCTATTCTTTTCTTTACAAATACAGTATTTAGTAGAATTATTTAATATTATTTGTTTATTAGAATTATTATTTATCTTTTCCTTTATTTTGTGATGTTAGTTATATTGGCAAGCATAACAAATTAACAATGTTATGATAAGAAAAGGGTTAAAAAAAATCATTTTAAAATATTCATGTTAACAGAAATAAAACATCAACAAAAGTGTACAAATGTGTTTGCTAGATATCATACACAGACCATGTAATGGCTAATTGAAAATTAAATGGTTATTTGCTGCATTTGCTTCAGTATTATGGAACTGCGCTGCAAATCTGTTGTCTATTTTAAAGGGAAAAGGAGGCACAATCCCAGTGCTCACACCGAATTCCTTGGCTACCTTAAAGAGTCTGATGCAGCATACCATAACTTCTAGACAACCGACAGAGTGCCGGCAAGCAGAGGCAGAAGCTGAAGCAGCAAGTTTGGAAGAGTGGAAGAAAATTGTAATAATCAGTTTTTAAGGTTGTTTGGGCAGTTTGTTCAGATTCTGGGATGGAATCATTCTGGAACACCTGCTGAACCACCACTAGACTAGATGTACAATAAACAGTCCTACTTAATTATGCAGTAAAGAAAATTACAGTTAGGGAGACAGTTGTGCTTGGATTTTTTCTTTTTATTGCCAAATGTGCAATATTGTTCACAAAAATAAACAGTTTTATGTTTCTACAATAATGTGATGTTTTCTCTTTCATATAATTCAGTCATTATCAGCAGTTACAAGGTATGGACATGTGTTTTAGTATTCTATTATTGTTTTTCATACATGGTGGCTAAAATGTCTCAACAGACCAGCACGCACAACACTTGCTTCAGAGATGACTCTCTCTTGCTCTGGAAGAGGTGCTGCAGGCTGTAGATATTGGGGCACATCAGCGGCATTCATAAAGTCTGGTCTGTACACTTCATGGTGTTGCTCACACAGATTATGCAAAACACAACATGAAACAACCATCTCTTTGGCTAAATCCAAATTACAATCATTACATTTCAAAAGGCAACACCACCTTCGAGTCTGCCAAATGCAGTTTCAACCATTACCCTGGCCCAACTGATCCTAGCATTGAATATCTCTTGTTGGTCTGTCAGTCTTCCTCTATCTGTAAAAGGTTTCACTAGCCATGGCTGAGCAAGATAGGCAGCATCGCTGATAATGTAGTAACCCAATTCCTCCCCTCCAATCAGTCAAGTGTGTGCAGGGAAAAATGTTTGTGTGTTCAAGATGCCCCACAGCTTGGAAAGATGTAGGACACAGACATCATGGAGGCTTCCTGGTCAGCCAACAAAAATATTCCAAAACTGTCCCTTGCCATCCATGACAGCCTGTAGAATAATAGTGCTAACTCTTGCAATTCACATAATCGTTATGATGTTTACTTTATGATTATTAATGTTAACAATTTTAGAATTTCAAAATTTATTAGTAAGTATATGTTTAAATCAACATTAACCAAGGTTGCAAAATGCTGTAAAATACTCCTAGTTGTTTGTTCATGTTAACTAAAGTTAACAGATGGAACCTTATTGTAACAGTAGTCTATTGCTGCCATCTACAGGGGCCAGTTGCATAAAACTGTTTTAAACTAATCTTACTAGTTAGTCGTCTAAAATGTTGGTCTTAATTTTTTCAGTTAGTTGCATAAAAACTTAGATAAGTATATTTTAAGACCAAAATGTAAGCCTGCAGACCCATAGGCTAACTTTTGTTTACATTCCATGTTGCCATGGAAAATAACTGTCAGCTGAGCCAGTGGAGACTTCAGTTGAGGGCTGAAAGGGGCTTGAGTTGAGACTTTGTAGAAGACCTTGACTGCAACAATGGTAACAATGTCATTTGTTTTTTATTATTTGGGTTAAAAATCACTAAATTTGTTCATCAGAATCAATTTTGAAGCACTGTAGTCCTCTAATAAGCAAATATTTCCAGCAAATGAAAACTGTATTGAGCGTCCACTGTCAGCCATTTAAAAAAAAAAAAAAAAAAAAAAATAGCTGTTCAGTGTCTTATTTTTCCCACAATGCAAAGCAAATAAGACTGTTTTACTAAAGACAATGTGAGCTTGTTTTATGCAACAGGCTTTTCTATGGAGTCTTTAGCAAGTCAAACTAATTGTTAGATGCAGTCTTAAATGAAAGGCTATGTTTATGCAACCAGCGTGTCACACAGCCTATCACTCGAGATAACTGACATCGGTAGGACTATAAAATGAGGAAATACAGAGCTTGGAATGCCGTGAAATTGCCTCTGTATTACCCACTACATCCAAATGACTGGCCCTAGATACTAATTCAAACGTTATATATAGAAGATCCACATGATTTTTAAATTGATATCTCACAATTTTTGTCAATAAATGTCCAATTTATCTTGTCTGGGAACTTTTACCTTCTTGTGTGTTCGTCTCCAGTGGCATACATACCCACTCAGCATTTGATGGTAAACCTCTTGCCTTCTCTTTCCTTTCCTTTTCTGTGCTTTAACAAATTAAAAACTGCGAAAAAAGCAGTCCTAAAAACAGAAATATCTGATCGTCCTCAGAATAGAACGGTTTCATAACAAGAACAGTTCGGCCCGATGGTGGAAAAGAGGCCATTCCTGTGTATATTAAATGAAATCGACATATTCAGCTAACTTGATATTTATTACTTAATTTACCCAGGAATAGTATGTTCACTTTACTTTTAGCTGATTAGTAACTTGACTTAAATTGTATCTTTAGGTTTGCTTTGCAAAAATAAGGCAATCGGTTTCCAAACTTTTTTTAAGTAAACTGAACATATAAGCATTTACAGTGTAGGATGGGTGAGACACGAGAGGACTTTGAGCCAAATGTGGAGCAGACTAAGTCCCAGACAGCTGCATTAGCAAGGGGAAACGTATACTCCTGACACAGTGGTGAAAAAGGCTTGAAAACTCTTGCAAGGACTTTGATGTTGGGTAACTGGTCTGAGGGGTGACCTGGTTTTAGAAGCTTAACAGTGGATTAGATGGAAGGCAGTCTTTGAGAGAGGATTTAACTTTATGGTTTTGTTTGAAAAGAAGTTGTGTTAAGGCCATCCGTACAAGCTCTTGTTTTATTTCCTTGATAATAAAAATCATTTTTTTAATTGTTAAAGGGATAATCCTACCCCACAAAATTGGTTGTTGTTCCAAACCCGAATGGTTTGTTCTTCCAGTGTTGATTAAGTTCCTCAAAAAAGTAATCTACTACAAATTACTTCTATAAAACTGTAAATAAGATTACTTTACTGATCATCAAAGTCATCACATTATTAATTAATTTACTTTTAAGTTACTTTTAAAAACAATGTTTTATTTAGCTCAAATAAAAAAAAAAACAAATTCAAAATAATGTCTATATTTCCATTCGTCACCACACATTTCTCCACTCCAATGACTTACTACGCACCGTTATGCCCTTCAGCTGTCACAGAAACGCAAATAGACATACATACACAGATCAGCCACAACATTAAAACCACCTGCCTAATATTGTGTAGCTCCCCCTCGTGCAGCCAAAACAGCACCAACCAACATCTCAGAATAGCCTTATGAGATGCTATTCTTCTCATCACAATTGTACAGAGCGGTTATCTTTGTTACCATAGACTTTGTCAGTTCGAACCAGTCTGGCCACTCTCTGCTGACCTCTCTCATCAACAAGGCATTTCCGTCTGCAGAGCTGCCGCTCACAGGATGTTTTTTGTTTTTGGCACCATTCGGAGTAAATTCTAGAGACTGTTGTGCTTGAAACTCCCAGGAGATCAGCAGTTACAGAAATACTCAAACCAGCCTGTCTGGCACCAACAATCATCTATGCGATTATCTAATCAGCCAATCATATGGCAGCAGTGCATAAAATCATGCAGATATGGCTCAGGAACTTCAGTTAACATCATCAGAATGGGGGAAAATGTGATCTCAGTGATTTGGACCGTGGCACGATTGATGGTGCCAGATGGGATGGTTTGAGTATTTCTGTAACTGCTGATCTCCTGGGGGTCTCTAGAATTTACTCCGAATGGTGCCAAAAACAAGTTAGTTCACCTTTCAACTCTTTTGGTTTAAGTCGTTCGTTCTTTTGTCATGTGACAGCCATATATGCTATGCACTGCTCACAAAGGAAACAAAAATGATTAGTTCACCTCCAGAGTCATCTGGTCTGAGTCGTTCGTTCTTTTGACACGTGATAGCCGTATACGTAGCGTACATGACAAAAGAACAAACGACTCGGACAAGAAGATTCTAGAGGTGAACTAATCTTTCTGTTTCTCCTAATTTGTCCTTGGCTGCATTATAATTTTTTCCTTATTGGGATTATAATCAAAGTTTGCATAAGTAGACGTGTTGGGTGGGATTTGGTTATTGAAAATTTAACATTTTAATTTAATTCTGTTCAAATGAACTAAAAGACTTGAATAAAGATTTGTTCATTTTGCTGAATGAGACTCAAAGATCCAAGTCAGTAAAATGATCCGATCTTCCCATCACTACAGAGAATGGCCAGACTGGTTAGAACTGAAAAATTCTACGATAACTCAGATAACCACTCTGTACAATTGTGGCGAGAAGAATAGCATCTCAGAATGGCACTGTTTTGGTGGCACGAGGGGGACCTACTCAATATTAGGCAAGTTGTTTTAATGTTGTGGCTGATCAGTATATGAACATAATTCATGTTTTGAAGTCTACGTAATGCTATGTTAGAAATGTGTAACCCAAGTTTGTACTTAAACCTGATTAATTTAATTAAAAATTAGTAACTGTAATAAGGGTGTAATGGTTCTAGGTGAAAAACCGAACCATACGGTTCACCACCCACAGTTCAGTAAGCATTGGCACCATGGTTCACCTCAAGTTTAATGACGCATCTGCAACACAAGTTTTGGTGAAGAAAATAAAGGGTCAAACAAACACGCACAGTAGTTACAACATCCGATACTGCACCTAAATGGATATGTTCTGCCTGTGTTTCATGTGGGTAAACTTGATGACATCACAGTTCTACACAGGTTGTGTGTATTTGAAAATGGCAAGCGCCAAATGGAGAAAACAAGCCGCTGATAGAAAAGCCCCCTGCATTATTCAAATCTCCTGTCTTGGAACATTTTCTTTTCAAAAAATGTTTACAAAACAGCCACTGTTTGCAGACATCACTCTACACGAGTGTCGTATACTGGTAGTACATCGATATATGATTAATCATTTACGGCGACATCACCCAGTGAAAAATAGAGCGCGGTGGGCCCAGAGCCGAAGGTGAGCCCGAAATTGCACTCACTCCCTTCTGGTTTTAAGCAGGTGCTAATTTGGACATAAAACAATAACTAAAGCACTTGGGGTGTTTATTATGAAAGTTATTTTGCCCTACTCTGTTGATGAGGATGTGGGATTTCCACGTATGATTGAAAAACTCGAGCCCCATTACGATAGCTCTTGTATCCATTTCAACAGCAAGGTTCCTTCTATAGTGATGTACAGCTTCTGAATGTTGAAAATATGTTGAGTTTGAAATGCACTTAATATTGATGCATGTAGCGTAATAGTGCAGATATTAAGTTAAAATATTGATTCAGTAATTAGAGAAAAGTTCTTTTCTTTTTTTTTTCTTTTTTTTTTTTAAGGTCCCTAACTAAATATAACCATGGTCTTACTATAGTAATACTGTAGTAACCATGACTGCTGTCACCATGGTTTTCTTAGCAAAAATCTTGGTTTTGATACAATTAACCATGGTTTTACAACAGTAATACTGTATTTTCCATATAGTAACCATAACAGTAACCATGTTGATTTTGTGGTTACTATGATTTTTATTACAAATACCATGTTTAAACTATGGTTACTGTAGTAAAAACCATGATTTCTATTAAGGGCAAACCTGTTGAAGTGTTTACCAGATAGAGTATTCTTACTTTAGAAAAAAAATATTACTACCAAATCCAAACATTGCAAATACAGAACCGTACCGAAACCGTGACTCTAAAACCGTGATACAAACCAAATCGTGAGAAATTTGTACCGTTACACCCCTAAACTGTAATCTGATTACTAGAATTTACAATGTAATGTTTTACACTACTTTCTGACTAAAAAGTAATTACATTACAATCTGATTAGACCTAGCAGTTTGGAACACAAAATATGTTTATACTTTTAACCTCTTTGCACATGAGTTCTTAGTGTACTGACTAATCCCCCCAGCATGAGTTATTTAATGCGCACAGTAATAAAAATAAAAATGTCGCATTGAGACTGATTTATACTTCTGCGTTGAGCCTACAGCGTAGGCTCCACGTAGTGGCCAATGCATTGGTTTGCATTTATTGTTCTGCATTGGTGTCTGCGTTGTTCTGCAATTACAAAGCCAAAATGCTAATTATACATTCATAAATAAACAAAAGTAATGTAATTCGTGGATTCAAAAGTATTTATTAAATTATTGTTGCATTAAAAACAAGTTCAAATTATGCAAACATGTTGAAATTTAGGTAGGCTACATATTATTTATTATAAATGTTGCCTGTATTGCAAGGAGCAAATAAATGACAAAAATACTGTATGCTTGCTCTTGAGTCACTTAATAATAAATAAATATTTTGGTATACTTTTGATGTTCCATGCTGAAAAAGAAATCAAATTAATTAATAACTATACCTTGCTTGGTGAACACTAAATGTCATTTTAAAGACTTTACAATGCATATAGACAATATAACAAAGTCTAATCAGGTGCTTTTTAATTTGCTGACAAATTAGAAGTGTTCCATTTCCATAACTTATACGGAATACTGTACAGAATACTGTCAAACATATGGTCAAATCATTGTGCAAATCAGATGCTCCCGATTGAGACAATTGCATTAATGGTCCCAAGTCCATATACAATGTGATATCATACATATATATTAAAATAATCTAAGTAAAATGCAACACTACCTCAGATATCGTTGTTATCATCCTGGGGTGTTGTCTCTGGTTACAAAGTGCACCAATCACAGCTGTTGAGGTCTGCGTCGATGCGACGTGCAGTTACATTTTTGAAGAGGTGCATGTCAGCCTACGGCATAGGGTACGCTGTAACCGCCGTAGGCTACGTGTAGTATGTAGGTTCGACGCAAAAGTATAGGGCAAGTATAAATCAGCCTTTGCACTTCACAGCAGACATACTGGAGGAAGGATTTTAATATTATTCAACATATAATGTGATATTAAGATGTCTTTAATGATTGATTATGATAGATAAATTGTGATTACGAATGCGATTGGTTGTATACGCGCCACCATGTTGTTACATCGCAATGCTGCATGGGATTTTGAGTCACAGCAAAATGGTTCTAAAAAACTAGCCCTTCCACTTTGTTGCACCAGAAGTGGTGAGAATGAGTGATGGGAGAACTGGGTGAAGGCTCAAGTGGACTAAGTAGTTTATACATTCATTGTTTTGACATCAGAAAACGGCGCCTCATTGCTGCATCAAAACGGCCAGCTCAGACAGTAATGGCTTTAATTTTTCTTATAAATCATTATTATTTGAATGTTTGCAACATAAAAAATAAATATATTGTGATGTTGGAAATACAATTTGAGCTGCTGTTTCATTATGACACTCACTTCAGTCGATCTTTCCTGGTAAAAAGCAGCACATATGCAGATCACACCAGTTTGATCGCACGCCTATGCACCCAGTGTAGAATAATCTCAAAGCTTTCGTACGTGCAAAGAGATCCATTAAATGTCAGTAACTGTAATCTGATTACAGGAATTACAGAAGTTACACTATTTTGACTAAAAAAAGGAATTAAGATTACACTCAACACTGGTGACAAGCAAACATCATTGGCTCTTGCATGTTTCGTGATGTGCCAGGTTTATACACGTGGAGCGTGCTTGAGATTTGAAAGCTATGGCAGAGGGCATTATTTTCATCAAATAACGATTTAGATTTTGGTCTGCTCCTCACACAAAACTATCATATGGCTTCAGAAGACTTGGAATACCGTAGACAAATAACATGGTTGCATAAATGATAACAAAAGTTTCATTTTTGGGTGATCTATCCCTTTTAAAGAAAATCTGATTGGACGTGAGGCATTCCAAGAGTGCTGATAGCTCACACCATCAACACTTTACTGTTTGTATCAATCTGTTTGTGTTTGTGGCATTCCAAACATGAGCAGTGCAGAGGAGTAAGAGCAGCTAGATGTGTGAATTTTTATTCATCCTTGTGACAAAAGACTGTCTTGTATGTGCTATGAGCAAGTTGAACTGACGTTGACAAATTGTGTCAGTCAGTGCGCAGATTTCTTTGAAGTCATCCAGAATTATCTTTCACTCCATGATCATTTGGATTACAAGAAATAGAGTTACACTAACAGCATTACTGCCGACAGCTGAGAGTCGCAACAGATGGAGTAATCAAACATGCTCAAGGCGCCTACCTGATTCAAGTTTCTGAGTTGGGAAGACACGAAAACTTTCAGCATGGCAGAGGAGTGAACGCTTTTCAAGTGCAGATTTATTCCAACAGTGTATACAAAACCCTAACTACAATCATAAATAAACATAAACATGAACTTGACATAACATAAACTTGGCTTGGCATAACTAGACTTGACATAAACTTGAATACACAACCAAAGTTACAAACAATCAATACCTGACAATGGACCATGGAAAACATGAGGGTTAAATACATGACATGGGAGAACACATGACCAATATGAAGATAACGAATAAACACAAAGAACTCTAAACAAGATAACAAGACAATCAACCAATGAAAACAAGACATATGAACATGGAGGGAAACATGAAATCACATGACAAGGGAACCACATGACATGAAACAGGAACTAGAAATTTCAAAATAAAAGACATGAAAAAAATGAACCAACAAAATACACATGCCATACCCCCCCACTAAGGGGCGGCTCCCAATGCCCCAAAACATGAACCAACACATAAAACGTGGCATAAATTCAAAGTTCTGTCACAATGGTTTTGACTACAGTTTTATTGTTTTCATTAGTACTTTGTGTAAATTTATCTATTCAAGTTTAATGCCCTCACTCTAACTGAGTCCTCATTGTTAGATATTACACAGTATTCCTCATGCTGTTTGAAATATACCCAACAGGCAACTTAATCCTTGAAACTACCGAAATGAGAAACACTTACTAGCAGCAGAAACAGGTTTGATCTTTCTCCATCCTATGCTAATAATCAGTTTGTCAAACAAATCTCTCAGAAATTACTGATGAGCATGGAATCAAGGCAACCTTTAAGGCAACAGAAACCAGAAGATATTGTGCTGATGAAAATGTTGACAGTCCATTGCATTTTGTGAATAGTTGTCAAAACTAGACATCCATAATGAAAGATATGTTTGAGAGACGAGCATTTAATGAATCTGTGCTTTTATCTGCATATGGTAAAACAAGCACAGAAATAGAGAACTGTGAATTCCTGTCAACTGCAGAAAAAAAGTAGGTGATGAGGAGGAGCACACCAATACTTGCTAATATAAATGTATACAAATTCTGGCTTGATTAATCGTCTAAGCATATTCGGAAAATTGCATGTCTTCAAACATCACTGTTTTTTTTTTCTTCTTCATTTTTTTACAGCACACTGCTGTGCAGAGGAGACCAGGGACAACTGTAAAATTTTTACATTACATTAACCTGCCATCGTTTGGTATAAGAAGCATAGTATATGTTTGAACAGTAATAGTACTGTGCCACTGAAATATTTCCAATCAGTAAGACCAAGACATAATATTGATTTTAATTCAAGAAGTGAGAGTATTACAACTGTCACTATTACAGGCGCAATTGTAACATGTGAAAAAAGTATTTTACAAACGTATACTAATATTATAGTAAAAATATCATTGCTTTAATACCTACTAATATTACTAAATGGTTTTTGCCTTCATATGGCACTATATCTTACAGTTATCAAGAAAAATGTGGTACATTATAATTTAATGAAATTTCTTAAATTCTTTCTACAAAAATATATTGATCAGCTGCTGATTGTAAGGTGTCTGTGTTTCCCCTATCGGCCACTAGAGGTCGCTAGGAGGTCTGGTACTCTTATTCTGAAGTTCTTGTGTTTTCTCCCTTCCGAGTTCGCTCACATTGTTGCTGGGATACCAGCAACATTTAGTGTCCACTAAAGGTAATGCATCTGCTTCATTCAGACCAACCGAACCACAATGGTCTAATAATCTTGACCAAAATCAAGAGAGTTTTGGTGTTAACCAAACTACAATACTACTTTCTTGCTAGAAATAGAATCAAAAGTTGGAAAAAATGAATAAAAACGTACATTTATACACAAATTGTTTATCAACTGCCTTTTCGGCTGCCATTTTTTTCTTCTTCAGCTCAGCCGCTGTGGATCTGCACACACAGGATTGTGGGATTTGATATGAAGCAAAGGATACATCTAAGCTTCCTTCAAAAATCAATCAGATGAGGTATCTCAATAGAAAAGATGTGACACGAACATTGGATTCGGACATGCCGTGATCTCCCAGACATACGGGTATAAAAGGAGCTGGTATGCAACCACTCATTCAGATTTTCTCTTCAGGAGCCGAACGGTCAATTTTTACTGAGCTGACTGTTCATTCACCTCTGCTGGATCTGACGGCGCATTTCAGTGGCTTCTCCCTCCTCTGCACTGGTGCACTGCAGAGAACGCCCCTGGGCGCTTCGGCAGAAATAAGAGAGTATATTTTTCTAAAAGAGTATATTTCTCTAAAAGAGCGGCACACAAGGAATGTCTTTTTAAAGACGCATCTTTTTAAAGATGCCTTTCCGTTTGTGTGTTATTCCTGGTTACGGTCGTTATCTCTCAACTTCTGACGGTCACGATCGCTGTCTTTCGTGTCTGGGCGCGACCCACGTGGAGACAGCATTCGTGGATGGATCATGTACTCATTGCGAGAACATGACCATGGCAACGTTGCGGTCGCGGCAAGCTTTCGTAAGAAAGCAAGCCACCCCAGCGGCTCCCCGCCTCAGTCCTTCTACCTAAAAGTATGAGGCCAGCGTGGCTAGCACTGGATTTGGAGACCCCAATGGGACCACCTACACTGGGTATCCCCCCCATGGACCTCACGCTTGTCTGCCCCGATCGGGCTTCCGGATGAGTCTGCCGGCTCGTTTCACAGCGAGTTCAACCTCTTGTTCGGAGCCCACGAAGCTGATGAGCTCTCGAGCGTAGCATCGGAGAGCTCATCCAGTCGGACGCGGAAGGTGGGCGATGTCCACCTTTGTGGTCCAGGAGCGCCACCTTTGGCTCAACCTGGTCGAGATGGGTGAGGCCGACAAGGCACGGTTCCTTGCTGCACCCATTTCCCAGGTTGGCCTTTTTGGTGACACCGTCGAGGACAGTTCTCAACAGTGAAGCAGCAGATGGCGGCTATCCGGCACATCCTGCCCCGGTGCGGCTCAAGATCCCACACCCCGCCTGCTCATCGCCAAGGGCGTCCCCCTGCTGGTATGTCCGACAAGATTGTCCCCTTGGTCCCCCTCGCCCGGAGCTTGGACGCGTGGCTTGCGCTTTCCAATCCGTCATGATGGCTGATCCGGACCATCCAACTCGGCTATGTGATTCAGTTCACCAGGTGTCCGCCCAGGTTCAGCGGCATCCACTTCACCTCGGTGAAGGGCGAGAACGCTGCTACCTTGCACGCGGAGATCGCTACCCTCCTACGGAAGGATGCGATAGAGCCTGTCCCTCCGGCCGAGATGAAGAAGGGGTTTTACAGCCCCTACTTCATTGTACCGAAAAAAGGTGGTGGGTTGCGGCCAATCTTGGACCTGCGAGTACTGAACCGGGCTTTACACAGACTCCCGTTCAAGATGCTGACGCAAAAACACATTCTGGCGAGCGTCCGGCATCAAGATTGGTTCACGGTGATAGACCTGAAGGACGCGTAGTTCCACGTCTCAATTCTACCTCGACACAGACCCTTACTGTGGTTTGCATTTGAGGGTCGGGCGTATCAGTACAAGGTCCTCCCTTTCGGCCTGTCATTGTCCCCTCAAGTCTTCAAGAAGATCGCAGAGGCAGCCCTTGCCCCGTTAAGGGAAGTGGGCACTCGCATCCTCAACTATCTCGATGATTGACTAATCCTAGCTCACTCTCGGGATGTGTTGTGTGCACACAGGGACCTGGTGCTCTCGCACCTCAGCTGACTAGGGCTTCGGGTCAACTGGGAAAAGAGCAAGCTCCTCCCGGTTCAGAGCATCTCTTTTCTCAGTTTGGAGTTGGACTCAGTTTCGTTGACTGCGCGCCTCACAAACAAGCGCGCACAGTCGGTGCTGACCTGTTTGAAGGCGTTCAGACAGAAAACAGCGGTTCCACTGAAACTCTTATAGAGGCTCCTGGGGCATATTGCATCCTCAGCGGTGGCCACTCCGCTCAGGTTGATGCATATGAGACTGCTTCAGCACTGGCTTCAGACTCGAGTCCTGAGATGGGTATGGTGCCACGGGACACATCGTGTGGCCATCATGCCGATCTGTCACCGCCTCTTCAGCCCTTGGACCGACCTCACGTTTCTACGGGCAGGCGTTCCCCTAGAGCAGGTCTCCAGGCGTGTCGTGGTTATGACAGATGCCTCCAAAACGGGCTGGGGCGCTGTATGCAACATATGCTTATGGACGGGCCTGTGGTAGACACGATCACTCAGGCTAGGGCCCCCTCTACGAGGCACCTGTATGCCTTTAAGTGGCGTCTGTTCGCTAAGTGGTGTTCTTCCCAACGCGAAGACCCCCAGAGATGCGCAGTCGGATCGGTGCTTTCCTTCCTGCAGGAGAGGTTGGAAGGGCAGCTGTCCCCCTCCACCTTGAAGGTGTATGTAGCCACTATAGCAGCACACCATGACACAGTGGACGGTAAGTCCTTAGGGAAGCACGACCTGATCATCAGGTTCCTGAGGGGCGCCAGAAGGTTGAATCCCTTCAGACCGTGCCTCGTTCCCTCATGGGACCTCTCTGTAGTTCTTCAGGGTCTCCAGAGAGCCCCCTTTGAGCCCTTGCTGTCAGCTGAGCTTAAGGCACTCTCTTTGAAGACTGCCCACCTGACTGCACTCACTTCCATCCAGAGGGTAGGAGACCTGCAAGCATTCTCTGTCAGCGAAACGTGCCTGGAGTTTGGTCTGGGCTACTCTCACGTGATCCTGAGACCCCGACTGGGCTATGTGCCCAAGGTTCCCACAACCCCTTTTAGGGACCAGGTGGTGAACCTGCAAGCGCTGCCCCAGGAGGAGGCAGACCCAGCCCTGACGTTGCTGTGTCCGGTGCGTGCTTTACACATCTATTTGGATCGCACTCAGAGCTTTAGAGTCTCTGAGCAGCTCTTTGTCTGCTTTGGTGGACAGCAGAAAGGAAGCGCTATCTCCAAACAGAGGATCACCCACCGGCTCATTGATGCCATAACTATGGCATATCACGCCCAGGACATGCCGCCCCTGGTAGGGCTACGAGCCCATTCTACCAGGGGTGTAGCGGCCTCCTGGGCCTTGACCAGTGGCACCTCTCTAACAGACATTTGCAGAGCAGCGGGCTGGGCAACACGCAACACCTTTGCGAGGTTCTACAATCTCCGGGTGGAACCAGTTTCATCCCTTGTAGTGGCACGCAGGTAAGTCCGGGACAGCTGGCCGTGTTTATCACTTGCGCATAATGCCTTTCACCTCCCCGGAGCTGAAGATGTGCGCCGTTGACTTCCAGTAGTGTTCACAAACTGTGTTCCCTGGTTGATTTCCTCCGAGCCCTGTGGCAGACGAATGTGCGGAGAAACTCGCTGCCGGCTCAGTACATGTGCTAACTAAGCCCTGTACTGGGGTAGGTGCTCCGCATGTGGTGATTCCCCATAGGTAACCCCATGCGATGTATATCTTCCGCTAATTCGTTTTCCTGTTGGTAAACTGCATCTTCCTTGGGCAGAGGCCCCTCTGCCCCAGTCACCATGCTTGTAGAAACTCCTCCCCCACAGGGTCGGACCTACCATGGGACTTCTCCACATGGCATACTTCCGACAAAGCTCGGCAAGACCATGTGACGTATTTCCACTCAAAATACCCCCCTCCCCCCTCTTTGGGTGGGGTGTGGTCTCCGCGGTGTCTTCCCCTTGGGAGTGACACCCCCCCCCCCGACTAGACCTGTTGGCCCCAGTCGGTTAATTCCTTTTTTTTGGGAGAGGAAAAAAAAGGGGATAAGAGGCCACGACTGGGCTAGCCCATCTCTATCTTTTGGGTAGTTGACTTGTCCCTAAAGGGCCGTTCGACACTCATAACACTGTTAGGGGAGGTTACGTGTCGGCCTGGTGCGCTGGCTGCGAGGCACACAGTGGTCTGCCCATCACACACCACCAGTTCAAGTAACACAGTTCAGCCAGTTGCGGCGTTTTGTATAGGGACCCCTAGTGTCACTACATCAACACAACATCGAGTGAGTGACAGATAGGGAACGTCATGTTTACTTGCGTAACCTCCGTTCACTGATGGAGGTAACGAGACGTTGTGTCCCTCCTGCCACAATGCTGAACTACCCGCTGAAATGGCCGGACCTTGTCTCGGCTCCTCAGCATAAAACCTGAATGAGTGGTTGCATACCAGCTCCTTTTATACCCGTATGTCCGGGGGAGTGGCATGCAAATACCACTCGCCAATTTTTATTGGCCTTTTATCAAAGACCAGAGGTGTCTCGGGCTCCCAAGAGTGACCCCTAGTGTCACTACATTGTCACAACGTCTCATTCACTCCATCAGGGAACGGAGGTTACGCAAGTGACCAGGATGTTTTCTTGTTCTTCTGTGCTTCATTGTGGATTTTTTTCATTAAAGTTCTGCATTTGTGTTCATCAACCTCTCACTCGCGTGGACTACGTTTCAGAAAGCTTGACCTAAATGAGAAAACACCCGATTTCAGTATGAATCAAGCAACAGAAAACTTGGCTTTTCTGAAGAAAAGGGATGTCATTGAGGAATATACAGAACCGTTATGTGCCTTAGCCAACTGTCTCTATTGGGGAGACGTGGTCTTCAAAGACCTTTATAGTTTCGGACTGAATTAGCCTGTTAAATCAAGTATGCTGGTGGGCAGTTGCGACTTTGTTGCAATTCATCAACCATGTACATCAACCAAGATTGATTTTCTCCCCTTACATTGTGGGGTACAATATAAATCCCACTATGGCACCTTAGGCGGTACCCAGCACTCTCTCACTGGAGGCTGCAAGCTCTAAAAAGAGGAGCAGGAGAAAAAGGTATCGGCTCCCGTTGTAATAGCAGGGATGCCTTCTTGACTCTTCACAGTCGGTGTCCCTCTGCTCCCTGCACCAGTGGTCCCGGAGATACCTTCTGCAAAGGCCCCTCCATCCCTTGCTCCGATGGTCCTGGAGATCTTTGTGCCAGAGACCCCTGTTGCCTTGCCCTGTGTCAGAGCCGTAGTTCCCCATAGCCTATTGGTCATCCACCGGCTTCCACACAGCCTCCTGGTCATCCGCTGTCTCCTACACTGCCAGCTCCCCCGTGGTACCCTGGTCCGCCACCTCCATGGTTGCCTGCCTTTAGCCTGCTCCTGCTTGCTTGTTTTTTTTCTGATTTGGTTAGCGTATTTGGGCGTCAAGACCCACCCTTTAAAGGGGGGCTATGTAAGGCATGGAACTTTTCCCTAGCAGCCACTAGAGGTCACTAGGAGGTCTGAAACTCTTATTCTGAAGTTCTTGTGTTGTTTCCCTTTCCAGTTTCCCTGTATATGTGTGTGTGTGTGCTCATGTTCCTTTGTCTAGCTTTGTTTGAATTTAATGTGTGTTCCTATGGTGAGATCTTTTGTTTTCTTGTTCTTCTGTGCTTCATTATGGATTGTTTTTTTATTAAAGTTCTGCATTTGGGTTCATAAACCTCTGAATTGCATGGACTACATTACATTGATGCATCAAAGACAGTCTTCAAGAAACTTTAATTCAATAATGTTTAAACATTTTAAATATTCAATCAATTCAGGCATACAATTTGTATTTTATAACTATTGTTACAATAACCCCCACCCCCCAACCTCACAGCCATTTTTTATGGTACCTACTGTTGGGCCTCATGTATTCAGATAGAAGACAAAGGCAGGCCTAACAGTCGTAAAAGCCTGACCACACACTCCGTCATATATCTTACTGATAAAAACCAAACAAAATCAAACAAAGGGAGTCCAAAACAGACTACAAATCCCATGAAGCCTTGCTCACTAAAGGATCGAACTCTCAACTCCTATTGGATGAGGCACACAACAGAACGCCCCTCAACCATGATGTCATAGGAGTAGAAATAACTCTGAGATGCTTCCGGGATGCTTCCAGCAACTTTGCTTGCCGTGTGTAAACGCAGCTCATCGCTGCTCTCAGGTGTAGTCTCGTGGCACAAGGAAGTAATGTCCGACTTGAAACTGTGGCCATACAATCTCCATCTCGCTGGACGAGTTGAGATTACTCTGTGTTCCACTGAACACTCTAACGGATCCGAAGGAGACCGCTAAGCAATCCGCATCTTCATCCATTTGCCTACAGAAGTGAAGAGATAAAAGATTTCTCTTCCATCTTCAATCAAGTCAACGTCGCTGATTTCTCTGCCAGCCTGGCGAGAATCAGCAGCCATACCGCCCGCCTACAGAACGAGGAAACAGCCTCCCGTCATCACCCGAGCCTCGAGGAAACGAGTCGGAATCAAATGACGGATGAACACACATTCTAGCTGCATCCTCATGGGATTCAAGTAAGAGGTTTACATCTGGGCAGAGATAGAATATTATAGTGTGTTATTCTTGTGTATCAAGGTTATTGCTTGTACAGTTTACGGGCAGCCGAGTCCGCTCATTGCTGCTAATAATACTTAAGGTATTACTGTAATGAACTGTTATCACGAATGAGATCTGCTGTGTTGTAGTCCAACCACATTGGACTGTTGTGTATTTCCACCATCGCGGGTGAGATTGGCACACTGAGTTTATCCATTAAAGAATCAAAGACCACGGGACGGTTTACGAGCCATCCACCGCGTCTATTTTTCGGATGTCGATTTTCCTAAGAGAACAATCTAATATTGAGACTGTTATACTATCTGGTTATTAGTCCCTGATTCCAGGGTGGTGCCCCGGCGATATTAATCCTTATTAATATTCGATTGATTTTTGATAATTGATAATTATCTTTGATGATTGTTGAATTTGAAGGATCAATAAGCTAGTGTTAATTTTAATCAATGTTTCATCAATGTTAACAATTAACGATTATCTTTGATAATTGTTGATTTAAAGGATTAAAAAAAAGCTAACATTGATTCAAATCAATGTTCTATTGATTTTAATAATTAATAATTATCTTTGATAACTGTTAATTATTGCTAATAACCAAACCCGCTCCTAAACGTAGCACACTACATTTACTGGAGCCCCATATGAGGTTTTAATGAGTCAGATTCTATTATTTAATTTAAATATTAATTAATAACTAAAGAAATAATTATTAATCATTTCTGATAGTAACACTGATCTAAACAACCAGTAAAGCCTACACTACTGTACCAGCGTCAGTGTTACCATTTGTCATTCATGTTAACTATATTAACCATATACGTTTAAATTTAAAAGCATAAAAACTTAAGATGACATTTATATAAAAAAGCACTTTTAACCTCAAAATAATTTTTTGTTTTTCAAATCAAATGTCATTGCTACAGCTTGTATGTGACTGAAGTTTAATTTTATACGTTTGTACTTCTTTGGCAGGTTAGCGTATGCATTTTCCTCTAACAGAAGAAGCTGAGTGTCTCTGGCAAGCCTGAGTAAAACCCTGGCCCACACTTAGAGGCGTACACCCTGAGAGTGTTAATAAAACACCAAAACACTGGTAGAACCACCAGGATTAGCTGAATCAGCACACTGTCGAGCTCATAAACAATAGGTGCCAGCTCATAAAGATGTCATCTCAGACTGCAAAAGTCATCCAGGCCCACTGCATCTTTCTGTTACTTTCCTTTATGTAATGGAGGCAACCAAGCAAAAATGCAGTCACTGAGTTTTGTTAAAGACCAAACGGCCCATCCATATTTTGTTTCATAGCTTGAACAGATGCTAATTAATACTGAACCTGTAAAATATTGGCTCTCCAAAAAAATACTTTATCTCTGTCAGTTTATTCTATGAAACAAGGTCTCTTTCTGCTTGGAGAATCTTATACCTTAACCTTCCTTATTAACCAAAAATATTTAATTTAAGGGTTCTTTACCCTAGAACCCAAGTCAGTCTGACATCAGACTTAGAATTCAGTTAGTTTGGTTGGTCTGAAAGAGGTTTGCACTTGCACCTGAGTCCACTTGAAAAGGAGGTCTGGGGTACAGTTTATGTGAACTCCAGTACAGTTAGCTGTTGGTATGGTAGCACGTTTATTTGTGATTTTACCAGTCACACTTATAGCACAATGCATTTCTAGCTACTAGTCTCAGAAAAAAATTGCCTTTAGAGAGCAGCTTGCATTCTTTGCATCTCTTGCAATGCATCCGTTGCAGACAAACACAAGTGCTGCTGTACTTGTAAAGTTGTGGTAGTAAATCCAGAGGGATAAAAACATGAATAAAACATTTAAGCCGGCATCTTCTTGTCCTGAGCTGTGACCTAGCTACAGTGGTAAACAGTTGCCTCTTGTACTCATGGTGGTACTCTCACATTGTCCACATACTGTGGTTCAGATCAAAAGTACAATGTGATAACTAGCCGGGGAAAGGGGTAGAATCAAAATTTGGTTGGGACCAAGTGTAAAAAACCCTAAAATGTGCAGGTTGTGATTCTGAAGCAAGTTAAAAATTATCTTTGCAGAGGCAAAATCAAAGACTCATTTGCAAAAGGCCCAGAGATTAAATTCTGGCATCAGCACTTTTCATCATGCATCCCTATTTGCTTTCTATCTGCAGAATGTTTCTCGAATGCAATTTGATTAACAACTCAACTGTGATTAAACCTTAATGGCCTATTGTGTAGTAAAAATACGCTTTTCTGCAAACGCGAAATGAAAACTCAGCAACAGAAGAAAAAAAAAACAATGGCTAAGCTAATGATCTCTTATAAGATGCAATCCAGAGGTTACTGTTTATGCAAAACTGTAAGCTAATTAATATTTTTCATATTTTAAAGTCTGAATTTTATAATTTATAGAATAGTTTAACAAATGTCATTATTTACTCACCCTCATGTCCTTCCAAAAGAAGATGTTAGGCAGAATGTTGGCACTGTTCTTTCTAGGGCTGCCACTTTTGAAGATTTAAAATACGGGACCCACACCCTCCACAGTTTTAGCAAGTTTTAACACAATGTGAGGACTTTTCAGACTGTCTTTTACCCACCACAGGCAAATTTCCAATGAATATCAAAATTAAATTAATGATCTTGAATGATTTCTTGGTGGTGCCATTGGACAAGCTTAAATACGGGACAAATCGCTTCCCGTATTGATTCCATATGGGACACATCATTTTATCTTTATATACGGGACGATCCCACATTTTTACGGGATGGGTGGTGTAACAGCTCACAAACAGATGGAAGGAGAACACAGGGAAGCAGGTTTTTCCAGGCTCAGGTAGGAATTTTAATTGGCCACTTCAATGCTTTACAACTTCACAAGCTCGTTAGCTTCACAGGCACGTAGTAACTTAAACACATCAGCTTCACAAACGTAACAGAATAAACGTAGCAGCTTCAGGAGCACCGTGGCCTTCCTTGTGTCAGACTCTCTCTCTCTCTCTCTGCTGGTGGCGTGGCTGCTTATATGCCGCTCTCCCCATACTCACTGGAATTAGAGACAGGTGTTACACATAATCTAGCTCAGGTGCAAGCACCCTTACCGCTTTCTCTCTCTCCGGACGGACGCTTGACCACACCCCTGCTGCCACAGGTGGCAATCCTAGTTCTTTCCCATATAATGAAAGTGAATGGGGATTAAGGATCTCAAGCTCCAAAGATGCCAAAAAGCACCATAAAAGTATCATAAATATAGTTCAGTCATGACAACTCTCTGAATACATTTTTAAGTATTATAATGTTTATGACAAGTTAGAACTGTAGGTTTGGTGTGGTGGACTAAATCTGCTTATGCTGATACTGCTCCTGTAGAGCAAGTACACAAGCCCCAAGTGTCCCAAATGATGCACTGTACCCTATGCACTCAGCAATGTAGTGTATATATTTTCAAAGTGTAGCATCATCCCAAATTTTTTACTACACAGAAGCATTCACCATTTTTAAGCTGACGAAAGTGATGTTTCAAATACATGCAATGTGTTGCTTCTTGCTTTATTGTGTTAGCCAAACTCAGTCAACACTTTTCACCAGTTTACACCACATTAACCATGAATTAGAGTTGTGTTATCAGGTAACCTAGCCCCTTCCGCTACGTAGAGCAAGCCGTGAGCGCTGATTTCATGAAGTGTAAAACATTCCACACTTTTCGGTTGAAGAAGTACCAGGTATTCATATTAATTTCAATGTGAACATACAAATTGCACTACTTATACTACAAAATGGCATAGAATAGTGCAGAAGTGTATGCAAAAGGTTTTATACTGCTAAATATTTCCCTGAAGCAGATCTAGGCACGTGGTGCTTGGAAGGAGGAGGGTTATGCAAGAACCGTTGGTATTCAACCAAACCACAAAATCCAGACGGGTCTGGAACAACATGAAGATGAGTAAAATTCCACCCCTAAAAAAAAGGAATTTTGGGTGAAATATTTCTTTAAAAATGTCAGAAAACAAAAGCTAACGTAACCTTAACCGAAAACATATAAGTATTCGAAAGGCAAGTCTCTGAATATAACGTAATCCTTAGAGGTTATTTAAGCAAAAGAAAAATTATTTAGCATGAATTTAGGATCTGTGTCTTGTGGGCTCTTATATCACCCTCTCTAGTATCCTAAAAGCAATCACTGGGCTTTGACTTTGTGAGCAATATTCCAGTGATCATTGTTTTCCAGCCTTGAGGGTCAGCAGTAATGCACTCTGAAAAACATTTTATATTCAGCATTATTTCTACTAATAAATTATTCATACACTTTCCTTTTCACCCTTTCCTTCTCCCAGTAAGGAGATGTGTGACATCTGAATTGAAAGCTTTCTCGCTGAAGGAAACAGTGGTTGATGGGGTTGTATTTGGGTTGAGGATTTTTTTAACTGACTGTTGAATAGAATGTTTCATACCTAAAAATTATAAGGGCAGGAGCTGTTTATTTATGATACACAAAAGATTTTTGCAAACAGACCCAGATAATGACAATATCTTGAAAGACATTTTGTCACTTCTGATTAATGTCTATGATAGACAGGTTTTCTTTTCAGGAAAGATGGATGTATATTATAGAATGAAAGACTAATAATGTTGAATATTAACGTGTACGTATGTCTTATTGCATAAATTGTTAGATACAGAGGCAAGTGGCATGAAATCAAAACTGATACAGTTCAACGGAATGTACTGTATATATAAATAAATGGGAATGGAATGGAAGCCTAGCAGGCTTTGGATAAGAATCCAGGGGATGGTGAAGATAAATGTAATCCCCTCATGTTTGGTGCACAGGGGTCCGTGCAAATGGGGTTTCCGGAGGCAAGCGTCAATGCCCTAGAGGTGGCCCAGATCTTTCACAATACTGCTTGTGAAAAGACACAGCACATGCTACACATCAATGCAGTTACAGACTTTAGGGGGAACTGTGATACGAATTTATGGCAGCAGTGATGGGATGCTATGGGCAGCAGGGGCCGGATTCGCAAAAATGTTGGATAAATTATAAGTTTGTAAGAATGTTCCTACATGCAATTTTTGAAAAATTCTTAAGAAGTTCTCAAATATTTTCTTCTTAATAATAAAATGACAGGCTTTGACATTGTCTGATCATATTAGCCTGCTCATGTGGTTGCCTTGTCTAATACAACAAATTAAATACTTCAACTCTGGTAAATCGTAACAGTAAATGTTACCTTTTTTTTTTTTTTATAAGCAAGCACCTTGCGATAATTTTTTTGCATGTAAAGTACATGTTAGTTTAAAGACAATAACAGTCATAGGAGAATTTACTTGCTGGTAACCACTTGACAGCTTTTAATTTGACATGTAGGAAAAGAAAAGAAACAAAAACTTAAGTAGATAAGAGCTGAAGGTTCTTGATGAGGAAATGACTGCAAGAAAAAAGTTATCCTTGGGAAGCTTAATAATTATTTCATGTCGGAAATTATGAGGCGGGCATGGGAAAGGGTGGCGAAGGACAGTTTAAGCTTTCAACAGTCTCTTTTCTATGGAGCTTTATAAGATTGCAGTGAGAACACGCTATGCAGCGCATCCGTTTGAATTGACTAGCATGATTGGTCACCACATTAAGAAGCTTCAACACAACATTTATTGTTTGAATTTCGTGATAACATTTACATGGATTGAAAGCTGAAAATAAAAATAACATAAAACTAAAATCACTTAAATAGCCCATTGCAACTTCCAACTCAACATGATAGAACGCGTCACAAGAAACAACCCAGTAAATTCATGAAACATCTTACCTTTTGGGATTTAAGACAACTGTGAGGTTATCCCAACTTAATCAGAATCAGAATCAGAATGAGCTTTATTGCCAAGTATGCTTACACATACAAGGAATTTGTCTTGGTGACAGGAGCTTCCAGTACACAACAACACAAAAGCAATACAAAAACAGCAGCAAGACATAGATAATAATAAAAAATAAAAAATAATTATACACATACGTACAGACACACACATACATACATACATACATACACACATACACATGGGTAGTGCAAATCTAATACAATCTGTTATGTACAGTGTAAATACAAATCTGTTATGTACAGTGCAAATGTTTTTTTTTTTTTTTTCAGAGGAATGAAATGGCAGAAGAGGTTGGATGTGTTGGATAAATATAAGAAAGACTAAACTGTGTATTGCACATAGTTATTGCTCAATGGGGCAATTAACTATTCATGAGATGGATAGCCTGAGGGAAAAACTGTTCCTGTGCCTGACGGTTATGGTGCTCAGAGCTCTGAAGCATCGGCCAGAAGGCAACGGTTCAAAAAGGTAGTGGGCAGGTGATTTTTGTACCTGAACTAAGTATTGATTTTTTCAGCCTTTTTCCTCACGCTGGAAGTGTATATTCTTAAAGGGGGGGGGGGGGGGGGGGGCAACCAATAATCCTCTCAGCAGTCCGAACTGTCCTTTGTAGTCTTCTGATATCTGATTTCATAGCTGAACCAAACCAGACAGTTATTGAAGTGCAGAGGACAGACTCAATGACGGTTGAGTAGAACTGTATCAGCAGCGCCTGTGGCAGGTTGAATTTCCTCAGCCGGCAAAGGAAGTTAAACCTCTGCTGGGCCTTTTTCACAATGGAGTCAATGTGGGTCTCCCACTTCAGGTCCTGTGAGATGGTAGTGCCCAGGAACCTGAATGACTCCACTGCTGCCACAGTGCTGTTTAGAATGGTGAGGGGGGTCAGTGTTGGGGTGTTCCTCCTAAAGTCCATAATCATCTCCACCGTTTTGAGCATGTTCAGCTCAAGGTTGTTTTGACTGCACCAGACAGCCAGCTGTTTAACCTCCCTTCTGTATGCAGACTCATCGACATCTCGGATGAGGCCAATGACAGTGGTGTCATCTGCAAACTTCAGGAGCTTGACAGAGGGGTCCTTGGCGATGCAGTCATTGGTGTAGAGGCAGAAGAGTAGTGGGGAGAGCACACATCCCTGGGGGGCCACCAGTGCTGATTGTACAGGTGCTGGAAGTGAATTTCCCCTGTCTCACAAGCTGCTGCCTGTCTGTCAGAAAGCTGGTAATCCACTGACAGATAGACATGGGAACAGAGAGTAATTTATTCTGGAGTATAGCTGGGATGATGGTGTTGAAAGCTGAACTGAAGTCCACAAAAAGGATCCTTGCATATATCCCTGGTCTGTCCAGATGTTGCAGGATATGATGCAATCCCATGTTGACTGCAACATCCACAGACCTGTTTGCTCAGTGAGCAAATTGAAGGGGATCTAGAAAGGGTCCAGTGATGTTCTTCAGGTGGGCCAACACCAGTCTCTCAAATGATTTCATGACCACAGACGTCAGGGTGACAGGTCTGTACTCATTAAGTCCTGTGATTTTTGGTTTCTTTGGGATGGGGATGATAGTGGAACATTTGAATCAGCATGGGACTTCACACTGCTCCAGTGATCTATTGAAGATCTGTGTGAAGAAGGGGGCCAACTGGTTAGCACAGGATCTAAGACATGCAGGTGGAACGCCATCTGGGCCCTGTGCTTTCCTTATCCTTTGTTGTCGAAAGACGCGGCTCACATCATCTTCACAGATCTTAAGTGCAGGTTGAGTAGCAGGAGGGGGGAGGAGGGGGGTTGCAGGAGGTGTTGTTGTTTGTGTGAAGTGAAGGTCAGAGTGGGTGTGGGATGTGAGATTGGGCCTTTCAAATCTACAGTAGAACGCATTCAGGTTGTCAGCCAGTTGGGGGCAGGAGTTCTGTAATTCGTAAGTTGTTTCATGCCACTCCACACTGATGCAGGGTCGTTAGCTGAAAACTTGTTTTTCAGCTTCTCAGAGTATCTTCTTTTAGCCAATCTGATTCCCTTATTCAGTGTGTTCCTGGCCTGATTGTACAAGACTTTATCCCCAACTCTGTAAGCATCCTCTTTGGCCTGACGAAGCTGCCTGAGTTCCGCTGTAAACCATGGTTTGTCGTTGTTAAATGTTAAATAAGTCCTAGTAGGAATGCACATATCCTCACAAAAACTGATATATGATGTAACAGTATCTGTGAGCTCGTCCAGATTGGTGTCTGCAGCCTCAAAAACACTCCAATCAGTGCAGTCAAAGCAGGCTTGTAGTTCCAGCTCTGCTTCGTTGGTCCATCACTTTACAGTCCTTAATACAGGCTTAGCATATTTTAATTTCTCTCTGTAGGTTGGAAGAAGATGAACCAGACAGTGATCAGATAGTCCCAAAGCTGCTCTAGGAACAGAGTGATTATGCATCCTTTATTGTTGTGTAGCAATGATCCAGTATATTTCTGTCTCTGGTGGGGCATGTGATGTGCTGTTTGTATTTGGGCAGTTCACATGTGAGGTTTGCTTTGTTAAAATCCCCAAGAATAATAATAACTGAGTCCGGGTATTGTTGTTCTGTGTCTGTGATCTGATCAGCCAGCTGTTGCAGCGCTGCGTTCAAACACGCGTTTGGCACGATATACACACTCACCAGAATAAATGGGGAAAACTCCTGCGGCGAGTAAAAAGGTTTACAGTTAATAAAGAGCGCTTCCAAATTAGGACAACACATCTTCATTAATGTTGTTACATCTGAACACCAACTTTCATTGATGTAAAAGCATGTACCACCGCCTCTCGTTTTCCCCGATAACTCCGTGATGCGATCCGCTCTGAACAGCTGAAAGTCCGGCAGATGTAATGCGCTGTCCGGAATGGCTTCACTCAGCCAGGTTTCTGTGAAGCACAAGGCAGCAGAGTTTGAAAAGTCCTTGTTTGTGCGGGTGAGGAGATGTAGTTCGTCCGTTTTGTTAGGGAGAGAGCGGAGATTCACTAGATGAATGCTCGGCAGCATTGTTCGAAAGCCCCGCTGACGGAGTTTGACCAGCGCGCCTGCTCGTCTCCCTCGCCTGCGTCTCATAGCGCGTTTAAACAACACAGCCGTGCCTCCGACTAAAATGTCAAACAAAACGTCCGAATATTCAAAATCCGGGAAAAGATTGACTGGTGTATGCTGTCGAATGTTCAGCAGTTCGTCTCTGGTAAAACTGACTGAAAAAGATTACTAAACACAGGACAAACAAACAAAAATAACAAAACAATAGAAGCGCTCCACACCGAAGCGGCCATCCGCAGCGCCATCACGATGTATATTAAAGATGTTATTTACGATGATTATTTAGAAAACAAAATTAAATCATTTGAATTCTTCTTAAAGGTGCAATATGTAAAAATTTTCACGTAATATTCACCTTTTTTTTGCCAATGTGTGAACGGCTTGTAACGCAACTTAAAAAATTAGCCCTTCCCGGACTTCCTAGGTTGCCTATTAAAGCCTGTAGACTGATTTTCATGCGAAGGGAGTGGGTCGGTTTTGCCGGGAAAATCCAAAGGATGTGACGTTTATGTGTGCTCCCGAGAGCCTTGACTCATTGCTTCTATTCCACTATTCAACAGTGACAACAAACTGCAACACTAGGTAACGTTATCTTAGAGATGGAATCCAGCAAATGTCCAACTCCTACACAAACTCTGTAACTTTTTGAGTAAGCCAAAAAAATAAAAATAAAATAAAATTTGGTAAATGGTCTGCCCTTATATAGCACCTTTTTTAACCTTAGTGGTTCTACAAAGCACTTTACACTGTGTCTCATTCACCCATTCTCACACACACTCACACACCAATGACAGCAGAGATTCCATGCAAGGCGCTAGCCTGCCATTGGGAGCAACTTGGGGTTCAGTGTTCAGCATGTGGAGTCATGTGGGCTGGGAATTGAACTGCTAACCCTGCAATTAATGGACAACCCGCTCTACCATCTGAGCCACAGCTGCCCATTTATCTATTGAATCCCGTCTGACTAAGCGGGAAAGTGATTGTGGTCGAGCGAAAACTAGAGTGAACATCGGCAGGGCATTTGATTCCTGGAGGGACCTTCGTTCGGTTTTGGGGATCAAAACCGACCCTGAATTGGCGTTCTTCTTATTGGACAGGTAAGCTTACATAACTGCAAAGCATGTGAAATATAGTGCCATAAGGATTGATTTGTGTAATTTTAGCTAACTTGATCTTGCCTGCTAACGCTGATGAACTGCAAGCTACCTTGCTTCATAACTTTCAAATAATTTCAACGATCTTCTCTTTATACTAAAATTTGGGTATACAGGATAAATTTAAGCAAATACACTGGTTTCTTGAACGTAGTAAGGTGCAAGGATGTTGCAAGGATGTTGTCTCCTGGTGCAAGGATGTTGTTTGCGGTAGGGGGGCTGCAACAGCAATTATCGAAGGGTGGAGCTTAACAAATGTGGCATCACAGCAGCTCTAGATAAATGCGGTCTCAAACACTAGCAAGCTATCCAGCCACACTAAACAGCATGCTGTATTTCACCCACTCTATTGATCCTCAATTTGGCCCAGAGTTCAGTCAAATTACCCTCATTTGGACACAAGCAAATTACCTAAGCTTTCAGCTGTCCCCAAACTGATTGATAGAGAGGCCAGCAATACAAAGGACATAAGTTATTAATGCCACAATCAGCTACATCCTCATTTTCCAGATGAGCTATAACAGGCCTGCATTGTCTGGACCTTGTGTTGCTAGGGGTCGGTCTTCTCTGCTAAATTATCTGGGCCCCTGGGTGGGCAGGGGCTGGATCAGAGGCGATATCTGTGATGTAAAGCATTTCATAGGCCTGCATTCCTGCTCTGCACCACTAAACTATTATTGACTTTGTACAGTATATAGCCTGCTATACTGCTACACTGACCAATTCAATGACCAAGCATATTACAAAAAAAAAAAAAAAAAACACATAATCGTTCAAGCCCAAAGCCAAACCTATACCCAACCCTAACCCTAAAATCTGAATGGTTAAAATGTATTCTGTTCCAGGAACTTGTACTACTTCGGTAAAAGATGCGAAAGGTGATGTGTGTAGTTTTTTCAGTGCTGCAATATTTTCTTCTATCCCAGCTTAATATTGAGGGCCAGTTATAAGTAAGCAAATCTTAGGCTGACATTCCTGAAAAGTGTAAATATACAGGTCTGAGGCACTTTCAAAACAATACTTTGTTTGTTTTTAGCATCCCAACTAGCCTGGCATAAGGCGTTGTTCCACTCCAGGAACTTTTCTTAGTTTCTGGAACTAATTCAGGTTCACGTTGTTTTTCCACCACATGAACTAAAACCAAAACCAAAACCAAAGCAGGAACCTTTTTAGACCTGCTTCAGAGGTAATAATTTCCTTGAATCAGTACAGCGAACATTTCTCGTTGGTCAAGAAAAATGTGTCATCAGCCATTAGACAGCCAATACCCGTCAATTTAAAAAGCCCCACTAGTATGCTTGTAGTAGCTAAAACATTTGTTGTTGTTTATTAGAGGTTTTTCAAAATGGATAGATGGACAGATGCTGGTGTGCAGGCTCTGCTGACTATTTATGGAGAAGATGAAATTCAGCATAAGTTTGAAATGTTAGCCAGAAATAATATTTGACCGTCTCATCAAGTTAGACTTTGATGACCTTGACATTAAACAATGTACACTGAAAATTAAGTAAGACTACAACAGAATAAAGCATCATTCCATCATTTATGTTCTGTGATTCGCATGTATATAGTTTATGAATTGTGTTTATTGTGTATATAGTTCCTCGTTCTACTTTTCAGTACTTTAAATTTTACTTAAGTTTTTTCTCTGCCTCATTTTCACAGTTGTTTGCACCTTTGAAGGCTTGAAAGAAAGACAGGGCAAAAACAACGGTTAAAGTGGCACCCGGCGTTGCCATGTAATATGAAAATAGTAGGCTGCTGCGGCAGCTTCTTGAATAACGTGGCGATTACAATGGAAAAGCTTATCTGATGAGGGCAAATGCTTCATGCAGAGTAGTGAGTCATCCAAAGACTGTCGAGTGGATATGTCGCAGGTAAGTGGGTGGGGCCAAATGCTGGAAGAATCGTTTCAGCATGGAGGTAAGCAGCTGTTTATATACGCTTACTCTGGCAATGTGATTAGTCGGATTAAATGAACATGCTCCTCCCGAACTGTGTTTATGAAACTCCATGTGTACATACAGTCTAACCTATGTATCACAGTGCTGATTTAACTGCTAGTTGAAATCAGTGTTAAAGTCAAAACAATAGTTTCAAATGGCATTGCTTATTGGAAGCACATGCAAAGGAATGAAAAAGTAACAAAATGCAGTTGACTACAAATTAATAAGGTAGTATAAAAGCCATCTCCTCTTCTCTGCTCTTGTTTTCCATCTCTTCCAAATCTGAGCGCAACTTGACCAAGTGAAGTTTTGCACATAAAACAGGATGATAAAAAAACAACATAAAATCTTTCACAGAGTCATTCAATGTTTGTTTTTTTAAGTGAGTCGGTTTGGATGTCATTGCATTAAGTTCAGGCGTCACAGTTATAACAGTATCACATACTTATGTCAAAGCTTATTTAAGTAAAGTTCTTGTTTTCTGTGTCCTAGTTGGAAAAACATTAGAATTTTGTCGGAATGGGAGTAGTTACACAACAAACTGATTTTAGTTCAGGTACTAGTTTCACAAATGTGTGGAGAAATGGCTATAGCAACATTGACTCTACCAGTGATGTGAAAATGAAGACATTTTGGCCTTTGGGAGTGTTTGGGAAACCTGAATGAAAATGGTCATTTTTGCTATTCTTTTTGGTGATATACAAGTGAAATATCCAATGATATGAAGACAAAGACTGGCTTTACTGATATATAATGATACAAAGCATTTAAAATGATAATGGATAGAGCTAAGGGTGAAAAGGAACCAGTGTTAATCATAATCATAAAAGCTTAAACATTGGCCATGATATGCATTATATTTTTAATGCCATTTTTATGCATAGACTTTAAATGCCGGGACAGAAACACAGCTTGTCAACAAGATGGATCAAAAGCAGTGGAAAAGCGGTGGAGTGAATCTGCACTGAAAATTAAAGTTTACAGAGGTTTAATGATAGTACCATATTAAGCTACTATACATAATGCTGAATAGGGTTGTCACAATACCAAAATTTCAGTAGTCGGTACCAGTACCAGAAACATTTCCTGATTCTCTTAACCAGTTTAGATACCAAAAAATAAAATAATAATAATAATAATAATAATATGCAATTGAACACACTCCTTTAACCTATTTAATGAAAGTTAAATATATCAGTGTAAATAATAAATAAAACAATTGCTTGTCTACATAAAGTTGTTTTCAATTATGTAAACATTGATTCAAGTGAAATCAGATTATTAGGAGGCCATGATAGATAAGGGCCAATGGGGGGAATTTGGCCAGGACACCGGGGTTATACCCCTACTCTTTACGAGAAGTGCCCTAGGATTTTTAATGAGCACAGAGAGTCAGGACCTCGGTTTAACGTCTCATCCAAAAGATGAGATGTTATCTGTGTTTGGGACAGTAGTTTCACACCTCCGGATAAGACGTTGATTATATGGCCAAGTGCAATTATTAACCTTCTGGGGTCTGAGGGTGTTTTGGGCCCTGGAGAATTTTGACATGCCTTGACATTTGTGCTTTTTTCAGTTGCTTTAAAAACATATTAATGACAACACTGTATTCAGCACAAACTGGGCTACAATAATATGTGAGCAACATGTATGTACATGTTTGTTATTTTGAGAAAATAACGTTTGTGTGTTTTTTGAAAAAACTAAAATTTTAAGTCACTGAAATAAGGCCATATAACACATACTAAACATTTGTTCCCTATCTGTCACTTACTCGACGTTGTGTCGATGTAGTGACACTAAGGGTCACTCTTGGGAGCCCCAAATACCTCTGATTTTGAAAAAAGGCCAATGGGAATTGGCGAGTGGAATTTGCATGCCACTCCCCCGGACATACGGGTATAAAAGGAGCTGGCTCGCAACCACTCATTTAGATTTTCTCTTCGGAGCCGAGTGGTTGCGTTCAGTGCACTGAATTCAATCTTGCTACTATTCACCTCAAACTGCTGGATCTACGGTGCATTTCAGCGGCTTCTCCCCCTCTGCACCCGTGGAGTGCAGAGAATGCCCCTGGGTGCTTCGGCAGTACAAAAAGAGTATATTCTAAAAGAGTATATTTTCTAACTAAAAGAGTGGCACTCATGGAATATCTTTTTAAAGATGCCCTTCCATTTGTGTATTATTCCTGGTTGCGGTTGTTATCTCTCTGCTTCTGATGGCCAAGATCTGCGCACTTTGCTAAATTTTTAATTACTTTCATGTTATAATCTGGTGAAATTTGATACACCCAGTTACACATTTGCTCTTTGAGGCAAAACAGAGCAAAGAAGTCAAAATCCTCGGGCTCTTGTGACATTAAAAGACACTTACGTATTCAGGATGAAAGCCCCGACAGGTCTACAGACCGGGGACTCGATTTGGATGGCGCGGCGGGAGAAGTGATCCAGCGTCAGTTGTCCAACATGTCAGTGATGATGACGAAGGTTCTTGCTGACTTGAAGGATATCGCTGTAATACGTCGATCGATTACGGTGATGGAAATAAAATTCTCTGAGTCAGTTACAAGAGTGATGAATTGATTGTCTGGAATCTTCGGAGAGGGAATTAACCGTTAATCTGCCCGCGACTAAAGTTGATTTGGAACATCTCCTTGAAAAGCTTGAAGATCTTGAGAATAGAAGCCACAGGAATAATGTTTGAATTGTTGGAATTCCTGAGCATGAGGAGGGCAGAGATATGGTGAAATTCCTAGACGAGCTTTTCCCGAGTCTACTCAACATAACAGGCCACAAGCTGGAAATCGAGCAAACTCACAGAGTCTCAGCTCACAGATTTGCTGAGGGAGATAGGCCCCGATCAATTCTGGCCAGATTTCTGAGATCATCCGATAAAGATCTTGTTGCGCCAGGCGAGGAGCAAAGGGAAGCTTTCTTGGAAGAACCATAATATTTTCTTGTTCCCGGACTTTGCGAGTTCGACAAGCGAGAAACACGATCGGTTCAAGGAATGTAAGAAACTCTTACATCAGCGAAAGATCACTTTTGCTCTGATGTTTCCGGCCAAACTGAGAATAGAAACGAAGGACTGTCGCAAAGTATTTACATGTCCCAATCAGGCAATGTCTTTTATTAAATCAATGGGTGAGTAAACCATTGGGTGTTTCTCATGTGAGTGGATCGACTCGCTGTACTTACTCTGGCTTTTGAGGAAGGTGGGCATCATTTTGGTTTCTTTTTTCTTTTTGCGTTGGCTCCGCCAAGCGGCTGGAGTTTGTTTTGTGAATAACACTTTTCCTTACAGAAACTTTTGCATTGATGAAAGATTACTTTTGCATTTAAGTTCCCGGCCAGTTTGAGAGTGGACACTACGGATGACCGCAAAATATCTACATGCTCACACAAAGGATGTCTTTTATAAAGTTGATGGATTGTGTAAGTCATGGTATATACTTTTATGTGGCCTCCGAGTGAACTGACTCGACCATCTGGGAAACCGGGATGCCGGTTTTGTTTCTTTTTGTATTGGTTCCACCTAGTGGCTAGAGCTTGTTCTATTGAATAACACTCCTTTGGACAGCTGTGGATTAATCTGTTTGTTCTTCATGCTTATTCCTCCTGCTGGCTGGAGTTTGTTTTGTTGAGTATTTTCATTGGAATGATTACATCATCCGCTGAACTCATAACAGCCGGCTCACTGAACATCCGTCTGTCTGTCCGAGGAATCTGAACGGTTTTATATCAACTGGAATTTGTTTTGTGGAAGATCACACCTTTGAGACAGTTCTGTGAATGAATCTACACGTTCTTTGTGTTCAATCTTCCTATTGGCTGGGGTTTATTTTACAAAGTAATTTCTGTTATGTCATTTTAAATTGAGCAATCCGATGGCAAAGTTGTCTTGGGGGCTCGTGGGCGTTCATGGACCTTTTGAGTTTAGAGGGATTGTCGCCAGTTGGCGCTTTTGTGCACGGGGTTAATGAGCACATTTTTCTTTTTTCTGTTTGTTTTGTTCCGGGGGAAGTTTGGGGTTTGATTGTTTCACTAATGGGGAATGTGGTCTGTATAATTGTGTTTTTGACACAATTTATTTTTTCCACTATATCAAAATGTCAAATGTTAATATGAGTGTACTATCTCTCACCACATGGAATGTAAATGGGTTGGGGCACCCCATAAAAAGAAGGAAGGTTATTACTTTTCTTAAACGTAAGAAATATGATATTGTGTTTCTACAACACATCTTTCCCTGCAGGAAGCTGAAAAATTTGGGAAGATATGGGGTGGACATTTTTTTTTTAGTGCTGGCTCAAGTAAGAGCAAGGGAGTCATTATATTGATTAATAAACATCTACAATTCAAATGTCTCAAACAGACTAAAGATAAATTAGGGAGAGTCATTATTGTTTTAGCTGACATTCAAGGGCAAAGTTTGATTTTGGCTAATATTTATGCACCTAACACTTATGATCAGGGCTTTTTTGTAGATCTAATTAATTAATTTAATTAATTAATTAATCTTGAAGGGATGCTGCAAACCGCTGGCACCCCTCATGATATAATATTGAGAGGAGATTTTAATCTTTTGATGAACTCAGTCCTTGATCACAGTGAAGCAAAAGTGTGTAAACCCCCTAGAGCGACATTGACGCTTCACAGGATGTGTAATAATCTTGGTTTTATGGATATTTGGAGACTTTTGAACCCATCTGGTAGGGACTATACATTTGTTTCATCAGTCCATAAGATTTATTCTAGAATAGATTTTTTTTAAATATCCAAATCCCTCATTTCATCTGTTGTTGATTGCTCAATTGGAAACATTTTAATCTCGGATCACGCCCTGGTGAGTTTAGAGGTGTAGCGATATACAGAGAAAAATAAATCATATAGTTGGCGCCTTAATGTGTCCCTTTTGCAAAATTCTGATTTCCAACAAATGTTAAAGACTGAAATCAGTGTTTATATGGAGACCAACTGGTCCTCAGTCTCCTCTGTGGGCATGGCTTGGGAGGCACTTAAGGTGGTTCTTAGGGGTCGGATCATACAGTATGCCTCATTCATCAAAAAATCCAAAGAACGAGAACTCGTGGAGTTGGAAGAGAATATTAAAAGTGCAGAGGCAGAGCTGAAGCGCCGTATGTCAGCTGATGGCCTCAGAGAATTGACCATATTGAAATATAGATATAAAACTATTTTGTTGCAGAAACTGGAGTTTTGGTTATTCAGGGCAAGGCAGTCATACTTTTAGTCGGGGGACAAAGCAGGGAAGCTTTTGGCTAGATATATAAAGCAGAGAAAGTCTCTTTCTATCATTCCCTCAGTGAAATCTGCTGGTGGTGAAATTTTTACCTCAGCCATTGATATTAATAATGCCTTTAAAGAGTTCTATCTTGATCTCTGTAGTTCCACATCTTCGTCTACTAATGAAGATATTAGAAACTTTGTGGAACCATTAGATCTTCCTAAACTGACGACTGAGCAAAAAAACTCTCTTGATTCTGAGATAACCTTGGAGGAGCTTGATGAGGTAATTAAGTCCCTACCTACTGGCAAGGCTCTGGGGACAGATGGTTTTGCCGCAGAATTTTTTTAGATCCTATGCTACAGAACTGGCTCCACTTTTGTTAGAAGTTTATACTGAATCATTAAAGAATGGAAAGCTTCCTCCAACCATGACACAAGCCCGGATCAGTCTGATTCTTAAAAAGGACAAAGATCCAAGCAAGTGTAAAAGTTACCGTCCAATCTCCCTGATCCAACTAGATGTAAAAATATTGTCAAACATTTTGGCTAACCGATTAAGTAAGGTTATGACATCTCTTATACATATAGATCAGGTGGGGTTTATTCGGGGTCGTAACTCTTCTGATAACATCAGGCATCTCATCAATATCATGTGGTCAGTAGCGAATGATCAATCTCCTGTCGCTGCCATCTCACTTGACGCCGAAAAGGCATTTGATTATGGTAGAATGGGATTATCTTTTTAAGATTTTGGAAATGTATGGGTTCGGGAGTACATTTATTGATTAGATTAAGTTCCTTTATAGACATCTGGTAGCGGCAATACAAACAAATGGATTAATTTCAGATTATTTTACTCTTGATAGGGGCACTCGGCAGGGTTTCCCTCTTTCCCCTTTATTGTTCTGTCTTGCCCTGGAACCATTAGCAGCCGCAATAAGAAAGGAGGATGATTTTTTTGCGGGAGGTGTGGCGCATAAGCTTCTGCTTTATGCAGATGAATTAACTAAATTACTATTATTATAATCATTATTATAATTATAAATTACTAGTTATCTATGAGCGACATGCTCCCTGTAGAGTTTCCTAACTGAACTTAATTGTCATTTCTGCTTAAAGATTTAATTTGATGCAAGAGAGTGGAGTAGGCTTGGTCTTGACGACTGATCTGCTTACCGCCTGCTGCCAGAAGAGACATGCTGCTGCTACTGTACCAACATCAAGATAAACCCCCAACACTTATATTTAAAGATAGATAATACAGCGAACAACAATGTCTCCTCTGTCCCCTCTCCCCCCAGCATATCAGACTGACAGGCATTGGCTGCAGCGTGGTGGATTTCAGTAGCTTGCCATGTATCCCTAAATGTGTTCTCAATGGTTTTATCTAGTGACCTGAAAAACTGTTTGTATGAGTAACTCTCGATTTAGCTTAAGATTTAAGTTGATGCAAGACTGTTGAGTAGGCTTGGCCTTGTCGACTGATCTGCTTAATGCCTGATGCTGCTGCTTGACATAGTCAATATACTGCTTCTGTGAAACCAATGAAAGCAACAACAACAAAAAAATCCCCCCAACAGCAGAGCTGACTGCCAGACATGTGAGGTGCATTTCAGTCATGTGTAGCTAGCAGTGTATGCCTGAGTGTGTTGTTATGCGTTCCCGATGGGTTTATCTAGTGATCTGTATGACTATGTGTAAGGGTGATTAAAATTAATTAACTAATCAGACTATGCATGCAACTGAAGACTATTATATTTCTAAAGAGCACAATGGGCTCTGCCTATAGCTAGGGTTAAGTCGATGGACTAGCATTCGTGCTGACAGGACACCCCAGCAACCACCTGAGCAATTGTATAGTGACTGAGTCAGACTCATAGCTTTAAGCATTCAGAATCTCTTTGCAACTGTATGATGTAACGTTCGTAAGCTGCTGAAGACCAGTGCCCCATTTCTTGTGGCCAAGGAAACCTTGTGTGCTGCAGTAGTTGCTGCTCTGCTTCTGGAGGAGTGCTGGTGTATGCTTTGGATCAAGTCTTTGGTTAAACATGGTTGCTTAGCTGGAGGACAACCACAAACTCATCATGGGTTCTCGTCCGGAAGGAAGAGAGGATCTGAGGCAAGGTGGAGTACCAGGATCGCAGGTATCGGGACATGGTGAGACAGGGCAAAATCTGTGTTAGTACAGGCTATGACAATTGATATATCATGGCATGTTCGTTTATGAATGCTAAAAGGAAGACAGCATGTTAATAGTAGTTAGGAAATCTTAGTATGAGGTCTAAGGAAGGCTGAATGAAAGAGTTTACATGTGGATTCTTAAAACACATAAAGCTATGAGAAAAATGAATCCTAGAGCTGTTGTGTGATCATCAAAAACACCAGACCTTGACCGATGTGCATCTTATGCCATTACAGTAGTGAGAGAGCTAAATGTTTAGCTTTGCCTTTGGGGAATTTTTCCTTTAGCCCATTCAGAAATGCCGGATGACGGATGGGCAAAACTATTGATGTTGTGCCAGTGATTTTAATATATTATTAACCTGATTTGGTTGATTAAAATGAAGTTTAAATATGCAGTCCAGCTGAGTCGACACTACTACTGTTATAGGGAATCAAATAGTGACCTTTATATTAATATTGACTCATGCTTGAATGTCACATAGAAGATGATCAGTTTGCCTTGCTATATCTCGCTCCACAAGACTTGGGGAGTTCAAAATGTGAAATATTTATTTCAACATCAACCAGTCTGTAGACCGCTTAGGTCTGAATATCCAACCTGCCAAAAGAGCTGCATCTTTAAATTGGGAGAGGTAGTAGGCTAATCAGATTAGTCATATTATTTTAAACTGTTTAGCGAGCCCAGATATGCATGAATTCATAGCATTATAGAGTGAATTACGAAACGATCACTGAAAATTGTCTAAAAAGCCTTTACACAGTCGAGTCAGCCAGCTCTGTGCATCATCAAATCTGTGTAAAACATGGCGACAAGGTGTAAACTTTTGGTTTTGTGTAAATGAAATGCAGCATCGGGACAGTCTTAAACAGTTGTTTAAACATTTCATTAGTTAGTTTCATATTTCAAGGTTAACTCATAATTCACATTCTATATCCATAATGTAAATATTATCTCATACAATTTTAGCATTGTACTGCAGTGTAAATGCATTTATGCCTGCTCTGATCAGATTTAAGTCAATAAGACCATATGCCACTTCAGATGCAGATTCTGTGCCAGCTGGGGTGTAAAGATGGTATAAAATGATGTATCCCTATGCACTCTGAAGCTAGGTGTGACTTTAGAGCCTGGTGTCACACTCCTTAGAAGACAGAACCAAACAATCCACTATGAGCCAGTCTATATCCAGATGGCACTGTATATTTTACCTGGTGTGATTACACTAGCTGGGCTCAGGCGTACGATCAACCTGATGCGATCTTATATTCATGCTGCTGTTTCCAGCCAAGTAATTAAAGCATTGTCATATGAATATCTGCTTATAGTCTTTCAACGTCACAATACTTAATTTATGTACAAACATTCAAATAATTACAATATGTTTAAAAAGGCTACTTCCCCCATATGTAACAGTACAATACATAATAGTTAGTCCACCTGAGCCTTCCATTCTGTCCATCACTCATTCTCACCACTTCTGGGTCTGGGAAGTGGAAGGCTAGCCACTAAGTTTAGACATTCTGCTTACGAACTCAGACTGCCATGCTGAATTGCAATGTAAACAAACATGTCGGCACAAATGACTGGCCACGTGTTGCGATCACAGCTTACCTATCATAATCAATCCTTGTAAACATCTAAAATCACATGATATGTTTGAATATATATTTATAAAACTGGCTTCCAGTGTATCTGCTGTGACTGTAATTTAAACTTAAATATTTTGGCGTGCGTTAAAGAACTTATGCTGGGGATTAATAGTACAGGAAAGTTCATGAGTGAAGGATAAATGATGACATTACCTGCTTGACTGACTGCGAGGTATTGCAGCTGCATAAACTGCTGACAGCCGGGATGCTGAAGCCAGAACAGAACGCTCAGTGAAGTCTTTGTGAGTGGCAGGGATCCGATGGGAAAGCCAGGCAGTAATGTGGCCAGCCAAAGAAAGCTGCGTGTGGTTTTCGAGTGCTACAATCTATGGATTGTTTCATTGCCATTTTGCTGCAACTGCTGTATAGTTATTTGAAGATGTGTCAAGGTTTTACGTTATAGCTGGAGGATAAATGGTACCGATGCAGCATTGGTGTTGTCGTCTTGCCTTGGCTTGTTTATGGGCACTCGTCTCAGGCGAAGTCAGAGTTCAGTTGGCAGAGATATTTTCCTGGTAACAAATCTATTTCCTGTTGTATTGCATGAGGTGAGTAGCAGCTTTATATATTTTGACACAAGGGAAACGCTTCTGAATAGGTGCGAAGGACGGGGTGCACCTGTTTAACCTATCAGCTGCACCATGTATTTTCTAACTGAACTTACTTGTCATGAATAAGTAGGTGTTCAGGTGTACCTAATAAAGTGGTCGGTTGGTGAGTGTATATAACAAGAAAGTTGTTCCTTGTGCTTAAATGGTGCTTGTTTAACAAAAGCAGAGTAGATTATTTTCCAATTGTTGTTACTACATCATATATTTGGGTCACGTGTCAGTACCCACGTCCCAGATGAAGTATGTCTGCAATTTATTCATACTACTTGCATGCATACCTAAAGAACATACTCTTTTACTGGCTAAGAAGTGCATCCTCCATACATAATCTGACAGTACGTGATTTCAGATGCAGGGCTAGACTCTCTAAGCAGGCAAAAAAAAAAAAAAAAAAAGAGTCAGGGGAGCGGCACACATATTTTTTTTTTATCAGAAATGCTCTCTGCCTGACAATCATTTTCTGCAGTGTCATATTAATTAAATGCATTAATGTGTTTAGAGAAATTAACAGTGTTAAAGACATGTAAACAATCACAATCCATATATCTTCCATTCATTCCATATGAAGGCTTAATGAAAGAGCCATGTAAGTAATTTTTCTGGATTTTTTCCGGACTGCACATTCCCACGCCAATATAGATTAGGCTAAACTATTTTACCTTCTAAAAAATGCCCATAAAAATAACCCCTGGTTATAATCCCGTGCAAACTGTCATGCTGGTAAAAAGCCAGTGAATATGCACTGTCCAACCCTTAAACCCTTTAACTTTCATTGTTTCTCAAGTTATTCAAGTGTCTGAAGTGTTGGCCAAGAGAAGACACCAGAAATTGTAAATTGCGCTTCACTTCAGATGAACTGCAGATAATGCTGGCTGTTGCTTTTGTACTGATGCATGTTTTTCTCAAGCATTTTATGTTGTTGAGTGTTTATTTAGCCATGAAAAAGATTCTTTTAAAAAAAACAAAAATTTCAGTTAAGAAAATGAGAAAAGTAGGCTAGCTACTCAAGCACGTAATATTGTGATTTGCCCCCACGTTTCAGAACATACACTATATTGCCAAAAGTATTCGCTCACCCATCCAAATAATTGAATTCAGGTGTTCCAATCACTTCCATGGCCACAGGTGTATAAAATGAAGCACCTAGGCATGCAGACTGCTTCTACAAACATTTGTGAAAGAATGGGCCGCTCTCAGGAGCTCAGTGAATTCCAGCATGGTACTGTGATAGGATGCCACCTGTGCAACAAGTCCAGTCGTGAAATTTCCTCGCTACTAAATACTCCACAGTCAACTGTCAGTGGTATTATAACAAAGTGGACGCGATTGGGAATGACAGCAACTCAGCCACGAAGTGGTAGGCCACGTAAAATGACAGAGCGGGGTCAGCGGATGCTGAGGCGCATAGTGCACAGAGGTCGCCAACTTTCTGCAGAGTCAATCGCTACAGACCTCCAGAGTTCATGTGGCCTTCAGATTAGCTCAAGAACAGTACGTAGAGAGCTTCATGGAATGGGTTTCCATGGCCGAGCAGCTGCATCCAAGCCATACATCACCAAGTGCAATGCAAAGCGTCGGATGCAGTGGTGTAAAGCACGCCACCACTGGACTCTAGAGCAGTGGAGACACGTTCTCTGGAGTGACGAATCATGCTTCTCCATCTGGCAATCTGATGGACGAGTCTGGGTTTGGCGGTTGCCAGGAGAACGGTACTTGTCTGACTGCATTGTGCCAACTGTGAAGTTTGGTGGAGGGGGATTATGGTGTGGGGTTGTTTTTCAGGAGCTGGGCTTGGCCCCTTAGTTCCAGTGAAAGGAACTCTGAATGCTTCAGCATACCAAGAGATTTTGGACAATTCCATGCTCCCAACTTTGTGGGAACAGTTTGGGGATGACCCTTTCCTGTTCCAACATGACTGCGCACCAGTGCACAAAGCAAGGTCCATAAAGACATGGATGAGCGAGTTTGGTGTGGAAGAACTTGACTGGCCTGCACAGAGTCCTGACCTCAACCCGATAGAGCACCTTTGGGATGAATTAGAGCGAAGACTGCGAGCCAGGCCTTCTCTTCCAACATCAGTGTCTGACCTCACAAATGCGCTTCTGGAAGAATGGTAAAAAATTCCCATAAACACACTCCTAAACCTTGTGGAAAGCCTTCCCAGAAGAGTTGAAGCTGTTATAGCTGCAAAGGGTGGGCCGACATCATATTAAACCCTATGGATTAAGAATGGGATGTCACTTAAGTTCATATGCGTCTAAAGGCAGATGAGCGAATACTTTTGGCAATATAGTGTATTTTACAGAGGGACAATTATATTGTGAACGGATTGTCAATATTTTTTATTCAAGAGTGTAATAAAGGATTTCAGGCTCGCTAATATCACCAGTTCCGTTGTATTTTGCCAGAAATTCCAATCATTTTTTTCCAATAATCACAGATACAGTAAATAATCATGTTTAATATTTCCTGCATAATTAATCAGCACTGCCATACATTTTCTGATAGGTCAGTTATGGCGACAGTGTGTAAATTCAGAAGACCCACCCATCTCTGTGATTTCTGCAGACATCGCTTAACTTCCATGCAAATCGATGGCAAATTTACAGACATCTGCAGTAATAACATACAGACGTATGTCTAGTAAATGAATATTTGACTTAGCACAGATTTTATACCAGATACCCTTCCTGATGCAACTCCCAGTGTCTGTGGGACCCTCACTCACACCCACAGGGCAATTTAGAGTCTCCAATTCACTCAACCTGCATGTTTTTGGACTTGTGGGGGAAATCAAAGCACCTGGAGGAAACCCACACAAACATGGGAAGAACATGCAAACTCCACACAGAAAAGCCCAGTTGAGCCAGGATTCAAACACAGGACCTTCTTGCTTTGAGATGACAGTGCTAACCACTGAGCCAGATCCTCTTACCCCACATAAAATACAGTATATGTTAGGTCTCTTATCTTTACTCCCCCTGCTGGTGACTTTTGTAAGTGTTGATGAGAAGAGTTATGTAAATTAGAAATCGTTTTTTTAGATTTTCGTTTGTCTTCTCTTCAATTTTAGTTTTGAGAAGGAAGAATAAGAAACAAAAATAGACAAAGGCTAGAATTCTACTTTTTTTTAAAAATGAATAGATTTGTGTATGTTTGTTTTTCACTTCTGCAGAAAAATAGAAAAAGAAAACACTTGTTTTTTCATTATCCTTTTTTGTATTTCTAAACGAAAATGGAATGAATGGAAGATACACAGATTAATCACATGCATTAACATGTTAATTTTGGCAACCCTACTTTTGTGCAAGATCTAGCATTGAATTCAAAGTTTACAAAACACAGTTTAACTTGCAAATATCTGAGTTTGTTACACAAAAGCACATTGATTATCTGGAGAATGAACTGAAACACAAAACATATTATGGTGGGGAGAAAAAAGATATGAATAGTTATATGGCTTCTACTGTATGTTATGTATGAAGTTTCCTTCATGAACATTCAAAGAGGAAGATAATAAATAATCTTTGAATATCTTAAAGTAAATCAAAAAATGAAAACTGAAAAAATGAAAATTGTCATTTTTTCACTTTCTTGTTTTTCCAAGCATCTATGAATTACTTCCTTTCATTGAACACAAAAGTAGACAGTTTGAAGATTATTTTCTTTTCCATACAATGACAGTTTATAGTGAGCATGTTTGTCAAGCTCATAAAAGGACACCACAACACAATGAAGTACCAGAAAAGAAGCCCATATGACTTGTGTGCTTTATTCTAAGTCTACTGAAGCCATACAATGTTCTGTGTGAGGACCAAGCAGAAAATCTTCTCCTTTTTTTCCTGGACTTTCATTGGGATCATTCAACTCTCTATTAAGGGTGTAACAATATATTGTGCCACAACATATCATGTGTAAGGAACCGGAGGAGGCTGTCGGATTATAATCCATATGCGGAAGTTTATTAAAACAAACAGGTGAAATACAATCTCCAAAAGAGTAAACAGGTGTCATAGTAATAGTTCAGGCAAGGGTCATAAACATGGTGAGGCAGATACACTACAACCAAATCCAAGACAGTTATCCAAAATCTTAATCCTAAGAAACAGGCAGAAGTCCATAACATGAAATCCAAAATCACAATGAGAAAACGCTTAGTAAGGCAGGGTAAGCTGGCAATACTTCACACTGAGGGTGAGAATGAGCAGGGTATAAATACACATGAAGCTGATGAGGTAACTGGAAACAGGTGTGAAGAAGATGGCAGGAGCAAAGGATGCTGGGAGTTGTAGTTCAAAACCAGGTTAGTATTCAGGCGATGGCGCCCTCTGGCTACTGGTTGCATGGTCCATGGACTGAGATGTTACAGAATCCCCACTCCTAGGAACACCTCCAGATGTTCTTTTCCGGGGATGTCCTCTGGGTCTTGGTGTGGGACGACCTGGATGGTCACGATGAAATTCCCTTTGCTTGATATTCTGTGGAACATATTGTTTACTGGGTGGGCAGTCTGGTGGTGAGGGTTCATCCTGCTGAGCACGCTGAATCTCCTCCATTATGTCCCATCTTATGGGAGCAATGACAATTGAGGAAGGTAATATAGGTTCTGGTTCAAGTATTGAATTGGGCAAATCAGACTTTCTGGGTAAAGCATCTGCCTTGCTATTTTTACTGCCTGGATGATACGTGACTATGAAATTGAATCATGTAAAGAAAAGAGCCCACCTGGCTTGTCTTGGATTTAACCATTTAGCGTTTTTTTTTATATACTCAAGGTTCTTGTGATCAGTTATCACCTGAAATGGATAATGGGCTCCCTCCAGCCAATGTCTCCATTCTTCCAAAGCTGCTTTGATAGACAGTAATTCCTTATTGCCTACATCATATTTTTTCTCTGCAGGGGACAGCACATGGATACAGTTTAGCTGGATTACCTTGGTGTTGAGACAAGACTGCTTCAGTGCCACAGTCCAAAGCATCGATCTCCACGATAAAAGGAGCATCAGGGTTCGGATGTTTCAATATGGGTGCAGTAGTGAAACTGGTTTTAAGCTTGTCAAATGCCTCTTGAGCAGCCTCCGTCCATGACAATTTCTTGGGTTTCCCTTTGAATTAAGAGGTTAAAGGGGAGCAGTGGTGCTATAGTTTCGATTAAACCGTCAATAAAAATTGTCGAAACCTAAGAACCTCTGAAGTTCTTTGACAGTTATGGGGGGTGGCCAGTCTGTAACTGCTGTGGTCTTGGTCTGATCCATTTCAACTCCTTGATGACTAATAATATAAGCCTAGGAAGTTTGTAGAAGCGGTATGGAACTCACATTTTTCTGCCTTAATGTACAGTTGGTGCTCAAGAAGTCTGGTTAGTACAGTTCTGACATGTTGCACATGGTCTTCCTTGGATTGTGTGTAGATCAAAATGTCATCAATGTAGACTATTACACACTGATTGAGCAGGTCCCTGAAAATCTCATTGACAAAAGACTGAAAAACAGAGGGGGCATTAGCAAGTCCATACGGCATGACCAGTTATTCATAGTGACCTCTAGTGGTGAGGAAGTTTTACATTATTCCCCTTCTTTTATCCGTATTAAGTTGTAAGCACTTCTCAAATCGAAAAAGATTTTGGCTTCATGCAACTGTACCAGAGCAGAGGGGACTAGAGGTAAAGGGTAACGGTACTTAACTGTTACTGTGTTCAGACCTCTGTAGTCGATGCAAGGTTGAAGTCCTCCATCTTTTTTCTCAACGAAAAAGAAGCAGGCAGCTGCAGGGGATTTTGAGGGTCTGATGAATCCTAATGCCAAAGCCTCCTCTATGTAATCCTCCATAGCTTGTGTTTCGGGAATAGATAAGGGGTAAAGTTTACTCTTTGGGGGGGGGGGGGTGATGCGTTAGGTAAAAGATCTATGGCACAATCCCAAGGTCTGTGGGGTGGCAATTGAGTTGCATTTTCTTTGCTGAAAACTTTGATGAGATCTGAGAATTCCTGAGGGATTTCGATTGCTTGAGTTGATGAAGGGCTTTCTACCTTCATAGTTAGATAAGATAAAGTGACTTCTAAACTGAGACAGTGTGACTGGCAAAAAGAAGACCAATGAAGGAGCTCACCATGTTTCTATGAAATTTGCGGATCGTGGAACAACAGCCAGGGATATCCTAGGATAATAGAATGGTGTGGAGAGGATATGACATGAAAGGTGAGTTCTTCAACATGAAATAGACCTACTTGAAACTTGATAGGTGTGGTTTAATGTGTTATCCTGCTTTTTCCAATAGGCCCATCATCGACTGCTGTGATATGGATAGGTGGAGAACATGGTACCATGGAGATGTTGAATTCTTTCACAATGGATGAGATTAACGGCTGATCCAGAATCTATACTAATGCTGTAACAGAGTGGATCTGATTTGCATAATGCAAAGAAACATAGTCACTCTTGTACTCTTATGCGCTCCTCCTCTGAAACTTTTGTGCATCCGATCTGCATTTCTTCCACTGGTCTGACATGAGGAGAACTACTAGAGGCTGTAAACGGTGGTAAACGGGAGCGTGGAGTGTTTCGAATCAAATATTCAATTTTAATCACTAACATAATGTATGAGGATAACTCCAGAGAATCATCCTTGCAAGCTAGTTCAGCTTGTAATGCAGGGTTCAACCCTTCATGGAAGACAGATTTTAATGACATATCGTTCCATCCACTCTGAGCTGCTAATGTACGGAAGCGTACAGCATAATCCGCTGCAGTCTGGTTGCCTTCGTGTATGTGTAACAGCTGAATGGAGACATCTTTACCTCCAACAAGATATTCAAAATCTTCTCTGATTTGCTGTGAAAAATATGAAAATGAGTCTCTAATTTGATCATCATTATCCCAGACTGCCGTGGTCCATTCTAAAGCTTTTCCGGTAAGAAGTGACATAACAAATGCTGAAATGACTCAGGTTGCTGTGAAAAGTATATGGAACATTGATGTAAGAACACTTTACACTTATCTGCAGAGCCATCAAATTTGTCAGGAAATGCTAATCGTACCGGTTCAGTTCGAGGGGGAGGCAATGGCTGAATGTACTGAGTTAAATGTCCATTGGCTGCTCGTAAAGTCATGAGTTGATCTTGATAACTTTTGAGCATTTCACCTTGATACGACAGGGCCGCTTGCAGTTGGGTAATTTCCAATGGATTCATGTCAGGCAAAGTATTCTGTAAGGAACTGGAGGAGGCTGTCAGATTAGAATCCATATGCGGCTGTTTTAAAACTAACAGGCGAAATACAAACTGCAAAACAGCAAACAGGTGTTGTAGTAATTATCCAGGCAAGGGTCATAAACACGGTGAGGCAGATACACAACAACCAAATCCAAGACAGTAATCCAAAATTGTAATTTTAAGAAACAGGCATAAAAGTCCATAACATGAAATCCAAAATCACAATGAGAAAACGCTCAGTAAGGCAGGGTAAGCTGGCAATACTTCGCACTGAGGGTGAGAATGAGCAGAGTATAAATACACATGAAGTTGATGAGGTAACTGGAAACAGGCAAAGGATGCTGGGAGTTGTAGTTTAGAACCAGGTCTGTAGATGTTACAGTATGCCAGCATAAGAGCCTTGAATTTGATATGTGCATCAACCGGCAGCCAGTGAAGAGAGACAAGAAGTAGTGTAACATGCACTTTATTAGGTTCATTGAAGACCAGACATGCTGCTGCATTCTGGATCATTTGCAGGGGCCTAATTCCAAATGCAGGGAGGCCTGCAATGAGAGCATTACAGTAGTGCAGTCTAGTTATGATAAGTGACTGAACAAGAAGTTGTGTGGCATGTTCAGAGAGGAAGGGTCTTATTTTCCTGATATTGTAGAGTGTAAATCTACATGATCGTGCTGTCTTTTTGATGTGGTCTGTGAAATTTAGTTGGTTATCGATGGTTACCCCTAGATTTATGACCATTTTGGAAGGCGTCTGCTGAGTGGTGATGTTGTGTTCAACAGCAGGGTTGGCTGGAAAGACGAGGTGCTCAGTTTTTGCTGGGTTTAGTTGCAGGTAGTGTTCCTTCATTCAGGCCGAGTTATCCGCCAAACAGGCCGAGATCTGACCAGTCACCATGGTGTCGTTGGGATGGAAAGACAAGCAGAGTTGTGTGTCATCGGCATAGCAGTGGTTAGAGAACCCATGGTCTGCTTGAATGATGGGTCCCAGTGATGCTGTGTATATAGAGAATAGAAATGGCCCAAGCAGTTAGTCCTGAGGTACCCCAGTAAGTAGCTGATGTGACTTGGACGCCTTACCTCTCCAGGCTACCTTGAAGGACCTACCTGAGAGATAGGACTTAAACCAGCCAAGCACAGTTCCTGTGATGCCTAGATCTGATGATTGACTGTGTCAAAGGCTGCAAAAAGGTCCAGTAGAATCAGTACGGATGATCTGGATCTAGATTTCGCCTGTCTCAGTGACTCAGTGACAGACAGCAGGGCAGTCTCAGTGGAATGTCCACTTTTGAAGCCTGACTGATTGTCATTCAGCAGCTTGTTCTGTGAGAGAGATCTGATTGAAAACTGCCCTTTCAAGTGTTTTTGCCATGAATGAGATGATATAGACTGGTCTGCAGTGTTCTACTTGTGTGGGGTTAAGTGCAGGTTTTTTAAGCAGTGGGGTTACAGCCTGCTTAAATGTAGTGGGAAAAATGCCTGTAAGTAGAGATGTGTTAATTATGTGTGTGAGTGCAGGTAGGATGGACGGAGAGATGGCTTGGAGAAGGTGGGAAGAAATGGAGTCAAGGGGACAAATGGTAAGGTGGATGGAGAGGAGGAGTTTAAAGACCTCAGTGTCAGTCAGAGGAGAGAACATAGAGATAGAAGAGCTGCATACAGGACGGGGTGATTGAGAGGGTGTGGTGCTGAGAATGTATTGCTGATGGTTGTAACCTTATTGGTAAAAAATAAGGCGAAGACATCTGCTGCCAATGAGGTGTCAGGCGGTGGAGTTGGAGTACAGAGGAGTGTGTTGAATATTCTAAATAGGCTACGAGTGTCTGTGGTGCTGTTGATCTTGTCCTAATAATAGGAAGTTTTAGCAGATTTAATGTTATCTGAAAAAGATGCAAGCAGAGACTGATACTTACTCAGATCTGTTGGATCTTTACATTTCCGCCATCTCCTCTCAGCCACCCTGAGGTCAGTCCAATGTTCACCTGTTCACTGATGTTCTTTGGAAAGAATAACTCTTAAAAGTTGTTGTCTGTGTTTTACACTTAAAATAACAAAAATCTGAAATGTATCTGCCAGCCAAATAGAATAAGCTGTAAAAGGGCTGCAGTGTACACAAGCACTTAAGCAACAAGATGATACCAAACTTTGAATATTTTAAATATTTTAATAAAAAATTAATAATAAAGAAGATAATGAAATGTCAGAAAATTAATGAAATAAAGCAGAACACTGCATTCTGACCATTTAAGGATTTGCCAGCTTAGCCATCATGTCATCAATTCTTTCGTCAATGTGAGTCACCATTTTTTACGCTGTGTTTGTTTTCATTTTTCCTCATGTGTGGCCAGCTGTATCAGTGTTGCTATGACTACCCTGGCACTTTTGGCTGAGCGGCTGATTAGTGACAGCTGTTATTCATTTTCTGTACTCTATTTAAACCCCTCAGTGTGTCAGTTTCTTTGCCAGATTATTGTGTTGTGTACCTCACTCTGTCTAGCCTCGGTGTCTGTCTACACACTGTGTGTGTTTCCTCCAGTGCCAGTCTGTCGGTTGGTCTGATCTTCGCCAGTCTGTGAATTACTCTTCGCTGCATGCTACTGACTGCTCGTCTGTCCACTCAGTGCCAGGGGGTCCAGCCATCCCTCACCTCCGGTCAAGTGCACAGCTTCCATCATTCCCCCTCATCACCTGTCAAGCTCCACTTCCTCATCGCAATTCACCCCCAATGCAGTCGGTGCTGGACGATCCCTGTTTCTCTGCTTGTTTGATTACTGCCGTGTGTAAATAAACTGACTCTGTTTTTTCTCTGCATCTTGGGTCCTTCCTTGACTCCGGTGATATCTTTATCAATAATTCATTGTATTTTATTTGAGATTCCCCTTCAAAATGCTGTGGTAGATCCTCCCAGGGGTGGTGACCTTAAAAACCCTATACAATCAAGCCTGTTTGCTTGGCTGGTGATGCTTGTCATATACAAGGCATATAAGCCGGAGCCCAGCACCACACTTTCAGAATTTTACCCTTACAAGGTTGCGTAGACATCTCTTGTGCTCTACATCCCTAAACCAATGCTTTGCTGTTCTAATTTGTACCTGGTCAGAGAGTGGAATTCCTTCTCCCTGTGCGCTCCAGGAAAAAAAAAAGCGTATCTCGGTTACTTCCGTGTTGCAATTTTGCAATAATATTTCACAAGTGTTTTCCAACTTGTGACGATATATTCCTTTGTCTGATGGTTTGTGGGGTCTGATTGTGTTCACTGTGAATGCATTAAGCTTAGGACGCTGCACTCGCGGCTGACTTTCATTCAATTCACCCGTGATATCCTACCTTAGGGAAATGGGTAAGACCCAAACGCAATGGGCAATATATTTTATAGCTCTGTGGTATGCAGGTGTTATGAGTTGTTTAGATCAGTTTTACTTTAAATTCTTTCCTCGGGGCACCACTCTTTGACAAGAGAAAAAATGATAAAAAAAAGTCTACCCTGAAGGTTGAGTATTTTAATTATCAAAATAATCAAAAAGGGGAGGAACTAGTTAAATTATTGCCATACAAATCTAATAGTAATCTAATTACAGTTAGTTTCTAACACCAATAAAATAACAGTAGGCTGAGGTAACATGGAAGTTCATGACGTGGCAGAGGCTGGCTTCAACACAATATTCAAGCAAAAACAACCAGGAGTACTTATTATAATATAACAAGATTTATTATAATCAAGCAGTAATGAACACAGCCAATACTAGCTGAATATAACCAAAACATAACAAGGAAATCCTAAACTAACAGTGGAGCTATATGCTAGGTGTGTGTGTGTGTGTGTGTGTGTGTGTGTGTGTGTGTGTGTGTGTGTGTATCTAGATGCGGTAACAAAGGAACCATAATGGAGGATTAGATTCAAAATGGAGGACTCAATCCAAAATGGAGGACTAGATCCAAAATGGAGCTGATACCACGTGAGGGTAGAAATGAGCGGACACACAAAGGAACTGATGAAACAGGTGGGAGAATTTGGTACACCAGCCTGAGTCAGACATAAACCGCAGCGCCGCTCACTCAGTGAATATCAGTGAGAGAGAGAGAGAGAGAGAATGAGGGAGAGAGAGAGAGAGAGAGAGCAAGAAGGTGGATGCAGTCTAATTGAGGGTAACCGCTCGTAACAGCGGGACTGAATTACTAGTTCAGATCACTCAAAAAACAAACTTCACCCAAAAATGAAAATCACCCAACTCAAAACAGCAAACAGTGAGCAGAGTTCAACATACAAAATATACTCAAAACATCAGCATTTAGAATCAAATGTAAGATTTAGTTGCACTTCCCAAGTATATTATGCCACTTCATCACTGGGAGCCCCGGACCCCGGGGTGTGTCCGGGAGGGGTCAGGGCTGTCCATAAACAGAGTATTTGTCCACTTACCAAGTATATTATGCCACTTCATCCCTGAGTGGCTCCGGACCCTGGGGAATGTGCACAGGAGGGGGCAGGACTGTCCATGAACAGTATTTGCCCACTTACCAAATATATTATTCCACTTCATCCATGGGGGCCCCGGACCCCAGTGGTGTGTCCTGGAGGGGGTGGGGCTGTCCATAAACAGAGTATTTGTCAACTACCAAGTATATTATGCCACTTCATTCCTGAGGGGCCCCGGACCCTGGGAGTGTGTCAGGGAGGGGGCGGGGCTGTCCATAAACAGAGTATTTGTCCACTTACCAAATATATCACACAACTTCATCCCTATACACAGGAAGATCCCACATGCAATGTATTTAATGGCTGCCAAATACTAGGTTTATGGACATTTAATTTAATTGAATTTAATTATTATTTACAATAAATGTTAATGATTTAATTGATTTGCACTCAGGGCATACAAATGAAAATATATACATAACTTTTAATTCGAAATTATATACAACATGCATAAAACAGGACTGTCCACAAAGAATGTATTTGGCAGCAATTGAATACATTGCAGGTCGGATCTTCCTGTATGACTTGATGCCCTGAGGATTTGATGTCCACCAACCAGGTCTTTAACACCAATTAAATACATTGTAAGTGAGATGGTCCCTTGTGCAATGTATATAATGGGTTCTGAATACCTGGTTCATGGACATACATTTTTATAAGGTCCATAATCTAAATATTGACTACAAAACATATTTAGGTGACTATATAACTCCCCCTGAACAGTATGCACCCTTCAAAACCGCAAAAAATCGACTGTCCACAAACCATGTATATTTTTGTATGGTATACATTGCAGGTGGGATCGCCATATCTCAGAGTTGGGACCACTTAGAAACTTGAAACCTGCACTCCTGTGCTTGCCCTAGCCTCCCCTTTCAATGGTGCAAACTTGAAGTAGTTCAGAGAAAATAAAACATTTCGACCAAAAAACTCCCAAGGGGTGAGTTTTTTGGACAAAATTTTTTACTTTCTCCAATATTCTTGATATTCAAAACATGAACAAGGGAGGTCAAGACAAGCACAGAAGTGCAGGTTTCAGCTGTCTAAGTGGTCCCAGTGTCAATGTATACAATACAAAAACAATTTGAGGATTTGAAGGGTGCATACTGTTCAGGGGGAGTCATATAGTCACCTAAATATATTTGTTAGTCAATATTTTGATTATGGAGCTCATAAAAATTGATGTCCACGAACCATGTATTTTTGATCATGTAAATACACTGGAAATGGGATGGTCCCTTGTACAATGAATTTACATTATCAAAAATACATGGTTGGTGGACGTTTGACTTATACACATTTTATTAGTCTTGACATTACACTTGATTGATTAAACCATGTGTATGGCACTTAGTGTGCTCCATAGAGCCATTCATCTAACCAACATTTAATTTCAAATGATTGTCCATAAAGCATGTATTTGAACCACCTGTTTAGCACAAATAAACATATACATGAGTTTTAAGTCATAATAATGTTTAATTAATGTAATAAATGACTGTCCATGGACCATGTATTTGGCGGCCATTAAATACATTGCAGCTGGGACTTGCTGTGTTTTTGCTAAGTCACACAGGAAGATCCTAGTTGCAATGTATATAATGGCCACCAAATACTAGGTTTATGGACATTTCATTTAAATGTATTTAATAAATATTTTTAATAAATATTATTGATTGAACCACCTGTTTAGCACTCAGGGCATACAAATAAATATATATACATGACTTTTATGTCATAATAATGTTTAATTAATGTAATAAATGAGTGTCCATGGACCATGTATTTGGCGGCCATTATATACATTGCAGTTGGGATCTTCCTGCATAACAGAGTGAAAATACCCTTAAATGTGGTGCAAACACCTAGGGGTTTCAAATGCTTATTCATTGAGCCCTCGTGAACAGCATATGTACATTTTATTTCAGTCGGTGCTGGGAAAGTACTGAAAAAAAATCAGGAAATATATTGTAGAAAAATAACTGTCACTTTTCACTCGAAATTCTGTAAATTTAGCACTTAACCAACTCATTCAGACACTGTCTAGGGGTCCCCTGAGAACATATAGATTTCAAATTGGAGTCATTTGGAGGTTTTGGAGTGGTGTCCATAAGCAAAATATAGAAATGAATGGAATACATTGTACATTGACGTAGGCCTAGCATCGCGTCCGTAGGTCCGACAGACCCCAAATTTCATACGGTAACACGTTGAGTGCCCCTCAACAACATTATAAGGGGACTAAGGCCTAGGATGCATACAAATATTTTTCATTATTTTCAAACTGCCTGCCATAGGAATCAATGAGATAGCCTTTCCTGTAGGCCCATGTGCAGCAGTACATTCATCAGAGGCTTTAACACTTAGCAAGCACCCAGGGCCTCAGAATTCTATGATGTGATTTGGGGGCCCCTGATGGTCAAGGATCTCGAATTTCAAGGTCCTGCAACCTTTTGACCCCTCTTTTCTAGACATTCCACTTGCCATTTATACTAATGTAATTTTCATACTGGGTTTTTGGATGCCATCCCTAAAGGGGCACATTTTGTGTCAAAAGGGGTCAAAGGGTCGCAGAACATTGGACACTATATGAGGAGACCCCCACGAGACACATGTCGATTTCGGGACATTTGGAGCCTTCTGAGCACTGTCCACCAAACTAGTATAAAAAATGAATGGAATACATTGTAGGTGGGATTTTTCTAGAAAGGTTCCACAGGCCCCAAATTTCACACAGTGGTAGTCTGAGGTCCCCCAAACATCATATTAAGAGGACAAGGCTCTAGAAAAAAGAAAAATATTTTTGGCCATTTATGCAAGAATCTCTCACACTGCCCTCTTCAACTTACGCCCAGACAGAGCCTTTTGAATGATCAGAATCAGCTAGTGTTATGTTGGAAAATTCACTCAGGAAGCTTCTAGAGGCCCCAAATTCAGGGGCCCAATCGGGGGCCCCCAGGACTACAAGGATCTAGAATTTCAAGGTCCTGCGACCTTTTGACCCCTCTTTTCTAGACATCCCACTTGTAATTTAAACCAATGCAATTTTCATACTGGGTTTATGGACGCCGTCCCTAAAGGGGCAAATTTTGTGTAAAAAGAGGTCAAAGGGTCACGGAACTCTGGACACTGTCTGAGGACACCCTGACGAGATGCATATGTCGTTTTCAGGACATTTGCAGCTTTCTTTTTTCAATTAACATTTTTATTGATTCATAGACTTAACACAAACAAAAAACTACAACATATATAATGAATAACATTTAACATTAAACCCCCACTATAACCCTCCCCCAAAAAACATGGGTTGTGTCTCCATCTTCTGATTGTCTTTAAGACCAAGCCTATACAATGTAGAGGGGGTCCAATAAAATCTATGTAAAATCTTAAATTTCATAAGGCAAACCCTTGCATCTGTAGATGCAGACTTGACGTTTTTCAGAATCCTAGCCCACAGTCCCTCCTCCAATGCCAAGTTTAAATCTTTCTCCCATAATCTCTTGAGAGAATTTAAAGCTCAGTTGTCCTAATGTTGTCAGAAGAGCTGCAGCCCCGAATAAACCCTGCCTGATTTATATGTATAAGAGATGTCAAAAAAAAAAAAACTCTTACACTCGCTTGGATCTTTGTCTTTTTTAAGAATCAGACTGATCCGGGCTTGTGTCATGGTTGGTGGAAGCTTTCCATTCTTTAAAGTTTCCATATAAACTTCTAACAAAAGTGGAGCCAGTTCTGTAGCATAAGATCTAAAAAAAAACTCCATGGCAAAGCCATCTGGCCCCGGCACCTTGCCTGCAGTATAAGATCGATGCACCATCCGCTGCAAGTACTCATGTCTTCGGTGCAGCGGCCTTCACATCTCTGGATCGTGCCAAGCTTAGAGGATATACATGACTTTCCACAGTTGAAGAGCCATTAGCGGTCAATCTTTGCCCCTCCCCTTCTGTACAGGCGTGGAAATATAAGCCAGTGCATCCATCCAGGCCATGTAGGCTCACATACAATTTGTTACACACTTCAGTAGGTCTGGCTGGTGCAGCTCTGCAGGTTGCAGGCCTACCAGGCAGATCTGCTGAAGGACTTTGATGAGAATGATCCAGACCCTGAGTCCTTCCAAGAGCTATGTCGCGCCACAGATTTGGAGCTCCACTGAGAGCCATATCTGGCTCATTTTGTCAGATCTGAGGGACAAGGATAATTTTTTAGCAGGGCCTCTTTGGTGATGCTATTGATGGACCTTTTCTGAGCGGTAAAGTTCTTTCTGGGTGGGCCATATTTTTCTAATGATTTGGCACCTACGAGGTGGGGTCATATGCACTTGGACCAGTCCACTCCGGCTCTGTAGAAGGCCCAGAACACTTATCTGTGTCCCTACAACAATTTTCTCGCTTTCCCCATGGTTCTCTGCCAGGATCAAGATCAAATGTATGTTTTTGTTGACTCTGTGCCAAAAGTTTGTCATAATCAATTAAAGTTTGCAAACCAATTTTACGCTCAGAGGTACAGAATTTCCTTGCCAAAAAATGCGATAGAGAGCATATTGACAGGCAAAGAACAGAAAGGCTTTTACAGCTGTTATTTTCTGATCGCCAAAAAGAGCAGTGGGTTGCGACCCATACTGGACTTTAGACCATTGAATCAGACACTCAGGAAGTCTCCGTTCAAGATGGCGACTCAGAGACAGACACTGTCTCATGTCCACCCTTTACTGTTTGGTATCAGTTGACCTGAAAAATGCATATGTTCATGTGCAGATGACCCCTCTTGAGATTTGCCTTTAAGGGGACAACATTCCAGTTCAAGGTCCTACCCTTCGGGTTGTCTCTGGTGCCTTGCACATTCACAAAATGTGTTGATGTGGCGCTTGCTCCACTGAAGCTCAGCGGCATCCACAAATTGGATTACCTCGATGATTGGCTACTACTAGCTCAATCAGAGGCACAGGCATGCAAGCACAGGGACCTGTTTCTCACGCATTTGGAGCAGTTGGGCTTCAGGGCCTATTGGACAAAGAGCTTGTTGGTGCTCAATCAGCAAGTTTCCTTCTTAGGAATGAAACTTAACTCAGTAGCCATGTCGCTGCATCTGATCGATGAACATGTTCAGTCCATTCTTTTACACTTGACAAGATTCAAGTTGGGGAGAACCCTGCCACTGCATCAGTTACAGCGAGTGCTGTGTTTGATGGCCATCGAAACCACCATTACCCTGCTCAGCTTATTACAGATGGGACCTCTCCAGTGCTGCCTCAGTGGGTCCCTCATCACACTTGGTGACATAGTCACCATCGCCTGCTAATGACATCACTGTTTAGCCATGCTAGCTATTTGGGGAACAAACTGATTTTTATTGTAAAGTTGTGACATTCATCAAGATGGGTAGATGCAAAGTTGTCACCACCGACGTGTCCAGCACAGGCTGGGGAGCCCTGTGCAATGGACATCTGGCGTTTGGCACCTGGACAGGTGGACAGACTGTGTGGCACATAAATACCCTGGAACTGCTAGCAGTTCTTGGCTCTAAAAGCCTTTCGATTAGATGTTCAAGGGTCTCAGGTTCTGATCTGTTTGGACAGCATGGCAGTTGTGGTGTATGTTAATCATCAAGGAGGAGTGGGGTCTAGCCCAGTGCTGATTCTGGTGAGCTGAATTCTCCTCTGAAGCAATCCATGTATCCTATCAATATGTGCGACGCACGTTCCCGATCACCTGAGCAGTGGAACAAATTGACTCTTACAACAGGGTGTCAGGACTGGGCGAATGAAGACTCCACCCTCTGTCAACTAGGCTTAGATGCCTTAGCCTACAGATGGCCAATGAAACGCAAATATGCATTTCCCTTGTTCGCTTGCTACATCAAGTATTGTGTATGAAATGGGAAGACAAGACAAGTGACAATACTTGCATCAAAATGGGCTAACAGCCACTGGTTCCCAGAGTTGGCAGAGTGGTTGGATGCTCCCCCTTGGGAAATTCCTTTAAAGAGTGATCTGCTCTTTAAAGCTCAAGGCCCAATCTGGCATCCTCAGTCAAAGCTGTGGAGAATTCATGTCCGGTCTCTGATCAGGACTCGTCTGACACAATAGGGTTGTCGCAGCCATTGCTAGTCATGATATTACAGACCAGGACTCTTTTTTTATGCCTTAAAAATGGCAACAGTTTTTGATTGGTGTTCCTCCCAAAGTGAGGACCCAAAGCATTTTCCAGTTCAGACAATACTCCCCTTCCTGCAAGATCGTTTGTATGCAGGACTCCCTCTATCCATGTTTAAGCTTTACGTTGCTCCCATAGTTGCCACTCATGACCTCTTTGAGGGCTTGTCTGTAAGCAAACACTCTCTGGTCAGTAAATTTTTGTGTTACAAGACCGCAAAAACCCTTTCGCCCCACTACTGTCCCGGTCTGCGACTAAGCACTGGTATTGAATGCACTTACAGGTTCCCCGTTTGAGCCACTAGAGTTGGAAAGTTTATGCATAATCTCTTTGAAGACTGTGCTGCCACTCACTTTAGCATCAGTCAAAAGTGTAGAGGACCTTTAGGCCCTTTCAGTCAGCAACTTTTGTTTAGAGTTCGGACCACGCTTGTAGAAAGGCTATTCTCAAGCCCAGAGAGGGTAATGTCCACATAGTACTGACAACCTCCTTTAGGGCTCAGGTTGTTACCCTGCAGGCGTTCTCTTCTCCCTTTGGGTCAGACAAGACTAAGAGACTACACACGTTCTGCCCTGTGAGGGCATTACACATTTACATTGACCAAACGAGTCAATTCAGAGTGTCTGAACAACTCTTTGTTTGTTTTGGAGGCCGTTCAAAGGGTTTGGCCATCTCAAGCAAAGAATTTCCCATTGGGTCGTGGATACCATTTTACTCGATTACGATTCGCAAGGCATACAGTGTCCCATGGGTGTTAAAGCTCATTCCACCAAAGTTGTTTAACCTGCATGGATTTTTCTCTTTTCAGATTTTCACAGACAAAGAGGGTTGATTATTCAATGATCACTGACCAGTTGGTTATTGTCTTTGTATTGGTTAGTAGATCAAAAACTGTGTTCTATTCTCCCACTGGTGTGAATGAGAGCATGCGAGAAATGTTAAACTACCTTCACTAAGTGAGAAGATGTGTTGAGACATTGCACCATTACGCGGTGTGGCTAGTGTCTCTGTCTTGGCATCAAGCCATATATTTTGTTCCTTCGCATTTCTTCCTATTTTTCAATATGAAGTGGTGTTTATAGCAATTCCTTTTTACCACCCTGTTGGCTAGTAGGTATGCCCTATCATTATGGCATTATGGTACATGGCTTTCACAGCATCAGCTACTGACGCAGCGTCAAAGTTACCAACTTGAAAGGGAATGTCTCGGTTACTGATGTAACCTTGGTTCACTGAAAGAAGGGACTACTGATTTCTCACTGTTAAGTGACTGAGAGATGCGCTCTCTTTCCTTCAACCAGAAAATCCTGATAGTGTTGCGCTGGGTTCCAGCTTTTATGCCCGAAATGACATATGCATAGGGCGGGGCGCCAAGTGTTGGTATAGGGTTTCAAGGTCACGACCCCTGGGAGGAGCTCCCACAGCGTCAGCTACTGATGCAGCATCTCTTTCCCTCCTTTCAGGGAACAAGTTTACATTAGTAACTGAGAAGTTTTCTTACTTCACTCTGATACCTGTTGATACCTAACCTCTATTTCAGTGCTTCCCAAACCTATCCTGGAGACCCCCCAAGACAGCACATTGTGTATGTCTCTTTTTTTGGCACACCCAATTCAGGTCTTGAGTACTCTACTTACGAGCTGCTGAGTTAAATAAGGTGTGTTTGATTAGGGAGATATCCAAAATGTGTAGTGTTGTGGGGTCTCCAGGACAGGTTTGGGAGTATTGAGTTTATTTAATATTTTTCATGGAAATTTGGAATTTGTTGCAGATGATAGCTGACTGGCTGGTCAAATCCCTTGTAGTTTTACTAATTGCAAACACACTGCAGAAACATTTCTTCAGAGAATTCACTCATTGCCAACTTTAGACATTACATGTGCAGTCTGTCGGCACCAAGTTCTGCATTGAACAATGTGTTGAAATCCTCCCTTTTGATTTGTTTCATCATAAAAGCACTCTTTATGTCAAGTTATTTAACTTATTACACTGTCACTGCATCAGTGAGCCATGGCAACAGCTGGACTTGTTTTGCTGTTGCGTGATGTCATCCCATTCTAAGATAATCTGTCTTGATTGTTCCAGCTCTTGTGATTGGTTGTGACGTTATTGGCCATGACCAGATCTTGAATTATCTGATAGCCCTAACTGATATCTGCACTTATATTGACTTGCTTTTAAATAAATATGCCTACTGTATTTTCTTAAACTTAGAATGCATATGTGGGTCATAAATTGCACAGCTGTCTACTTTTTGACTATAATGTTTAAGTGGTCTTTTGATCTGATACCCCAGGTATTCCTCAATTAAGGTGACTTTGACCCCGTTTACACCTAGTATTAAGATGCATTTCGGGTGATCCAATCACAAGTGGTCAGCGTTAAATACAGGTGTGAATATGGTGTAAAACGTTTGTGATCATGTCACAAAAACCACACATGAAGGTAGTCAAAAATGCATGTGATCACATCACATTAGAGGTGTAAAAGCTAATCTGTCATGCATCCACCCTTCACCTGTCAATCAACTGCTGCGCTAAAACAAGAGTTTAAACTTTGCCGGTTATGAGAGTCTTTAAAAGTAAATAACCGTCCGATCAGAAATTTTAAAAAGGGAATAAATATGCAATCATGAGAACTCACAGATCTTCTTTAATGTGTCTGATATCAACATGCAGCAACACACATGACAAGCACACACATTTGAAGCTCAGGTTAGTACAGAACTCCACTAAAACACCAGATAATTCCACACGAAATGTTGTGTTTGTGCCAAGATTTAATTTCAACTGCATTTGGGAAAAAGAGTGCACCAGTTTTATTCGCGCTTTCTTTGGCTTTTATGACTTTTTTTTTTGCTATTGTCATGCAGTAGCACATTAACGTAGTGAGTGATATATGTTGTCATGAAATCAAAGACCCTTGCCTTAAAATCAAAACACAAGTGGTTACAGTAGACACATTTAAGTGACCAGATATAAACAGTGATGCATCTCGCCTGACCACAGGTGATCAGATCACCCGAGACACATCTTAAAGCAAGGTGTAAATGGATCCTTTGACCAAGTGAACAGACTTTAACATTTAGCTGAATTAATTGTAAGAAAATTTGCATCATTACCTACCATGGAATGCATACAGTATATGTGTAACGCAGACTCCGGAGAACAGAGGTTAAGTATTAGGTTAATAGTAAATGTGCAACTCATAAACAGACAGGCAGGGTAAATCACCAGTAAAGGAACAGCGTAGGCAGATGAGAGACGTAGTAATAAACAGGCAATGGTCAGGGCAGGCAGCAAACAATCACAGTAAGAGTCCAGGTAAACAATGGGTAAACAAGGCAGGCAGCAGAGTATCAAATGGTGGGTAGCTAGCTAGCAAGGCAGGCAGGCAGGACAGGACAGGGCAGGGCAGGGCAGGGCAGGGCAGGGCGGGCGTGTGAGCGGGCGGGCGGGCAGGCAGGCAAGCAGGAACAGGTGTAAGTGTAATCAGTCCAGGTAGGCATGCTGGGAAGTGTAGTTCGAGGTGCCCTCAGAACTCGGGTGAGGGGGACCTCTGGTGGTGAGCAGGAGGAGTCCTTGAGTTCGTGACAATATGTCCTATATGACCCATACATGTTTCTATGGTATTGAAAGAATGTAACACTGGTATTACTCTTGTATTACATTGATTGTTTTCAGTTAAAATGTTATGTAATTAAATTATGGCTGTGAATTTATAAAAAAAATAATAATAATTAATTGTGCAGTTTTCTGTGATTAATCGACATTAACCATGGTACATTGTTCATTAAAACAAACATTAAAATATAATCATAAATACATTTTCTTTATAGTTTGTCTAAAAAAACTTGCAAGAAATTTGTAGATTGAAGTAATGCAGACAGTGATCATCTCCCAGACTCACACCCACCTCCAGCACCCACTGTTTCAACCCACACCAGCATATCTCCTCATCTAGTCCCATTTCATGCTTCACTAACTTCCCTTAATGGGCTGCAAGCTCATATGTGTGCCTCTTTCTACCTAGCCTGCTCTCATCTGGAGCATCTTCTCAGACCAACCCCAGACCAACCTGCCTAACCATCCATCTGTCAGTCAAGCCACCCTAACCTCCTCCAGTGAGCTGCTAGAGGCCATGTACACTGATCTACCTGGCTCAGACACACCTCCAGCACCTATTGCTTTCCCTCAAACCAAAATGTCTCATACAACAGACTCAATCCAAGCTCCACCAACTTCCAATAATGATCGACAACACCCTTTGTATTCAAACCATGTCCTTGTGTCCACTACCTCAACTCATATGTATGCTCTAAAGGCAATGCACTCTGGTCAACATATGTATGCCCAACAGCCCACTCCTGTGCAGAACCCTTAGTCTGTGCTTCTGCATGCTACCAATCAACAAGCCGCAAATATCACATAGCTGGCTTCCTCCCCTCAGCGAGACCAAGCCAGCGTAAGTCAATCCAGGAGGTGGGAAGTTGATGTGAGTCAGCCGGTGGAGAGACGTATTGCAGCAAAGTTGGAGAGCCTATGGAGCTGAGTGACAAGCAAGTCAATCCCTTTGATGGAGCTGGGACCAGAAAAAGTCAAAAGTAGAACCCTGTTTTTGGACCCGTCCTACACTACAAGACATTGAACAGCAAGCTCGGATGAGGTGAAAGGTTGGAGGTAGAAGAAAGGTCCATTGATCACCTGGTCCTGCCAGAGAAGATGCATGTTCTTGCTAAAACAAGTCTTCATGATGAATCTAGTCATTTTGGATTCAAGCGCACATTGAGTCTTGTCCAGGAACAGTTCTTGTGGCTGAAAATACATCAAGAAATCAAGTCCTAGTGTGAGCAGTGTGAAAGGTGGTGTCTCAGGAAAACTCCTACTGCAGGCATCAGGGCCCATGCTGGCGAGCATCCACACTAATGCAACCATGGAACTTATTTGTATGGGCTTCTTTGTCCACCAAAATTGTAGGGGAGGAATTAAGGGTGTCCTGGTTGTCACCAACCATTTCTCAAGGTTTGCCTTGACCTGCCCCACAAAAGACCAGAAGGCTGTCACTGTGGCAAAAGTGCTGTGGAAGAATTTCTTCTGCCGAATTGGTTTCGCAACCAGACTCCATGCAGACCAGGGCTACAATTTTTAGAGTGCAGTAGTGAAGGAGCTGTGCAAGCTAACTAGAATCACAAGGACCCATACAAGCCCCTGCAATCCACAGGGAAATGGGACCAAGGAGAGATTCAACAGAACTCTGATTAATATGCTGGGCACTCTTGATCCTGATGAGAAACCTCTGTGACATGAATATGTTGATGGACCGACACATGCTTACAATTGTACTCAACATGATTAAACTAGTCACTCCCGACACTTCCTGATGTATGGCAGACATCCCAGACCCCACTGATCTCATCTTTGTCCCGTCCACCACCAAAGAGCAATGTGAGGACAGTGAATATTTCCAGAACCTACGTGAGTACTTCACCTATGCTTTCAATCAGGCAAATAGGATGTCAAGACATGCTAAAGATCTGCAGAAAATGCCCTAGGACCATAAAGCAAAGAGCCTCATGTTCCAGCCTGGTGACAGTTCAAAGTGTGTCATGTTGAGGGAAAACAGAAGCTGGCTGAATGATGGGAGCATTGTGCATATTTAGTGGTGAAAAAGCAGTCAGGAATTCCGGTGTACGTGGCCCGTTCAGAAGATGGAGACAGAGAGAGAGAGATCTCCACCGCAATCTTCTGTCTCAGTGCATGTTTTTTCCCTTTTCCCTGATCCAAGCAGCCAATTCAAGAAGATCCTGATGTGAAAAAAGAAGGAAGTGAAGTTGAGTCTAATTATTCTGATGCAGAAGAAGAGGATGTGGAGACCACACCAAATAAAATTTCCCTTGAGCTACATGTCACCCCAATTGAAAGTGACCAGGAGAAGATAAAAAGAGGAAGACATTTTTTGGAGAGGCAAAGAAAGAGAAGCTCCACTTTAGCAACACACACATAAATGCACATCACACTCACACACTTCAAAGAGACTAAAACCTAAATTGTCTTTTAGCTTTTGTTCTGTTTTATGACAATTTGGTGACTGGGACACCATAATTTAAAGAGGGGGTGGAGGTAGGGAAGATTTTATAAGGCTTCCACCCAGAAGGGGGAGCTGTGATTTTTCTGTGTTCCTTATGGTGTTTCTGAGCCCTTCATTAGAGTGCTGAAGCTGTTGCTAAGCAACTAATTTGTTTTACTTTTGGGAAAGCTGCCTGCTTTTCACCATTTGCCAGATGTGGAGAGAGAAAAATATAAGAGAGCTGCACTGCTTCAAACACAGCCACGCCTAGTGTCCCCTCTCCTTTCTCATCACACACCCCGACACAACGCAGAGACTCAGTACATGGGGGGGCCTATGGGGCAAACTTCACAGAACAAGGGTTACAAATACATGCCAAAAAATCAGTGGACATGCTGTAACTAAAAGTTTGGCAAAATCTTCTGCTGTAACTGCCGTAACGTTTTTAAAAATAGGAACAAATTGGCAGATTCAATTCATATTAAACTTTATTGGCAAGATAAACATTACCATCTTATTATTAGTCACTATACATACAGATACAAATAAACTGAATGCTGAAGATTAATTTGCAAGTTTAAGTTAAATTAAGTTTAAAATCTTAAAATTATTATTTTCTCTGGCTGCCATTCAGTCTCTCTCATGCACATGCTGGGTCTCTCTCATGTTGTATCGCTTTTGACACTGGTTCAGATGTCAATGAGTTAACATTTCCGGGCGATGCAAAGAGATACATCAGCTTGTCCGTATCTCTCCCACTCTTGGCTCAACACTTGGGGGTGAAGCCTCCAATCTCTGTACAGTAAATCCACTCCCATGTTTATTATGGCTGGGACATGCATCGCTTGTAATTAATAAGCATGCAGTGCTCAACACAATCAATTTCTGTGCTAGGATTTGCAGTCTAGGGTGCACCTCCTGGAAATGTATATAGTGGCAAGAAAAAGTACATGAACCATTTGGAATTACCTGCATTTATGTATACATTTGTCTCAAAATCTGGTATGATCTTCTTCTGTTACAATAATGAACAATCACAATCTATTTTAACTAATAACACACAGATTATTGTATTGTTCTCGTAAATACTGAATACATCATTCAAACATTCACAGTGTAGGTTGGAAAAAGTATGTGAACCCCTACACTAATGATGTCAAAAGCTAATTAGAGTCAGGAGTTGGCAAACCTGGCATCCAGTTAATGAAATGAGATTGGAGGTGTGGGTTACAGCTACTCTGATATATAAAAAGCACTCATATATTTCAAGTTTGCTATTCACAAGAAGCATCTGATGTGGACCATGCCTCGCAAAAAATAGATCTCAGAAGACATATGATCAAGAATTGTTGGTTTGCATTGTCTGTAAATGGAGACAATTTATTACTGTGGCTACTCTCGCTACAAGTGGCCATCCAGCCAAGATGACTCAAAGGGCACACTGAAGAATGCTCAGTGAAGTAAAAAAAAAAAAAACATATATAGTGACAGCTAAAGAATTGAAGGTATCATTGGAACTGGTTAACATCTCTGTTCATGAGTCTACTATATGGAAAACATTAAACAAGCATGGTGTCCATGTCAGGACACCATGAATGAAGCTGCTGCTTTCCAACAAAAACATTGCTGTGCATCTGAAAGACCACCTTAACACTCTACAATGCTACTGGGAAAAAAAAATTGTGGACTGATGAAACTAAGGTTGAATTGTTTTGGAAGAACAGGCAACATTATGTATGCCATAAGAGGGGCACCACATACCAAAATGAAAACATCATTCCAACGTTGAAGTATGGTGGAGGGAGCATCAAGATTTGGGGCTGCTTTAATGCTTCGGGGCTTGGACCGCTTGCCATCATCGAGGAAAAAATGAATTCCCAAGTGTATCAAGATATCCTACAAGATAGTGTCTGTGCACCAGTTGAAGCTCAGTAGAATGTGAGTGATGCAGCAGGAAATGACCTTAAACATCGAAGTATATCCACTACAAAATTATTAAAAACAAAAAAGAAAATCCACAATTTGGAGTGGCCCAGTCAGAGACCAGACCAGTAGAGATGCATTGGAATGACCTCGTGAGCCGTTCACACCAGACATCATAAGAATATGGCTGAGCTGAAGCAGTTCTTTAAGGAAATATGGTCCAAATTTCATTCTGAACATTTTGCAGGTCTAATTCCGCAGCTACTGGAAACACTTGGTAGAGGTTATTGCTGACAAATGAGGGTCGACACATTAATTCCAAGGGTTCACTTTTTCCAAAGGTGTTGTGAATGTTTAATGGGATGTGTTCAATAAATAAATATTATTCATATATTATTAAATATTATAAATGTTTGTGTGTTGTTAGCTTAAGCATATTGTATTTGTCTATACTTGTGAATTTGAGGTCACATTTTATGACCTTTTATAATGCAGAAAACCAGCTAATTCCAAAGGGCTCACATACTTTTTTGCCACTGAATGCCAATTTTAGCCACAGGAAATGGGGAAAAGCATTAGTGAACTTTCAGCAAGTGAAAAAAAATGGATAATGCATTGTGTTAATATTTTTAACACGTTAAACAGTCAACAATTAATTGCAGAAATTAACGTGTTACATTTTCCAGCCCTAAATTAAATATATGTTAAATACCATGTTCATATTTATGGGCAGTATGCATGCATAGGAAGTTGTCATTTAGGTGATGCTTTTATACAAAGTGCATGACATTTTACCAGTTACAAGGAAAGTCCCCATGGAGCTACCCGACGTTAGATGCCTAGTTTATTGCAATGGCACAATGGTAATAGCTCCTGGACCACTTCTTAATGTGTTTGAAGCAATGCAAATGTTCTTTATTTAGTCGCTTCACCAGTCCGAACAACAAATATAGCTACATAGAGTTATATATAAATAAAGTGTCATAGAGCAATACAGAGTCGTAAGGTTGTCATTCTACAAGTTTATAACAAATATTTTTGTAAAACAAATTTTTATCCTATTGCATTGTGCTTAAGTGGTATGTATGTGTTTGTGTGGGTAGGATTGCTGAAACATTTCAAATTTACCACCAAATATGAAAATTGCCCATATTTCTGTAACACACTTTTTTACACTGTCGCCCAAAAGTTCTACTTCATTTTCAGTGTGTATGAAACTTTTCAGAATTGTATAATATATATATGCACCCAAGAATTTCACACACCATTGCACTTGTGTATATGGCTGTGTGACAATAAAGTGATTTGATTTGATTTGATATATATATATATATATATATAATTAAAAAATGCGAAATATTATTACAGTTATAATTAGAGTAAATTTTCCTTTGATAAATGCAAAGTGTTATAAAACATAAGCATCTAGATTTCACCTGGGTATTTTTTGACCGTCAAATGCATTTTAGGGGGGTAAAGTTGCATGTGCATTCTAGGGTTAAATTCCCCATCAAGTTTTTTTTTTCTCCCCTTTTCACCCCAATTTGGAATGCCTAATGTGCTCTAAGTCCTCGAGTTGGCGTAGTGACTTGCCTCAATCCGGGTGGCGTAGGATGAATCTCAGTTGCCTCCGTGTCTGAGACCGTCAATCCGCACATCTTATCACGTGGCTTGTTGAGTGCATTGCCACGGAGACGTAGCACGTATGGAGGCCCACGCTATTCTCTGCGGCATTCACGCACAAAACACCACGCACCCCACCGAGAGCAAGAACCACACATTTTAGCGACCACGAGGAGGTTACCCCATGTGACTCTATCCTCCCTAGCAACCGGGCCAATTTGGTTGTATAGAAGACCTGGCTGGAGTCACTCAGCATGCCCTGGATTCGAACTCGTGACTCCAGGGGTGGTAGTCAATACTTGCTGAGCTGTAATACCCCACCAAAAGTTGCACCAATTGCCTTGCCAATTGGTGCAACTACTTATCTATGATTGTGCATTGGCATAGTGACATGAAGATTACTGGCTCTAGCAGTGGACTCAAAAGATGAGAAACCAAATAAAACACTGAGTGCTTGATGGAACAGCAAAACATTAGGGGTCCTGAGGTGACAGTGAAAAGGGACAGCTGTTCCACTTACAAGAGGCACAGAAATAAAATAGTCCATAAAGAAATATTTGCTGCAAACGTTTTCATTCAAATGACACTGTCACTCTTCTGAAAGAAGTGCTTATTTATGATTGGTGTATGATCATCTCTCTCACAATTCCAATCACACATAACAATGTCCAAAAACTTGACCCTGCTCCTCACTAATGACCAGCTGCCACTTAATTTTCACCTTCATTCACATCTCTCATCATATTTATGCATATTGACAAAGGTACATGGTGACTGACTTTCTCCCTTTTTAGGCAATAACTTTCTAGAACCATATTATCCATAATACTGTAAATTAGCCACTGCTGTATCCATAAAAATATGTTGTTTGTCAGATAGAGGGCACAGTATGGCCATTTGACCATTAGCTGGGGCACTTAGTCAGTATTTGAGATGGATAGGGTACTCATACAAACCTTGAGCCCAGTTTCCTTATTTTCCCATTCCACTATATAATTTATGTAATGACGATTTTTTTGTGCATGAAAAAATGTGAGTAGACACATAGGCTATTGGATTTATTAAAACCTTGCACAAAAAAGCCTACAAGGACAAAACCAGTTCCAGAAAAAGATTAGTATTCAGCATATTTGGCTTTGTAAAGGTCATGGCTAGATTTAGTGACCAGCTGTTCTGTAAATAATTTTGCATTCACATAATGCCAGAATTGTCATAATTACGAGATAACTCAAGAGATTCTACTATGATCTGTTCACGTTGTCAGACTCATAAATTATTCATTTCTATGGCAATACTTATATCGCCAAAATGAATCCGTGGAAAGCTTTGTTGCCGGTGACAGCAAAATACTTAAAGCAAAAACCTGAAAATAACTGTCATGTGTATTTTGTTGATTCATGTCTTTTATTTTGAAAAGTTTAGTTCCTGTTCCCTTGTCATGTGATTTCATGTTTTCCCTCCATGTTCATGTGTCATGTTTTCATTGGTTTATTGTTTAATTATCTTGTTAGAATTCTGTTTGTTCATTGGTTTATGTTCTCCCATGTCTTGTATTTAAGCCCTCATGTTTTCCTTTGTCAGGTATTGAATGTGAATGTTGAATGTAACTTTGTAGTCAAGTCAAGCCATGTTAAGTCAAGTATATTCAAGTCATGTTATGTCAAGTCCATGTTTTGTTGATGTTTTTTAGTTAGGGTTTTTGGATTACTGCACTTTGTATATAAACTGCACTTGGGTTCTCTACACTGTCATTGTCATTGCCAGCAGCCAGCAACGTTACAGAATACTTGACAAAACTATGAACCCAGCAGTTCGACTCATATGGCTACGTCAGGGGAATCATCCCCTGGAGGTTTATGTTCAGGAACTCTGCGATTTGCCCAGCCAGGTGAACTTTAATGAGGTCGCCCTCAAAGACATTTTTTGCTTTGGTCTGAGTGAGCCGATCTCCTCCTTGATGCCTGGCGGTCGCAGTTCCCTCAGCCTGGCTCAATATATCGACCTCGCCCTACAGATCATTGGTTCCACGTTCACTGTGGGGGAGGCAGATGCCGAGCCAGAGTTCCATGACATGGCCGCCGCCAAGCCAGAGTTCCACGACATGGCTGCCGCTGAGCCAGAGTTCCACGACATGGCTGCCGCTGAGCCAGAGTTCCACGACATGGCTGCCGCTGAGCCAGAGTTCCACGACATGGCTGCCGCTGAGCCAGAGTTCCACGACATGGCTGCCGCTGAGCCAGAGTTCCACGACATGGCTGCCGCCGAGCCAGAGTTCCACGACATGGCTGCCGCCGAGCCAGAGTTCCACGACATGGCCGCCTCCGAGCCAGAGTTCCACAAAATGCCTGCTCCATGCCATGTCACAGCAACGCCTCAGCCTGCTCCATGCACGTCACAGCAACACCTCAGTCTGCTCCATGCCATGTCACAGCCACACCTGAGCAGTTGGACCTGGAGATGGTCCCACCCTTATACCCACCCTTAGTTCTCCTGAGCAGGCAAGGGGAACTTTCGGCTCTCCAACCCCGCCTGGATCCTCCGAGCCCTGGACTTCGCCTTGGCCTGTCGGTCCCTCGATATTGCCTCAGCTCGGATTTCCCTCAGCTCACTGCGGTCCTTCAGCCTGTCGGCTTTGCCGGGGTCCCTCGTCCCTCCGGCTCCTCCTTGGTCTGTCGGTCACCTGGCTCCGCTTTGGCTCTCCGATCCTCTGGCTGCATCTCGTACCTCCGATCTGTCAGCTCCACCGGGGACCTCCTTCCCAACGGCTCCACCTTGGTCCTCAGTCCCACCGGCTCCACCTCAGTCTTCCGATCCGCCTTGCTCCTCCGAGCCTCCAGCACCACCTTGGTCCTCCCTGCCATCGGCTCCACCCTGGCCCTTCAAGTCTTCGGCTTCTCTCCGGACACCAAGTTCCATGGCTCTGCCCCTCGAGCCTCTCACGGCTCTGCCTTCCATGGCTCTGCCCCTCGAGCCTCTCACGGCTCTGCCTTCCATGGCTCTGCCCCTCGAGCCTCTCACAGCTCTGCCTTCCATGGCTCTGCCCCTCGAGCCTCTCACGGCTCTACCTTCCATGGCTCTGCCCCTCGAGCCTCTCATGGCTCTGCCTTCCATGGCTCCGCCCCTCGAGCCTCTCATGGCTCCACCCCCCACGGACTTTGCCCTGGTCACACGTCCCACACCTCGACAACCCCCCCCCCCCGAGCTCCCTACAGAACTTTGAATTTATGTCATGTTTTACGTGTTTTGTTTATGTGTTGGGGCATCGGGAGCCGCCCCTTAGTGAGGGGGATATGTCATGTGTATTTTGTTGATTCATGTCTTTTATTTTGAAAAGTTTAGTTCCTGTTCCCTTGTCATGTGATTTTCATGTTTTCCCTCCATGTTCATGTGTCATGTTTTCATTGGTTTATTGTATAATTTTCTTGTTATCAGTTCTGTTTGTTCATTGGTTTATGTTCTCCCATGTCTTGTATTTAAGCCCTCATGTTTTCCTTTGTCAAGTATTGAATGTGAATGTTGAATATAACTTTGTAGTCAAGCCATGTTAAGTCACGTATAGTCAAGTCCATGTTTTGTTAGGGTTTTTGGATTACTGCACTTTGTAAATAAACTGCACTTGGGTTCTCTACACTTTGTCATCATCATTGCCAGCAGCCAGCAATGTTACAATAACAGATCAACATTTACATCCTACAAAATATTTAAGAACAAAGACAGTGTGTCAGGTAATACTGGCTAATTAAATGGCAAGTCAAACAGAAATATGTGTTATAAGTATCAAAATAATTTTAACTGTTTAGGCTGCAGCCAGTTTAGTTGTTTTGTTTTTTTTTACATTGCAGCACAAAAGCATGCCTCTTATTTACTATCCACTAGTGTTGGGTTCGAGTCCACCTTAGTCGAGTCCAAGTCAAGTCTGAGTCTTTAAACAATCGAGTCCGAGTTCTAAAGGGGCCGAGTCAGACTCAAGACCGAGTCCATAACAGGCCGAGTCCGAGTCGAGTCCGAATGAATATGTTCATGAATCTGAATTCAAATTGTAACCGTAAACTCAACATCCATATTTTAAGCTAATTTTAAATTTCACAACTAAGAAAAAACAATTGTCAATATAAATGTAACAAAAACACCTCTATATTTTATGATTAGTTTCCTGCTGAACAAACTTCAAAGAGGTTTTAGAATGAATGCATAAGCTTTAGCTGTATGAAGAAAAAACTGTCCTTCAACACACTTATTATTGCTTTCTGTTGACATTCCGGTCATTTGTTGCTTTGTCCCCTCTACTCAAACATAGACAAAAGAAAGTGAAAGCTGCGTTTGTCATTAAAACAAGTTATTATTTCAAAATTTCATTTTGTTTTTTATTTCTACTTCATTTTCAATTTGTCCTTTCAGTTTAGTTTAGTTTTATCTAAAATGATTCCTATCCCTAACCCTCTAAAGAAATAATATGTACTGAGATTTCTTTTTTGTTTCTATCTGCCAACTGGTTTGGGAAAATAATGAGTCAACACAGTAGTAATTAGCACTCCCTGAGAAGTTACATCTCATGACTTGACTGCAAATGCTACATCCAAAAACACTGGTAAAGCCCACTGCTTATATTAGGACCATTTAACAAAGACGTGATTATTAATTCACGGAAAATGTGGGACAGGTCTATGCACTGCTTGTGCACCTAAAACACTGATGCTTCCATGTGTTATCGTTTAAAAAACATAACAGGTACAATAAAAATTTACTGTACTTAATATTACCTTGAAGAAGCTATTTGACAACAGATACTCACATACTGTATATTCCACAAGACAAAATGGTAACTGAATTTAAACAAATGATCAGTTCAAAAGTTTACATTCCCTTGGTTCTAAAAGGACTAGTTCACCCAAAAATTAAAATTCAGTCACTGTTGACTCACCTGTTATAACTCCATATGATTTTCTTTCTTTTTCTTAACACAAATGGAGAAATAAAAATACAAAAAATCTTGTTATGAAGGAATATGATAAGGTTTGGTGAGAAACAAACTGAAATCTGATGTATTATTAAGTGAAAATCTTCACCGACCGTTGATCTCCTGTGCACGTTCATGAGACAGACTGCACGGGAGCTTTAGAGCTCCTGGCATGAGAGCAAACCCTTTAATATGGTGTGTTGCTTTCTCTATGATTAATGACTGTTTGTGTAATAATTGTTCACGAGTCCCTGCTTTGTCTTGAGCTGTGAAGCTGCCCACTTTTCTTAAAAAAAATACTGTACATTCTTTGGTTTCCCAGCATCTTCTGCACATTTGAGTTCTTCCCAACAGGGGCTAAATGATATAGACATCCAGCTTTTGACACTTAGGACAATTGATGGACACATACACAACTATTACAAAAGGTGCAAACATTCATTGATGCTCAAGAAGGCAACACAAGAACCAAGGGGATGCAAACATTTGAACAGGATGATTTGTGTAAATTACAGTACATTTTGTGTAATGTAGCTTTTGAATGGCAGTACTACATAAAATATATAATATTTTATCTCTTATATTTGCATACATTCTGAAAGGGGTGTGAACATGTATAGGCCTAAAACAAAAGTGGTATGCAAACTACCGCAATATATACCGTAGTTTGTGAAAATGTATATTTTATTTTATATTTTGTTTTTCACTATTTAACCACATTTTAGATTTTTTAATTTACAAATTCCAGGTAACCTATCCTATCCATATAATTTCATAGTGCATGTGTAATTATGAGTAGACTTGCCATGCCAGGTACACATTTTAACACAAAATTCACAACATTGGAACATAAAATTCAAATACAATCCCCACATCTCAACATTTAAAGGAATGTTCCAGGTTCAATACAAGTTAAGCTCAATCAACAGCATTAGTAGCATAATATTGATTATCACAAAAATAAATTTCGACTCAACCCTCCTTTTCTTTAAAAAAAGCAAAAATCGAGGTTACAGTGAGGCACTTACAATGGAAGTGAATGGGGCCAATTTTTGGAGGGTTTAAACAAAGAAATGTGAAGCTTATAATTTTATAAAAGCACTTACATTAATTCTTCTGTTAAAACTCATGTATTATTTGAGCTGTAAAGTTGTTTAAATAGTCATTTTTACAGTTGTTTTAGGGTTTGTTGACATTACATCATCACGGCAAAGAAGTTGTAAAATTGGCTATAACTTTACACAGAAAAGGTTAGTAAGTGATTTTACCACACTAAAATCATGTTTACATACATATCCTTTATGTCTTGTGGCTATACTTTTGAAACAGGCAGTATTTTAATGTTCAAAATTGGCTTTATTCACTTCAATTGTATGTGATTTTTACTTTTTTTAAAGAAAAGGACAGACGAGTCAAAATTTTTTATTTTTGTGGTAATCAACATTATGCCGCAAATGCTGTCGATTGAGCTGAGCTTGTACTGTGTAAAAAGTACAGTGTTGCTGTCTGAATGTGACACTGTCTGATTTACCTCCATGCATGTGGGGAAAATAAACATTCAGATAACACCCCGCTTACATTTTCACGTGTTGAACAAAGACATGAATCGGCTTCTTTCAGCTCGTTGTTGAAAATGCATTTTTGCATTATTTTGGGCATTTGTGCTAACTGAAAGGACGACATAGAGCGGGAGTGCTAAGCGCATGGCGTCATTGCCATGGTAACTAGACATTTCAGCTGATTTGCTGAAGACTAGAATGAATGTATCGTCAAATCAATGTGCGACGCATCAAAATTGATTTTCTTCTCTGCAAACGATACCAGAGACAATAGCGAGAAGGACAATGAGGAGATTTAATTTAAGAAGAAAAAAATCAGTGACCCTACCAAAAACCGGGACTGTCCTGTGTAATAAACCAGGACATCTGATCACTCAATCTATAATTAAATTATAAACAAAACATTTCGCTGCCCAAAATAACATAATATTTAATTGCGCATTTTATTGTGGAAAAACCGTAAAAGAAATGTTTATTTTTTATTTTCTCCAATTGTCTAATTCCCAATTTGCTTTAATTCCTCGTGGTGGTGTAGTGACTTGCCTCAATCTGGTGGAGGAGGATGCTGCCTCCGTGTCTGAGATGGTCAATCCACGCATCTTATCATATGGCTTGTTGAGTGTGTTACCACGGAGACATAGCGCGTGTGGAGGCCCACACCATCCACTGTGGCACCTACACCACCTGCCGGTATGTCCGACGATGTTGTCCCCTTGATCCCCCTTGCGCGGAACTTGGACGCATGGCTCACGCTTTCCAATCCGTTGCGATGACTGATCTGGACCGTCCGACTCGGCTACGTGATTCAGTTCGCCAGGCGCCCACCCAGGTTCAGCGGTATTCACTTCACTTTGGTCAAGAGTGAAAACACTGCTACCTTACGCGCGGAGACTGCTACCCTCCTACGGAAGGGCGCAATAGAACCTGTCCCTCCAGACGAGATAAAGAAGGGGTTTTACAGCCCCTACTTCATCATACCGAAAAAAGGCAGTGGGTTGCGGCCAATCTTGGACCTGCGAGTACTGAACCGGGCCTTACACAGACTCCCGTTCAAGATGCTGATGCAAAAACGCATTCTGGTGAGTGTCCAGCATCAAGATTGGTTCGCGGCGGTAGACCTGAAGGATGCGTACTTCCACATCTCGATCCTTCCTTGACACAGACCCTTCCTGCGGTTTGCATTCGAGGGTCAGGTGTATCAGTACAAAGTCCTCCCTTTCGGCCTGTCCCTGTCTCCTCACATCTTCAAGAAGGTCGCAGAGGCTGCCCTTGCCCCGTTAAGGGAGGTGGGCATTCGCATTCTCAAATAACTCGACGACTGGCTAATCCTAGCTCACTCTCGAGACATGTTGTGCGCACACAGGGACCTGGTGCTCTCACACCTCAGCCGACTAGGGCTTCAGGTCAACTGGGAAAAGAGCAAGCTCCTCCCGGTTCAGAGCATCTCTTTTCTCAGTTTGGAGTTGGACTCAGTCTCCTTGAGGGTGCGCCTAACAAACGAGCATGCAAACTGGCCTGTTTGAAGGCGTTCAAACAGAAACAAGCGGTTCCACTGAAACTTTTTCAGAGGCTCCTGGGGCATATGGCATCCTCGGCGGTGGCCACCCCACTCGGGTTGATGCATATGAGGCCGCTTCAGCACTGGCTTCAGACTCGAGTCCCAAGATGGGCATGGCACAACGGGACACATCGCGTGGTCATCACGCCGGTCTGTCACTGTCTTTTGAGCCCTTGGACCAACCTCTCATTTCTACGGGCAGGTGTTCCTCAAGAACTGGTCTCCAGGCGTGTCGTGGTCATGACAGACGCCTCCAAAACGGGCTGGGGCACTGTTTGCAACAGGCACACAGCTGCCAGCCTCTGGACGGGTCCGCGACTGCATTGGCACATCAACTGCCTCGAGTTGTTGACAATTCTGCTCACCCTGTGGAGGTTCCGGTTGTTGATCCAGGGCAAGCACGTGTTAGTTCGGACAGACAACACGGCAATGGTAGCATATGTCAACCGCCAAGGCGGTCTGCGCTCTCATTGTATGTCACAACTTGCCCGCCGTCTCCTCCTCTGGAGTTAGCAGCACTTCAAGTCGCTGCAAGCCACTCACATCCCGGGCAACCTCAACACTACAGTGGACATGCTGTCACGGCAGGTTACCCTCAGGGGAGAGTGCTTGCACAGACCCTGTGCATGGTCAGGGAGGATGAGGAGCAGGTCATCCTGGCAGCACCCTACTGGCCCACCCAGGTGTGGTTCTCGGACCTCACGCTCCTCGCGACAGCTCCCCCCTGGCGAATTCCCCTGAGGAAGGACCTTCCTTCTCAGGGACGGGGCACCCTCTGGCACCCGTGACCAGACCCTGCGGTGGTAGACACGATCACTCTCTATGAGGCGCCTGTATGCCTTTAAGTGGCGTCTGTTCGCTACGTGGTGTTCTTCCCGACGCGAAGACCCCCAGAGATGCGCAGTCGGATCAGTGCTTTCCTTCCTGCAGGAGAGGTTGGAAGGGAGGCTGTCCCCTTCCACCTTGAAGATGTACGTTGCCGCCATAGCAGCACACCACGACGCAGTCGACGGTAAGTCCTTAGGGAAGCATGACCTGATCATCGGGTTCCTAAGAGGCGCCAGGAGGCTGAATCCCTCCAGACTGCACCTCGTTCCCTCATGGGACCTCTCTGTAGTTCTTCAGGGTCTACAGAGAGCCCCCTTTGAGCCTTTGCAGTCAGCCGAGCTTAAGGCGCTCTCCTTGAAGACTGCTCTCCTGACTGCGCTCACTTCCATCAAGAGGGGAGGAGACCTGCAAGCGTTCTCTGTCAGCGAAACTTGCCTGGAGTTCAGTCCGGGTTACTCTCACGTGATCCTGAGACCCCGACCGGGCATAGTGCCCAAGGTTCCCACCACCCCTTTTAGGGACCAGGTGGTGAACCTGCAAGCGCTACCCCAGAAGGAGGCAGACCCAGCCCTGTCGTTGCTGTGTCTGGTGCACACTTTACGCATCTATTTGGATCGCACGCAGAGCTTTAGAATCTCTGAGCAGCTCTTTGTCTGCTTTGGTGCACAGCGGAAAGGAAGCGCTGTCTCCAAGCAGAGGATCGCCCACTAGCTCATTGACGCCATAACCATGGCATATCTCACTGCCCCCAGTAGGGCTACGAGCCCATTCTACCAGGGGTGTACCAGCTTCCTGGGCCCTGGCCAGAGGTGCCTCTCTAACAGACATTTGCAGAGCAGCGGGCTGGGCAACACCCAACACCTGTGCAAGGTTCTACAACCTCCAGGTGGAACCGGTATCATCCCAGGTAGTGGCATGCAACACAAGCGGATAAGCCCGGGATAGCCGGCCGGGTGTATTGCTTGCTCATAGCGCCTTCCACCTCCTTTTGAGCTGAAGATGTGCACCATTAATTCCCAGTAGCGTTCACAAGTTTGTTCCCTGGTTGACTTCCTCCGAGCCCTGTGGCAGTCGAGTTTTCAGAGAGATTCGCTGCCAGCCCGTACACGTGCTAAGAGTCCTGTTCTGGGGTAGGTGCTCCGCATGTGGCAGTTCCCTGTAAGGCTAACACCATGCGATATATATCTTCCGCTAATTCGTTTCCCTGTTGGCAAACTGCATCTTCCTTGGGCACAGCCCCTCTGCCCCAGTCTCCATGTTTGTAGTAACTCCTCCCCATTGGGCAGGATCTACCTTGAAGACTCTCCACATGGTTGGAAAGACCATGTGACGTATCCTTCCACTTAAATATCCCCCCCTCTCTTTGGGCGAGGTGTGGTCTCCGCTGTGTCTTCCCCTTGGAAGGGACACCTCCCGACTAGACCTGGTGGCCCAGTCAGAAAATCCCCCTTCTTTTTTAGGGAGTGGAAAAAAGAGAAGGGGAAAAGAGGCCACAACTGGGTTAAGCCTGTCTCTATCTCTTGGGTAGTCGACTTGTCCCCAAAAAGGGCCGTTCGACACTCATCATTATGTTGGGGGAGGTTACGTGTTGACCTGGTGTGCTGGCTATGAGGCACACAGTAGTCTGCCCACCACACACCGCCAGTACACGTAACACAGTTCAGCCAATTGTGGCGTTTCGTATAGGGACGAAACACAATGTCGAGTGAGTGACAGATAGCGAACGTCATGGTTACTTGTGTAACCTCCGTTCCCTGATGGAGGGAACGAGACGTTGTGTCCCTCCTGCCACAACGCTGAACTACCCGCTGAAATGGCCGGACCTTATATCGGCTCCTCAGCATAAAACCTGAATGAGTGGTTGCATACCAGCTCCTTTTATACCCGTATGTCTGGGGGAGTGGCATGCAAACACCACTCGCCAATTTTCATTGGCCTTTTATCAAAGACCAGAGGTGTCTCGGGCTCCCAGGAGTGACCCCTAGTGTCACTACATCAACACAATGTCTCGTTCCCTCCATCAGGGAATGGAGGTTACACAAGTAACCATAAAGTTTCTAGGACATTGGCTACATACCTGTCTTTATGTGTTCATTGTGCTGGCCGCCTCGGTAATCGATGTTATACAGCAGTCTCCGTAGTAACATTCAAGTGTATTGGTTAACTGAGTTTGCTGCTCTGCAGGTGTGTTTGCTTAATACGGTGAAACAAACTCTGGCTACATCTATGACATAGGGGGTGCAACAACTGCTTGCAGACAGGTGTCCATTTAGTTCTGTTTTGTTATTTTTATTTATTTATATTGTTCATTGCATAACAAATCAGATGCCATGGACTCTGCTGGACTCGGAAAAAAGTCCCAAAGGCTCAAGTCCGAGTAAAAATGCATCTGAGTCTGTGACAAGTCCAAGTTCATTCAAATTTGACTCGTGACTCGTGGCTCGGACTCGAATCCGAACTTGAGTACCCCAACTCTACTATCCACCCAGAAACAAACTCTAAATGTGCTAAAAATGCTAGCGATGCAAATCAGAAGATTGGAGACATAACCCATGTTTTTTGGGGGTGTGTTAAGATCCAGGAATTTTGTTTAAAGTTTCAGAGTTTTTTGTGTGACGATTTGGGCACTTGAATTTCACTCTGCCCCAGACTCTGTATTTTGGGTGATGGAGTGGTCATACATTTTGGGGATAAACACATAAAAAATTGGGTTCTTAACAGCATTATGGTTGGCAGGCAAATTATTTTAAGGGGATGGAAGTCAGATAGAGCGCCCTTCTTTGAGGATGACCCTGCTGCAGTTTCCCCGGAGGCGCTCACCATCTCTGCAGTTCTCCTGATTATTGCCATCACTTCAGCTCCCTCTGTTTCATCCGAGTCCTCTTGTTCCTTGACATTGCCAGAGTTCCCTGTTGCCTTGCCAAAGCCCCCTATTGCCTTGCCCTCACCAGAGTTCACGGCCACCCTTGACCCTGCCAGAGTCCCTGGCCATCTTTCCTGATCTGCCCGCATCTCCATCGGCACTGCTGTGGTTTCCTGGTCATCCGCTGGATACCCCGTGGTCTCTTGGCCATCTGCCGGCTCTGCCCTAGTCTTCTGCTGATCCACCGGTTCCCCCATGGTCTCTAGCTTGCCCTCTGATGCCTCCTGATCCCGCGTGGTCTCCGCCCTCTCTTGATCCCCCATGGTTCCTGCTCTAAATCAATCTCAATCTTTTTTTTTCTTTTTTTATTTGCGAGTCAGGTGCCACCCATTAAAGGTTGTGCTCTGACATTAATGGGACATTCCCTAGTGTCCAGTAGAGGTCGCTAGGTTTCTTGTTTCTTTTATTATGAAATTCTGCCCTTGTTTCCTGTTTCCCTGTTGATTTGTCCCAGGTATGTCTTTTTACTAGTCTTTTTAACCTTGTTAGTTTTTGTGTACATAATGACTTCATGTTCTCTGTGTCTCTGTCAGTTTTCGTCCTTATAAGGCTTTTGTGTTGAAGTCATGCTCCTACCCCCCTTTAAAAGCTGGCGGTAAACGTAAAATACTTTTTTCTATTGATCGTGACGGCAGTATTTCATGATCAAACGATTGAAGATAACAATATATTTAAAGCGTTAAACATGTTCCCCATAACCTAGCACTCAGAACGACCAGCAAGCTCAGGAATTGTGGCATGAAAATTCTGTTCAGCACTGAATGTTTTACCATCACCTGATTTACTAAATTACTTCAGTGACTCGGATGCTAAAATGCCTAAATCAGAGGGCGCAAATCATTCTTAGTGAATTTTCTGCACTAAATGTAGAAGCTTGGTTGTGTTTAATTATAGAGCGTGGCTAATACAGGTGATGGCTGTGAAATAGGGCACTTCTCTGAACATGTTAATGGGTAGCTGGCAGATGGGGGTGGAGAGAAGGGACATGTCGTCTTTCTGTCAGACTAGATTTGGCTGTGGTCCACGAGCACCAGCCTTTATTAGATTTCCTGATGACATAATGCACTAGGCTTTTTCCACAGAGCAAATTTCCTTTTTAACAAACAAAGGGGGGCAGTCTTTAACACTTCTGATATGGAGGTAAAATCCACCTGACAATGAAACTTTTGGATGGATCAGACTTGAATTTCTCCAGAAGTGCTCATACAACTGTTTTTTTGTGTCCCTGTAAACAGAAGGTGATATAGAGATTTGATGGAAATTGTTTTTAATATGCTTATCTTCTGTCACACTGTAAAAACAGATGGTTAATTTCTGTATATAACTAGTAGAGCATGGCCCGAGCAATGGCAAGGTCACACATTTGATTTGTCAGGGAACACACAATTGAGGCAGGACCGTGAAGTGCTGGTTTAAGTTACAGAATAAAGGATGGAATCGACTAAACCACCCACAGAAGAAAATATTAACCAGATTAAACAAGCAGTGTTGGGTAAATTACTCAAAAAAGTAATCCACTACAAACTAACTAGTTGTTATAACCTTTTCTCTAAACTTTTATGTAGATTGCTCTTCTCATTCCATCATTGAAAGAGTCATCACATTACTTATTTCTATACCTTTAAGTTACTATTTATAAAACCTTTAGAGAAAACACTGTTGCATTTGTCATACACTCAGAACCACAGATTACTCCTTTACAGTGATTCGTTAGTGTCGTTACTAGTGACAACTAACCGAAAGGGCACACATGTTTGTCTGCCAATGAAAGGCAAAATATGTGGGTCCAGTTTAGAAAATGTATTTCTTACTGTAAATATATGTATATTCCTAACTATACAGTATGAATAGCTTGCATGCACTGTATAGTCACTTTGGATAAAAGCACCTACCAAATGTAGTACCTTATATACATTCTTAGGTCACTGATGTGTTTTCTGAATAAACAGCGAAAGAGGCATCTTTACACAAAAATGCCACTATTATTCAGTGCTATGATATCCACTTTATTCTTACACAGTTAATAGGCCTGTTTCTTACAGGCCGACTGACATGCAATCATATTCTATAAATAGTACAACCATTTCTGGATTGTGATTAATGCCACTATGCTGCCAAGGGACTGGGAGTGTATTTGCAAAACAGCGTAAATAGCACAGGCGCTTTCTGGCAACAAATCTACTCATTTTGTTTGAAGTTGTTAAATGGCTTTGGATTCGGATAACAAAATGATGCCAGTTTTAAGTATTACCATGGTGCATTATGACAGTATGCCTCACAGCATTTGGGTTATGCAAATGAACATACCATATGCTACTACTCCATTATTATAAATCTTGTTTAAGCTTGGAACCATGAGCAATCCACTCGGGTGAAAAAAGTATTAACAATACCATGTCCAATCAACATTGTCCTTGTTTTCATGTTTAAAAAATGATTAAGCTCCATTTCAACTTCACTGGGCTCTGCTAAACAGATTAAAACTCATGTTCATCATTATTCTATGTTAATAAAAGGAACAGATGATTATACTTTAAGTCTATTTTAAACAAATTAGTGAAAGCCATTTTTATAGCTACATTGATTGTTTTTTATTTGTTTGTGAAGCTACCTTTTACTGAATTTAAAAAAAAGTACTTACATTTAATCAAATTTGAAATGACAATGGTTGTGATAAAAGTCTATAATTTCGGAGAGTCATGTGATGCCATGCGAGGGTAAGACGTGTAAACAACGAGCTCTGCGCACTTTGCTAGTTTTTAATTATTTTATATCGTAAACCAGTGAGATTCGAGACACCCTGCTACATATCTGTTCTTTGAAGTCAACATGGCAAAGAATTCAAAATCTCGGGCTCTGGAGATATTAAAAGGCACTTACGTGCTCAAGCAGATACCTCAGATAGGCCTGCAGACCAGGGACTCGGTTTGGATGGTGAAGTGGGAGAAATTCAGCGGCAACTGGAGAGCATTTCTGTGATGCTGACGAAAGTTGTAGCTGATTAGAGGATCTTGCTGTAATATGTCGATCGATTAAGGCGATGGAAACTAAATTATCTGCGTTAGTTACAAGAATCAGGGACGTCGAGAGACGTATTGATTATCTAAAGTCATCAGAGAGGGAATTAGCTGCTAATCCGCTAGCAACCAAGGCAGATTTACAACACGTTTTGGAAAAACTGGAGGATTTGGAGAATCGTAGCCGGCAGAATAACGTCTGAATTGTTGGAATTCCTGAGCATGAAGAAGGCAGAGATATGGTGAAATTCCTAGACGAGCTCTTCCCGTGTCTGCTCAACATAACAGGCTATAAGCTGGAAATTGAGAGAGCTCACAGAGTCCCGGCTTGGAGATCGGCTGAGGGAGACAGGCCCCGATCAATTCTGGCCACATTTCTGAGATCATCCGACAAAATCTCATGTTACGTGAGGCGAGGAGCAAAGGAAAGCTTTCTTGGAAGAATCACAGCATTTTCTTGTTCCCAGATTTTGCGAATTCAACAAGGGAGAAACATGATCATTTCAAGAAATTACATTAACGGAAGGTCACTTTTGCTCTGATGTTTCCAGCCAAATTGAGAATATATACTAAGGATGGCTGCAAAATATTTACATGCCCACAACAAGCAATGTCTTTCATAAAACCAATGGACCGAGGAAGTCATGGTGTGTTTCTCACGTGTCTCCACACGTTTGTTTTGTGTAATAACACTCCTTCGGGACAGTTGTGGATGAATCTGCTCGTTCTTTGTGCTTATGCCTCCTATTGGATGGAGTTTGTTTCGTGGAGTATTTTTTGCAGGACATTGAAAAGATTATGTCATTTGCTGCACTTATGAAACAGTCGGCCCACTGAACATTTTTTTGAACAGTTTGTCTGTCTGAGGAAACTGATAGCTTTATTATTTATTTATTCATTTTAAATTTATTTTTTTGTGCTGGTTCCGCTAGTGGCTGGAATTTGTTTTGTGGAGGAACACACCTTCGAGACAGTTTTGTGAATATATGTTCTTGGTGTTTATTCTGCCTACTGGCTGGAGTTTGTTTTATATATTATTTTCTGTTAAGTAATTCTGTCTCGCAGAATCTGTATAGAAGCACCGGACTTGAGCAATCCGACGACAAAGTTGTCGTGGGGACTCTCGTAGGCGTACATGGATTGTTTGAGTTTAGAGGGATGGACGCCGGTTGGCGCTGTCATTTTTCTTTTTTCTGTTTGTTTGGTTCAGGGTGAAATTCGGGGTTTGATTGTTGCACTAATGGGGAATGTCGTCTTTATAATTTTATTTTTGACACACAATCTATTTTTTCTCAAATGTCAAAATTTTAATATAATTGGATTGTCTCTCTCCACGTGGAATGTGAATGGGTTGGGGCACCCCATAAAAAGAAGGAAGGATATTTCTTTTCTTAAACGTAAGAAATATGATACTGTGTTTCTTCAAGAAACATATCTTACCCCGTAGGAAGCTGAAAAATTTGGGAGGATATGGGGTGGACATGTTTTCTTTAGTGCTGGCTCAAGTAAGAGCAGGGTAGTCATTACATTTGATAAATAATTCAAATGTCTCAAACAGATTAAAGATAAATTAGGAAGAATCATTATTGTTTTAGCAGAAATTCAGGGGCAAAGGTTGATTTTGGCTAATATTTATGCACCTAACGTTGATGATCAGGGCTTTTTTATAGATCTTGAAGGGATGTTGCAAGCCGCTGGCACCCCTCGTGAGATAATATTGAGAGGAGACTTTAATCTATTGATGGACTCAGTCCTTGATCATAGTCAAGCAAAAGTGTGTAAGCCCGCTAGAGCAACATTGATGCTTCACAGGATGTGTAAAAATCTTGGTCTAACAGATATTTGGAGACTTTTGAACCCATCTGGTAGAGACTATAATTTTTTTTTTCATCAGTCCATAAGATTTATTCAAGAATAGATTTATTTTTGATATCTAAGTCCCTCATTTCATCTGTTGTTGATTGCGCAATTGGAAAAATCTTAGTCTCAGATCACGCCCTGGTGAGTTTAGAGGTGTTGCCACATATGGAGAAAAATAAATCATATAGTTGGCTCTTTAATGTATCCCTTGTGCAAAATCCTGATTTCCAACAAATGTTAAAGGCTGAAATCAATGTTTATATGGAGACCAACTGGTCCTCAGTATCTTCTGTGGGCGTGGCTTGGGAGGCACTTAAGGTAGTTCTTAGGGGTCGGATCATACAGTATAAAAAATGGAGAATGGAAAGCTTCTGCCAACCATGACACAAGCCCAGATCATTCTGATTCTTAAAAAGGACAAAAATCCAAGTGAGAGTAAGAGTTACCGTCCAATTTCTCTGATCCAGCTAGACGTTAAAATTTTGTCAAAGATTCTGGCTAACCGATTAAGTAAAGTTATGACATCTCTTATACATATAGATCAGGTGGGGTTTATTCGGGGCCGTAGCTCTTCTGATAACATTAGGCGTTTCATCAATATCATGTGGTCAGTGGCGAATGATCAGAATCCGGTTGCTGCCATCTCACTTGACACCGAAAAGGCATTTGATATGGTAGAATGGGATTATCTTTTTAAGATTTTGGAAATATATGGGTTCGGGAATACTTTTATTGGATGGATTAAGTTACTATTATAGACACCCGGTAGCGGTGGTACAAACAAATTGATTAATTTCATATTATTTTACTCTGGATAGGGGCACCCGGCAAGGTTGCCCTCTTTCCCCATTATTGTTCTGTCTTGCCCTGGAACCTTTAGCAGCTGTGATAAGAAAGGAAGATGATTTTCCAGGGGTGGTGGTGGGAGGTATGGCGCATAAACTTTTGCTTTACGCAGATTATATTTTATTATTCGTCTCCGACCTCACTAGATCTATGCCTTGCCTCCACAGAATTATTAAATCCTTTTCTAAGTTCTCTGGATACAGAGTCAATTGGTCTAAATCCAAAGCTTTGGCTCTGACAGCATATTGCCCAGTAATGGCTTTTCAGCCGGTTGCTTTCCAGTGACAAAACAGGGCATTAAGTATTTGGGCATTTTATTCCCAGAAAAATTGTGTGATTTAGTTAGAGTTAATTATGACCCCTTAATAAAAAGGTTTTTGAGTGATGTGGACAGGTGGGCTTCATTACATTTATCTATGATTGGGAAAGTTAATGTTATTAAAATGAATTGTATTACAAAATTCAACTACCTGCTACAGTCTCTCCCTGTAGATGTCCCCCTCTCTTATTTCAAGCAATTTGAGTAGCATAGCGAAGTCCTTCATTTGGAATGGTAAGCATCCCAGATTACATTTCAATAAGTTACATAGGCCGACTGACAAAGGCCTACCCAAGATTTTGTTTTATTATTATGCATTCAATCTCAGACATTTGGCTCATTGGTTGCTTCCACCTGAGAGAGCCCCTCCCTGGTTCTGTATTGAACAGGAATTTCTTGCCCCTATTTCGCCATTGCAAAGCCTTTCTATCAAACTAATCGGAGAAGTTAAGTTACACCCCTTTATCTCGCATTTGCACTCGGTATGGACAAAAGTGTCCAGACTGTTTAATTCGGACATTTATTTGTTAAATGTTGCCTCGAGCATATGGCAGAATCCAAAATTATGTATTAATAAGTCCCCTTTGTGCTGGTCAGATTGGATTGTGAGGGGGGGTTACTACACTCAGTGACGTATATAAGAGTGGAGTGTTGAGATCTTTTGAAAATATGGTTCAACATTTTAGGATTCCAAGATCTCAGTTCTTTAGGTATTTACTATTTTTGAGGGTAGTATACACCCCCCTAAAGCGGCAGATACTCTGGAAGCGGTGATTACTGCATTTGGAAAAGGTTTCTTATATACAGTATCTCTCCCTCAGAAACGAGCTCAGCTGTGTATTTGGCACAATTACATTTAGAATTACAATGAGATCTGTATGGTAATTACTCTGTCACCATGGGAACACTTTGAGATTTCCAACAAAAAGTAAAAGCCACATTGAAGATAGTCCTGTGCGGTGTAAGTGATTTACATGTCTTTTTATCTACCTGTCCTCTTATAAATACCTTTATATGTGAATAAACCGACTGGTCTGGTGGTTTTCACTACACAAACACATCTAAGGGCATTTAGAAATGAATACGTTTTAGTTTGAAAATGCATTTATTTCACTATGTTTATGCCTCTCATCCACATTAGAACACTGAGTGTTTTGAAAACACTCTCCATTACCGCATACTTTGGAATATGATGATGTTAGGAAACTAAAAATGTAGTTTTTCATGGAAAACAGGTTAGTGTCGATGTGGTTGAAGACTATTCAAAATAATTCTAAGTTTCTTGAGCGAGTGACAACCACATTTTAAAAAGTAATTTTTTTTGTGTGTGTTTACGGAATTAGACCACGTCCACACTAATCAGTTTTCATTTGAATATGTTTACAGTTTCTTTACATCATAATTTTCCAAAGTACTGGATGTGGTAAGGGAGAGTGTTTTTGAAAGTCTTTTGGTGGAGAAAAATGTTGTTTCAGTGTGCATGAGAGGTGTAAATGTAGCTAAATTAATGTTTTCAAATGAAATGAATTAGTGTGGACGTGGCCCAATTGAGTCACTCCTACTAGCCTAAACTCATGATGATTAAAATTATGATTACTACAATAATGTTCTTATGACTGTAAAAAATAAATAAATAAATAAATTAAAAAAAAAAAAAAAACATTTAAGAAACAACTTTGTGTTGGGAGCAACTACCGTGGAGAGAGACAATCATAAGATTCTGTCTTGCACTTAATAATTATGTTAATGCATACTACTATGGAATTGGATTTTATTTTTTGTAAATTTGCTTTAAAAAAATGTGAGTCCAAGTAATTTTCTGTGGTAATCAACTTGGCAACTTGCAACAATTTGTACAAGATGGCATAATCGTAAATTATCAACTATGACTTGGCTTGTACGAAAAGGTACTCATTTAAGATCAACCAATCAACAAACAGAATTTCAAAGTGATACAATACAGGCACCATATTTTAGCTAGCCTCCAATCCTACACTTTATTTAAAGGTGCACCCAGTAAAAAAAAATTTTACCCATTAAAAAAGTTGTACTCTTTAAGAAATGCATTGTAACTTTAAAGCATGAGATGAAGACTCCAGTCATATCAGCATCGAGAGGGTCCGATTATGGGAACTGCCATGTTAGGATCACATAATCAATTGACTACTTGCTTAATCTCAGTAATTAAAATTTTCACCCATGGATTAAATTAATCATGGCTGACTGTGAATAGTACATTTCTGTAATGACATCAGTAACTGAAAACTTTTGCCTTTCAATGATGCCGTATTCATGCCCCTAGGTGTCAGTGTCAAGTCCAAGTCAACATAATTGAGTGCACCTTTAAGAAAGGAAATGTCTTTGAACAAATTTAGTAATTCATGCCATATTTATTTATGCAATTGAAATGACTGATGTATGTCATTGTTATACACTTACCTTTTCTCAGTCCGAACCCCAAAGTTTTCTTTTTTTGTGGCATACAAAATGTATTTTCCTTTTTAAACAATGGTTAAGTTTAAGGTTTGGGTAAGGGTTGAAATTATTCAGGGTTAAAAACATTGGTTTGTTTATTTTTCTCAATGAGATTAAAATTAAGTTTTTGTAAGAGCCAGCATTTACAATTTCTTATGATTTTGCCATCTGGAACTATTAATATGACTTGTCAATTAGCACCAACCCAGTGCTCATTGACATTATGTCCCACCAGTGACAAAAAACAGCTCAAGGAACAAAAACGAAAACTGAAAACGAATGAAATTTTTAGCAGAACGTAACTAAAAACCGCATCAAAGTGATTTTCAATTGTTTCGTAGTGAAAACGTTATTTTTAAATGCTGGTAACCGGTTATTACTGGTTAATTTTGTTCAGATAATTTTTTCACATAACTAAAGGCCAATGGGATTATCACAGTATATTATTTGATCTTCGACACTTCATGTTGCCCGAAAAAATTAAACATGAAACTGAAAAATGAAACCGCTGCATCACACATTTCTTTGCCTAATTGCCTGTTGTGGAGGTTGCATTCTCTGAATGAAGAGCTTTTTTACAACTATGTATAATTACTACATACAGTATACATGCATGCCTAATCCAGATACAAGGAAAACTTTATTAGAGGTAAGAAGTGCTTTTCTCAGTTGTTTCCAAGTCTTCACTGAATTATTGTTAGATATGATGCATTAAAACAGATTTTATGCTGCCAGGTTTTGACTCAGAAGCAGATCTGTAAATAAAATTATACTTACTGTTAATTAACTGCTTGTTATGATTTCTTTGCCGATAAATCCACCACACAGGAAAGAAATACTTGCTTATTTTTGTCTGGAACCTACCAGCACCTCCCGGGCATCTGTTAGCACCACAGTGATCTCCTGCTGCCTTCCCTGGTCTGCCCTGGTCTCATGGCCATCCGCCCAGTTCCCAGTGGTCACCTTCTACCCCTTCTGGTCATCCCTGGGCCCCTGGTCGTCTTCAGGGTTCCCATTAGTCACATGATGTCTTTCCTGGTCTGCCTTGGTCCCCTGGCCATAAGCCCTTGTCCAACATGTTCCCCTGGCTGTCCATTTGGCTCCCCTGTGGTCTCCCTTTGCCTGCCCCATATTGCCCTTTTTGTGTGTGTGTGTGTGTGTGTGTGTGTGTGTGTGTGTGTGTGTGTGTGTGTGTGTGTGTGTGTGTGTGTTTTCTGGGCATCAGGAGCCGCCCATTAAATCCTTTATGCCTTCCTAATTGTTTCCAGCTGTGTCTTGTTACCCAATTAATAGTGTATATAATTTCCTCATTCTCCTTGTGTTTTTTTCAGTTCTACATTTAGATCTGTTTTCTTTTTGTTATTTCCACAAACATTATAGCTGTGAACAGCCAATCATGTTCAACATGGAGAGAGCCAGACTGGTTTATATCTCAGCACAGGAACAAGAAATAATTATGAAAAAATATGAGGAGTACAAAGACACTTTTACAGGAAGAAGCAACACTGTTGATGTGGTGAAAGCATGCGAGGACTGATGGAGGACACATGCTGACTGGGTCAATGTGTAAGTCAATTAATATAATTGGTATGGTTTGTTTTTGTGTATGATAGTATATTATATTATGCTATATTTTTATATTTATATTATGCTTTAGTTTTTTAATAATTATTGTTTGTGTGTACAGTTATAGTTTTTCATACTATAGAAAGGGTTTATAGACTAAGTTACTGTAGATCTTTATACTTAGATGTAACCCTAATTCCAAAAGAACATGGCAGCAGATAAAGATCGAGCACAAAGTGGTGAATATTTTTAGACTACTGTTACATCTTTATTGTTTTAGTGTAAACATTTCCTTACAAATGCAGTGTCTGCAGCAAATAGAAAAAAGTGTGACTTTGAAAACTGGGGGAGAGCCACCTCCAGAATACACTGTGGCAGAGGAGTTGGTGCTTTCCAACAATCAGGGCAACCCATTATAGATGGGGTCCAGGATGGTGTATCTTCTCACTCTGGGGCTGGCTCTGCCAAACAGACAATCCAGGGTATGTATCTCATGTGCAAGTTTTATTAACTTTTTATACGGATGGCGGTATGATTTATTTGAAGTTCAGGGAGTGGTTTCTAATCACCAACCTCTCAAACCCTCATCCTAAGGTTGAGCTAAGGATCATAAAAATTCCTCAAGACCTCTCGAAGCAGCATAAACTTTTGTGTCAAAATCTGAAGCAGAGAAGTGAACTGAACAATGCATAGGTAAAACTTTAAAGACAATGTTCTAACTGTGAACTTTAGAGCATGCAAAGGAGTTCCACACAGTGAAGGGAGGGTGAGCCACACTGTGTGGGCCCCCTCTGATGCCAGCAGCCAATCAAGACCCCGAAACAAGAAGGTATAAATCATCCTTAAAATCAGCCACACCCTAGTTCTCTGTCTCCATTCTGCAAGGAAGGAGACGATAAAATAATAACACTTAATGTTCTGAGTCTCCAGCCCATCCTGAGAGACACTAACAGAATCTGAAACATCTGATCTGGGTTACCGGACTGAGCGGTGTGAGACATACAAATAACACCACATTCTGCATCTCCCGTCCAGAGAGACACCAACAGAATACTTTACTTCAACACTCTGGGTCTCCACTTCACACAGAGAGACAGTAACAGAGCATACAATGTTCTGTGTCTCTATCCAAGAGAGACAGTAGAAGATCGACCAAGTACCAAGTCTCACTACAAGAGACAATAGCCACGGCATGTTTGGAGTCTCCATGCCAGGGAGATAACTATAGAAATACCAGCTACAAGGTTTATCTCTGGCTAGCAAACCTTCTCTTCAAGTTTTGTGCAACTACGTGTTCTAGATAAAGAAACTTGCGCTGACTTAAGGACTGCATTTGCACGTTCCAGATTGCAAGAACCCTCTCTGTACTTTTAGAAGACCAGTATTCCTCAGCTGCTTTCCTCTCTTCTATATACTATCCAGTGGTGTCAATTTTGCATTATACGGAGGTGGACTTGTTTCGCTTGCGCTCTTGCCTCTCTGAACCTCCACCAGCCTTACATCTCCATCTGGATATTGTGTATAAACCTTGTAGGAAATACATTAACTGTGGGTCCCGACGGAGCTAAAATACCGATGATACGAACCCAATACGGTCCTTTTGGTCATCTTATCCACGTCACACAAAGAAATCTACACAAACTGCTGACCATAGTGTGCTAACCAACCTAGCCAGGTCGGCTAGCAACAACATCCAATCTCTCACCAACAAGGGACTTCTGGTTTACGACCTCCTGTCTGACCATAAGTTTGACTTCCTCTGTTTGACTGAGACTTGGCAGCAGCCTGATGATTTCTTTCATTTTAATCAGTCCGTTCCTCCAGGATATGTTTACGTTTGTAAACCCTGTGTCTCTGGTCAGGGTGAGGGTCTCGCGATACTTCACAATGAGAAGTGGAAAGTATCCCATATAACTGTGCCTGTATTTGCTTCATTTGAATCCACTGCTCTTAAAATCAATGGGTCAATTCCCACTATCCTTGCCACTGTCTACCACCCTCCCAAGACCGATTCTAACTTTTTTAATGACTTTTCTGAGTTTTTAACCCTCTTATGCTCTGTCTCCCAATGTGATTTTGTTGGGTGATTTTTAACATTCACATTGATAATACTAGTAGTATACATACAAGGGAATTTTTATCATGTCTAGATAGTTTTGGTATACAGCAATATGCTAACACTCCAAAGGGCACATTCTTGACCTTATTTGTTGTTCTGGTATAACTCCTCATAACTGTACTGTCTTAGATTTGTCCATATCTGATCATCTGTTGCTGTCCACCTTACAGTATTTAAGATAAACGTATGTCGATCTGTCACATTTCGCAATATCAAAACTATTGATACATCTGTCTTCGCTGATGAACTTATCCACCTTCTCTAGCAAAGTTGATTTATCGACTGTGGATGACCTGGTATCCTATTATAATTATGGACTTCATGAGATCTTAGACGTTTTTGCCCCTTTGAAAACCCGGACTGTTTCTTTTACTCACTCTGCTCCTTGGTATACTCCTGAATTACACCAGCTTAAAACTAAAGGCCGTCGGCTGGAGCATTTGTATGCCAAAACTGGTCTTACTGTTCATAAAGAATTGTATCCTCATCATATGCAACATTATAAGGATGCTATCTCTAAAGTGAAATCTGAATTTTATACTAATCTTATTAGGACATGTGAAGGGAACACTAGATCTCTTGTTTCCATTGTAAACAATATACTAAAGTCACCTGAGTCTCTACCATCACATATGTATTCTACTACTGTATGTAACACTTTTATGGATTATTTTAATACCAAAATTGAAAATATTCACAAGAAAATACTTTTAAATAATGATGGTTGTGGCCCGTCAGACTTGGTTTTCTTCGAACTACCTCTTTCTGCCTTTTCTATCTTTAAAATTCCAACTGTTGATGAGATATCCTCTATTATTCGGAAATCCAAACCCACCACCTGTCAACTTGATCCTCTTCCAGTGTATTTAGTTAAAGCTTTTTTACCTGATCTGTCTTCTTTAATCACTGAGATCGTTCATTCTTCACTGTCTTCTGGTTTGGTTCCTATATCATTAAAAACCGCTTCAATAACCCCAATACTCAAGAAACCAGGACCCCCCTGTCTTGGTTTCAATCATATCTTTCTGGTCGCACAGTTCATACAACTCAAACATTTTAGAATGAAATCATCACAAGTTATCACTGGCATTCCACAAGGCTCAGTTTTGGGCCCTCTTCTATTTATTATTTATTTACTGCCCCTTGGTCATATATTTAGGAAACATGGTGTCAATTTTCACTGCTATGCCGACGACACCCAGCTCTACCTGTCTTCCAAGCACACTTCTTCCCTTCCTCTGCCCTCTCTGTCCAGCTGTTTATCTGAAATTTAAAAACTGGTTCTCATCTAATTTTCTCAAATTAAATTGTGGTAAAACTGAAATTCTCCTTGTAGGCACCAAATCTATTTTTAGTTTATCTGTGACTATCGATCAATCCACTGCTTATCCTTCTTCACAGGTTAAGAGTCTGGGTGTCGTCCTTGATAGCACCTTATCCTTTGAAGCCCATGTTAATAATATAACTCGCTCTGCATACTTTCATTTACACAATATTAATCGTCTTCATCCCTCTCTCACATTGAAGAGCACTGCCATTCTCATTCATGCATTGGTTACATCACGTATTGATTACTGCAATGCTCTCCTCTCTGGTCTTCCTTCCAAACTTCTTCATAAACTTCAGCTGGTCCAGAACTCAGCTGCATGAATCATTTCTAGAACCCCCTCTACTGAACACATTTCACCTGTTCTTCAACAACCGGCTTCCGGTTAAGTACTGAATTGATTTCAAAATCTTGCTTCTTACGTACAAGGCCTTAAATAATCTTACTCCTTCATACCTCTCTGATGTTTTTCATATCTATACACCTACTTGTACCCTCAGATCTTCCTCATCAACTCTTCTTGTCATACCACATATTCGTCTGAACACTATGGGGTCTAGAGCCTTTAGTTATACTGCCCCTCACTTATGGAATTCCCTTCCTCTGGACATTCGTAACAGTGAAAGTCTTCATACTTTTAAATCTTGTCTTAAAACTCACCTTTTTAAACAGGCTTTTTATGACTGTGCATGCACTGAGTTCATACTTTTGTATCTTCCAATGTTTTATTGTACATTATAGTATTGTTTGCTTAATGTTGTTATTGTTGATGCTTTCAAGGATGACTTTTTTGTGTTCTGTTTGTAAGGTGACCTTGAGTGTCGCGAAAGGCACCTATAAATAAAATGTATTATTATTATATTACTGTACCCTTTATCATATTAGAATCATTTAGTAGTTAGTTTTTCTTGTTTATCTTTTTGTTAATACAATTCATTTTATTACATCTGTGTCTTCCTTGTGTTTATGTAACAGGCATCCAAATAATTGTACTCTTTAATAACTAATTGATGCTAGGTTTGTCTCTAGGAGGATTTAAATAAAAGGGCTCAGTAGTCTAGGAAAACAGTTAACAGACGGCACATTTATTAAACAATGTAACACAAAAAAAAAAAAAAAAAAAAAAAACAAGAACAGAAATGATCAGAGGTTCCAAAGTCAATTCACTTAAAGAAATCTCTCCAATGTCCACTGGTGTTTAGGTTCCTTGGTCCTTGTAATGTGGAAATGTCAATGTGTAGTTACTGTATGTAAGTGTACTTGTGTAGTGTTAATGTGTGAAAAGGCCTTTTAGTTTTTTTTTCTCTCTACCAGGTAATGTTTTGTGTCAAATCAGCTTAGCTGCAAGGTGCAAAACTCTTCCATCCAATGGATCCTGGTGGAATCACGATTAACTTTAGCTTACAGATCAGGGATTCTGGCTCACCGTTCGAGTTTGAATCATGCATGCAAAAAAGAGCTATAGTGTCTTTACACCATAAACAGCCTTTTTACACACTATTTGTTTTACAGAACTAATTCAACATGTTGATGTTTCATATAAAACTCATGAATTGTTCATGTGTACACGTGTAACCCAGCACATTAACATTAACGAACATAAGCATGCTCATTAAACACATAAATCAAGTCAGTTTGATTGTATCTAGTTGGTTTTCAGTTCAAAAACATATTCTTCGAACATAAAACACTTTTGATAAACATATCGTATTAAAGACGCAATACAATTAACTAAAATTGGATTAATCAAACTCTGTCTCAGTTTGACCAACTTGACTTTAAAACATGAAAATATCATTCATAAGGCATCAAATACCACTCTGACTTTTTTTGTTTCTCATAAAGTACCATATATAATGTCATTACCATGTATAATTAAGTTAAATCTTTAAAACTCATCAAAGCTATCATTAAACCATAAAACACAAACAGCAACTGGATTTTTATCTATGCATTTTTTTTTTAATGAACTAAGACTCTTAAAGAAAGAAGTGTATGCTCAAATAAAGAAGTTTTTAAACAAAAATAGCTTCTTTCTGGAGCTTAACTTTGTGTAGGTGTGTGCATGCTAAATTGGGAGTTTCCAGTCTGAATGACACAATAAAATTAGCTCTATATACTCTGTAGTGCCCTCTAGGGGATGAATGTGGTACTGAGTGAAATACTAACATGTATGTGCTGTGAAACTCAAAGGGGTTACTTCCTCCCCTCCTGAACCTGCATGTGTCTCTGCATGTAGTGTACTCATAACATTTCTGATCCATCAGGAATCAGTAACCTGAACTCTGGGAAATTATCAAACTCAAGCGCTTGAGTGAAAGCCACTTAAAAGGAAATGCATGGCTAACACTAAAGGATTCCCTAGGGACTTGTAAGCCAACCTATTAGGTTGTTTCACCGTGTCTTGCAGAGCATCTGAGCTCTGGGATCTTTTGAACAGGTATTTCTTCATTTCCTCTCACATTCTCCACATTCACAGCTTCACTTCCATTATCTCTGCATTCTTCTCTCACTTCATCCTATTTTTGCTTTACAGGTTCTGTACTGTTACTGATCGACTTAGACTTATCACTGACATCAACAGCTTCAGTAGGTGAGTTTTTCACATTCTCTTCTAGGGTTTCCTCAGGTAAGTTGATCTCTTCCTTTCCATCTAAGCACTCTGCTTCTTCCTCTAGCTTTTCTCTTTCAGCAGGTACAGGTGCATACTCAAATACGTCATTTTCCTCATCCTGGACTCTATAAGGTTCGAATGGTCTCTCATTAGGATTCAATGTTGTCCCACAGGAATTCATATCAATTGCTTCAGTGCAAGGCACTTGTCTGACAATGGTTATGGTATGGTATGGTCTGTCTTGTGTGGTTTGTGGAAAATAGAAGTCTACTTCTCCATCACTATCACAGGTCGGTTCATGGCATCTTCTTTGAGAACTTCTGGCATTTCTTTTGGACAAAAAGTTAGTTCCTTCCTCTCCACTTTGTTATTGTCGTCAGTGGAAATGGTGGAGTTAAGAACTCACAGGGAAAGAGTAAGTCTCGATGGAGTGTTCTTTCAGGACCATCTTTAGGTAGAGGCTTCACCACATAGACCGGAGAATCAGCTATTTGTTTGACTACTTGGTAAATGGTCTTGCTCCACTGGTCAGCTATCTTGTGTTTTCCCCGTATGCCAACATTCTTGACTAGAACACGATCTCCAGCTTGCAAAATTGATTATCTTACTTTCAAGTCATATCACTGATTGTTGCGAAGAGCTGCATTGTCGAATAAAAACGAGCAGTGCCCAACCGATCGAGCAACTCATCAACGCGAGGCATTGGATATGCATCAAATTTAGACACCGCGTTGACTTTTCTATAATCCACACAGAATCGCACAGACCCATCGCTCTTAGGCACTAGAACAACAGGGCTGGACCAATCACTGTGGGATTCTTCTATTACCCCCATATCAAGCATCACATCCAATTCTTCCCGAACGATTTTCTTCTTGTGTTCGGGTAATCGATAGGGGCGGCTATGTACCACGACCCCCGGCTCGGTCTCGATGTGGTGATGGATGAGGTTTGTACGTTCCGATAGAGGGGAGAACACATCTGTGAACTCCTGTTGCAACCTAGCAACCTCCGCGAGTTGGCTCGGTGAGAGGTGGTCTCCGCAAATGACTGGGGTGAACTGATTATGTTTTGAACTCACCTCCGGTCCGAGCTCCGCCTTCTCGGGAACTACCGTAGCCAACGTCGCGGGGACCACCTCCCTCCACAATTTCAGGAGATTGAGGTGGTATATTTGACGTGCGTCCCCTCTATCGGTTCGTTTAACCTCATAATCGAGATCTCCCACTCGTCGTATGACCTCAAAGGGTCCTTGCCACTTGGCGAGTAATTTAGAGCTCGATGTGGGAAGCAATACAAGCACTTTATCCCCCGGTGCAAATTCCCTTAGCTGAGTTCCCCTGTCATACAGTCGGCGCTGTCGTTCTTGAGCTTGGAGCAAATTCTCCTGTGTTAGTTGCCCCAAGGTGTGGAGTTTTGCTCTAAGATCAAGAACGTACTGAATTTCATTTTTACTGTTTGAAGGTCCTTCCTCCCAGGCCTCTCGCAATACATCAAGCACGCCGCGTGGGCGTCGCCCATACAGCAGCTCGAATGGGGAGAAGCCAGTGGAGGCTTGCGGGACCTCTCGTACTGCAAATAACAGGGGATCGAGCCATTTATCCCAATTTCTAGAATCATCGTGCACGAACTTACGAATCATGTTTTTGTGGGTTTTATTAAATCGTTCCACCAGGCCATCCGTTTGAGGATGGTATACACTGGTGCGAATCGATTTAATATTTAACAACTCGTACAGTTCGCATAGTGCTCATGACATAAATGTTGTGCCTTGATCAGTGAGGATTTCTTTCGGAATCCCCACCCGGGAGATTATTTTGAAGAGTGCCTCCGCAACACTGTGTGCTGAGATGTTGCGAAGAGGCACTGCTTCTGGATATCGCGTTGCATAGTCCACTAGGACCAATACAAAGCGATGTCCGCATGCTGACCGTTCTAATGGCCCGACGAGGTCCATTCCAATTCTCTCAAAGGGGACCTCGATCAAAGGGAGAGGGCGCAATGGTGCTTTTGGGGTGGCCGGTGGGTTAACCAGCTGGCATTCGCGGCATGCCGAACACCACCTGCGGACATCGCCACCAATGCCCGGCCAATAGAAACGGGCTATTAGACGGTTCAGTGTTTTCCTTTCTCCTAGGTGACCCGCCATGGGATTATAATGAGCCGCCTGGAATACCATTTCCCGACGGCTCCTTGTTGGGTTGTATCCTCTTTGGTCCGAGTGTCCTGTGTCACTCGATACAACCGCTCATTTATAATTGCAAAATAGGGGTATGAAAGTGCGATGTCAGGCTGGAGTCGTTGACCATTGATGACTCTCACTTGGTCAAAGGCGTGTTTGAGGGTTTCGTCTCACGATTGCTCCAAAGGGAAATCCCCATCAGGGAACTCCCTGAGAAGAGGAGGGGCTGCAGCCTCTCCCCCTCTCTCGTCATCATGACTTGGAGCTGTCGAGGATGGCCCAGGCTCCGCCTCCCCTGCCAGAGCATCGCACATCACACATCTCCCTATTTTCATACAGGACCCATCTGCGCAAATTCCCTTTAATAAAACTAAAATCAGGCCAATCAGTCCCCAAAATCAGCGGATGGGTGAGGCAGGAACTAACCGCAGCCTCCACTCTATGCTTTTTCCCCCGAAATTTAATTGTCAGGGTCACCACCGGATACTTGTGAATATCCCCGTGTACACATTTCACCTTCACCGTTTTAGTTGTGACCAATGCCTCGGGTTGAACCAGGCGTTGGTGGATAGTGGTTTGATTACAACCGGTATCCACCAACGCTTGGTGAGTACCCCCCTTGACACTTACCGGTATCCGGTACGCTCCGGCCCGGTCAGGGGCAGCCTGTGGGAGGTCAGAGACCTGCACCACCGTCCCAAGCTCCATCAGAGGGCACTGATCTCGGAAGTGGCTCGGGTCTCCGCACCTCCAGCAGGCCGGCCCAGGCACTATGCCTGCACTTGCGTTGGCGGGCGCCCCCCCCTGAGGGGGAGAGCGGCGGGGCATTGGAGTAGGGGAAGGTGTCGCCTCCCACACCCGGGGAACTGGTCTCAGGGGCTGAGGTCCTCCTCGTCTGCGTGGGGCAGGAACGGGACCTGGAGAGAGAGCAGACGAGAGAGAGGGGAGGGAGAAGAAACAGAGGGAGGAGAGAAAATGTAGGAGGGCTCTTCCGCCGTCGGGATCGCCGCCATGTGGTCCTCCGCAAGTCGGATAGCTTCCTCCAACGATGCCGGGCGGTGACACTGGACCCACTCCGCCGTCCCTTTTGACAGTCGAACTATGAACTGTTCCAGTACCACCTGGTCGATAATTCCCTGGACGTCGTGATCCCTCGCTAGCAGCCATCTTCGGCAGGTGTCACGGAGCCGCTGGGCAAAGGCAAACGGGCGGTCGGAGCTCTCCAACTTCAAGCTCCGGAAGAGTTGACGACTTTCCTCCAGAGTGCGACCAACCCGTTGCAAGATGGCTCTTTTTAAATCTCCGTAGGCCAGGAGGCTCGACGCTGGCAGTTGTTGAGCCGTGAGCTGGGCTTCCCTGGACAATAGTGGGATCAATCGGGCTGCCCATTGGCCGAGCGGCCAGCCCCAGATCTCAGCGGTCCGCTCAAACAAATCCAGGAAGGCCTCGGGGTCATCCGCCACCCCCATTTTCTGTAATGCTGGCAGGGGTAACGGCGTAGGAGTGTCCGGGGTCGCGGCTGAGGATGCCCCCTGGCTGAGGCGGCTCCGGATCGCCTGCCGGTCCTCGGCTTGAGCATGCATGAGCTCGACAAACCGGCGGTCATGATCTTGTCGGAGCTCAAGCAGCGTCTGTTGGTGGTTCTGATGTAGGCTGGCGAGGGCTTGGAGGATCTCTGCCAACTAGGAGGACTCTACGGGGCAACTTCCGTCCATCTTCAAACCTTTCCCGGGTTTCGGCACCAGTGTAACACTTCTCGGTTAAAGGAGGAGGCAAGAAGCAGATTTTGTGGTTCAGGTAAGCCTTTTATTCTCCCCACTGCAGCAAATGCACTCTTCCAGGGCTTTCACCGTGTTCAATAATTCAGTCTAAACATAAATAACTATTTCAGAAAAATAAACTCTCAGCTTCGCAATAATAAGCTCTTGGCTTCACAATGAGGTCTCTAGTACCCAGGCTCTCTCTTTCATCTGAGTGCTGCGTGGCCCTCTTTATGCCACTCTCCCCATGCTCACTAAAATTAGAGACAGGTGTTAGACATAATTTAGCTCAGGTGTAAGCGCCCTTACCACTTTCTCTCTCTCCGGAGAGATGCTTGACCACGCCCCCGCTGCCACAGTGTTTTTTTCAATGCTTCCTTTGGAAATTAAGGTCTGCTTTCTCCCTTCAGAAACTGAGTGATGAAGTGATGGATGTGGTCGTCTTCAGTCTTGGAAGTGAAATCTGTTTATGATTGATTGTGTGGTCGTCTGGAGAGACCACTGGCATCTTGTTTTTTTCTTTCCAGCTCTATACTGAATGCTGAAGTTAAAATTAGTCAGAGCAGCAAGCCAGCGGTGCCCAGCAGCATCGAGTTTGTCTAATGTCAATATATACGTCAGTGGATTATTATCCGTCATGATGGTGAATTCAGCTCCATACAGGTAGCCATATAATTTGTCTGTCACAGCCCACTTTAAGGCTAAAATTTCCAGCTTGTGTGTGGGGTAACATTTCTCACAATTTGACAAACCTTGGCTGGCAAATGAATTCACTCTCATGTGACCATCCGGTTCTTGATACAGGAAAGCACCTAGACCATGGAGATGGCTTCTGTATGTAGGATATATGGTAAACTAGGATTGGCAAACACCAACACCGGGGCCATGTTCAACTTCTCAATCAGTGTCTGGAATGTAGTGTCACATTCAGGTGTCCATCTACCACCAAAGGGCTTCCTGAAGTCAGTATTTGAGACAGATCTAGAACTTTTTGACTTCTTTCGAGGTGGAAAGTAGCCAGCTGTCAATTCATTTAGGGGCTTGGCAATTTTGGAGTAGTCTCTGACAAATCTCTGATAATATCCGGTGAATCCCAGGAAGGATTTTAGCTCACTGATATTGGTCGGTTTTGGCCATGTGGTCTGTGCAGATTTTCTCATGGTCAGTTTCCACAGCATTTTCCTAAACAATGTGCCCGAAATATTTGACTGATTTCATTAAAAAGCAACATTTATCTGGAGATAGTTTTAGACCAAACTCTTTTAGCTGGTTCAAGACTTTCTTTAGGCATTCTCCATGTTCCTCCAGAAAACAATAAGATTGTCAAGGAAGACAAGGACTTCTTTGACATGCATGCTGCCCATAAATTTTTCCATAACACGCTGGAACGTGCTAGGTATGTTTGTCACATCCTGCAGCATCCTATTAAATTCCCAGAATACCATGGGTGTCACAAATGCTGTTTTATGTTTATCCTCCTCTTTGACATACACCTGATAGTACCCTGATTTTAAATCCATAACAAAAAACCATTTGGATCCTTTTAATGCTGAAAATATTTCTTCAATATTGTGCAGTGCATAGGCATCTTTTTGCCTTATTGTTCAGTTTTCTGTAGACTACACACAGCTGAATTGAACCATTCTTTTTCTTTACAATGACTATTAGTGAAGCGAAGGGACTCTCTGACTCACAAATTATGTTTGCATTTCTGAGCTCCTGAAGATGAAGTCTAATGACTTCATAATCTGAAGGATGGATGGGCATTACGCTCTGTTTAAAAGGGGTTGGGTCTGAGAGGTGAATTCTGTGCTTAACAGCTGTGGTGTGTCCATAATCTAGGTCGCCCATTGCAAAAACTTCAGGGATGGAATTAAGCTTTGTTGTAATTCTATCTTTCCATTCTTCAGGAAGGGGTGAGTCTTTAAAGTCGTAAGTGTGGTGATAGTTTCAGCTTAGCCAGCAATGTTTTTGGGAAAATGTATGCTCACTTCAGTGTAGCCCAAGTATGTCACAGTCTGCCCTCTAGCTTCTTCAACTTCAATAAGATTGTCAAGAGAGAGGATTGGAAAGGAGGATAAGTACGTATCGTAGAAAAACTTGGATACGGTTGTCACCTGTGATCATGAATCAAGAAGAGAATGGCAGGGATTTCCCTCCATGATGATTTCAACTATACATTTGGGACCTATTATGCCAGAGATTAACTCGCTGTCATGGGTAGGAACACTGGAATGAGCTTGACATTTTACTTTTCTTTCTTTCAGTTTGTTGGGTCTCTCTTTACTCCAGTGGGCCCCAGTATGCCCCATTACTGAAACCCTGTCCAGTTTAACGACACTCCATTTCTCACTCTCCATCCATCTTGTTTTGCTCTAAGCTCTTTGTATTTTTGATCTACAAGAGCTTTGTTAATGGAGGCTTCACATGTTCTAGCTATGTGGCCATCTTCCACACATCTGAAGCAAAACCATGGTTTTGGTGGTTTAGCTGTAACATGCTGATCCTGTACTTCTACTTTAGGTGGCATAGTCTTTGGACATTCAGTTGGTTTAGACTCATGTTTCTTCTTTTTTCAGATTTTGAAGTAGTTAGCTGAATTTTAAGATCAGCCATCTGTTTCCTCAGCACCTCAGTTTCTAATATTTATGCCTTGGGTCACCATATTGGAACAGCAACAGACTGTCTGTGAATTGTCGCTTTGTGCTTGAACTGCCTAGATGCAGGATCAAGCTTATAAACTGAGGTAGAGGCACGTGACATTGTTGTTGGCTTCTTAGACTGCTGTATCTTTATGTTTCTCTTTGGAAGGGAAGCACTGTTATCACATGAAGTATCTTCAGAATCAGCATCATCATTGCTGTCACTTGACTCAAGGGAAAAACATACGACTTGGTCATGCGACTGTTCAGTGGGCTGTAATAGCACTTTGATCCTATCTACATGCAATGTAACAGCTGTGTTACAAACATTTTTAATTTCTAGGGGCAATCAGGCTCAAGGAGTGTGAAAGGAGTGTGTGCGTTAAACTCTACTAAAATTGCGGACTGTCCTGACTGCACAATAGTGGGTGTTACTCTCACTATTTTCACAACTCCATATTTCTCAAGAGTTGTAATAATGTCATCATCATTTTCAGTGTCAGTAATGCCTAATACACATAATGAACATTGTGCTTTGGCATTGTAACACTTCTCAAGATCCAAAACACTCATTATACTCAATCAATTTCAAAAAATATTACAGAAAATAAAAACTTGGAAATTCACCACTTTTTCAACAGTGAAATAGTGACCGGGCTGTAACTATCCTCCTGGCTGGCTCGCCACAAAAAGGGATGTAAAAGGTATGCAAAGAATTGTACTCTTTAATAACTAATTGATGCTAGGTTCTTCTCTAGGAAGATATGAAAAAAATTAGGTGCAGATGCGGTTTTCATTCACACAAACAGCAACTCAAACAGTCTTTTCAGGCATATAATACATTTGTTTTTTGAAGCAGACAGCCAAAGTATCACAAAAGCACCATGATAACAGTTTAAAATGTGTATACTCACAGTGAAAACATGCTGATCAAGTGTGATTATCTGATGCACGCAGCCAAGTCTGTTTACATTAGTGCTTGTCACACACACACACACACACACACACACACACAATGTCTGAGAAGTCAAACAGTGCAAACAGTGCAGCAGACATAACCCATTTGTTCACATATTTATTATATATTATACACAGTATTTTATTAAAAATGTTATGACAAGAAATCAAAAATTATTATGAAATAAATAAAACAAATACTCCTCTACACTGCAGGGGAATTTAGACCCTACTCATGAAAAGGTTAATAGCTGGCACATTTATTAAACAATGTAACACTAAAAGAATGAAAAAAACAAGAAGTGAAACGATCATAGGTTTCAAAGTCAATTCACTTAAAAAAAACTCTCCAATGTCCATTGGTGTTTAGGTTCCTTGGTCCTTGTAATGTGGAAATGTCAATGTGTAGTTGTGTAAGTGTACTTGTGTAGTGTTAATGTGTGAAAAGGTCTTTTAGTTTTTTTTTTTTTCTCTCTACCCGGTTAGTGTATTGTGTGAAATCAGCTTAGCTGCAAGGTTCAAAACTCTTCCATCCAATGGATCCTGTTGGAATCACAATGAATTTTTGCTCACAGATTGGGGATTCTGGCTCACCGTTCGAGTTTGAATCATGCATGCAGAAAAGGGCAATAAAAAAACAGTTCTTTCAGTGTCTTTACACCATAAACAGCTGTAGGAAATTTGGTAGTATAAATGTACATGGGATGGGTTAAAGTGCCCGCGTACCCCCACCATTATATGTAGGAAAACAGTATGTGTGAGCTAGGAATTAAATTAAACTGTTCTTATTCTACATTATTATGTAAGGAAACTTATAATGGAATTAGTCGCGTTTGACAACCATTATAAATGAGATAAATGACAAATAACTAGATTATTTGTCTGAATAAAATTCTCCAACATTAAAATTGTAATACAACATCTTGTGGTATCCGCTCACAATTTCTATTGTAAGGAATTAGCTTTAATAAGGGAATTATGATTCATTCACTTATTGGAGTAGTATTATTCTCATGGCTCATTGAAAATAATATCACACATATTTAGGTATAGCTTTGAAGCGAAATCTTTTAAAAACAGGGATGAGATTATTTATCAAAATATACCACAGTCAAATTATCTTTGAATACAGACAACTTTATTGCTATTCTAAACAAACTAATCTAACACATACAACATGAAACAGGTTGGTGAGTAGTGACAGAATGATCAATACAGTGAAAATGAACTTTATGGAGTCTGTTGACAATGCCTTAAGGACCATTTATCCTTCTTTGAGTCTAAATCGATCTGCAATCAGATTACCAAAAGTATTTAACTAATACACCAGCATTTTGAGCAAAAGTCTGGAGATGTACTTGCGTGTCATTGCGTTTCCTTGCGTTGCGTTCTTTGTGTTGCTTGGTTCTTTGGCTCTTTGTCGAAAATGCGTTCCGTCTATGTCTTGGACTCTGTTATGATCGCTGATAGTTATTGTCTGGATGGATGACGAGGTGGTCGTTGGAGCGAGACTCCCATTGGGTGTCTGAACCGTAGAGCAGAGAGTGAGAGGCTTCCTAGGGACTTTTGTGTCCTGAGTTTTCCTTGGACTCTACATGGCACGGAGGATCTGGAAGAAGCAATAGAGAGCTGAAGAGAGGAGACCAAGAGAGGATTCCAAAAGAGCAGAAGAGCAGAAGAGGAGAAGAGCGTTCTAAGAGCAGAAGAGGGCGTTCCTCGGTAGGAAACTTTTTGAACTGAAATTGGCCACACCCCAAAGGTGTCCTGAGCCAATCAGAAGTGGCTTTTCAGAGTCACATGGTCAACTGGTCTGTCCTTTTCAAAGTTGATTTACAATCCTTTGTGTGGGGAATTCTTACGACTTCCCGCTCAAAAATAGTGCATGTTTAATCATGAGCTTTTATATCTTGAAAACGGTGCAAGAGACATGACATTCGTTGTCATCAACATACTCTACGTAAACAAACAAGCATTTACATACTAAATGTGACATACTTTCATGACTATTATACGTGTAAGTAACAAAACATGAAAATCCCAGATTACTAATCATACTGGTTAATTCATTGGTTTTACAACATGGATAAAACATTACACATTATGAGAAACCTGACTGTCGGGGAATATTACCAGGTTAAACCTTGAATAGTTACCATTCTTAGTAGAATGAGATGAATCATACAGGATTAAAGATCATAATCATCAATTTGTTAGTTAGAAGTGATTACAAATCACTACAAATTTTAAAAGGTACATCAGCTATAATCATTAATTTGTCAGTTATAGAAGTATTCACAGGTCAAAGTAATTTTCAGAATTATCTAGCAAGGCTAGGTATTGTGTACATTGTGGGTTTAAATGCATTCTGTACATTTTAGAGGGTTAACTCAGCAAAGTACAACGTTCATGGATTCCTTTTTAGCTGCTGTTTGCAGGATAATAATCATGATGTCTCGTGATCTCATGAGTCTAAGTGTAGCAAATTGGTTTATATCAGAGGACAAAATAGAGTGTGTTCTGAGTTTTTCTCAGGAATTCCAGGGAGTGTGTTCTCTGTCTTTTATTGCCCATAACATTTGCAATTAGGGCCTCTTTGCAGAGAAGTTCTCAAGTCATGTGCGATCTGGACAAGTCTCATTTGTTAGTTTTATTGGCCAGATGTGAGCGTCAGCTAGGCTTCTTGGTGCCTCAGTCAAAAGATTATTTTAATTTATGACGTTGAGGAATTCCAGGATTAAAAAGTTGGGTTTTCTAGATTGAAGTCATATTGCCAGCAATTCTTCTGCCTCTAATATCATACACAGCCTTTTTAAACACTATAATTTTTACAATACTAATGCAACATGTTGATATTGTATATAAAACTCATTAATTGTTCATGTGCACACGTGCTAACCCAGCATATTAACATTAGCAAACATAAGCATGCTCATTAAACACATAAATCAGGTAAATTTTATCGTATCTAGTTGGTTTTCAGTTCAAAAACACATTCTTCTAACATAAAACACTTTTGATACACATATCGCATGGATGATGCAATACTATTAACTAAAATTGGATTAATTAAACTCTGTCTCAGTTTGACCAACTTGACATTAAAACATACGAAAATATCATTCATGGGGCATCAAATATAACTATGACTGGTTTTGTTTCTCATAAAACAACATATATAATATCATTACCATGTATAAGCAAGTTAAATCTTTACAACTCACCAGAGCTCTCATTAAATCATAAATCACAAACATCAACTGGATTTTCTTCAATGAAAAAAATGGATGGACCCGCTCAACAATTAACTAAGACTCATGATAAGTGTATGCTCAAATAAAGAAGTTTTTAACAATAATAGCGTCTTGTTGGAGCTTAACTTTGTGTAGGTGTGTGCATGCTAAATTGGGACTTTCCGTCTGAATAATAAAATTAGTTCTCTATATTCTGGAGTGCCCTCTAGGGGATGAATGTGGTACTGTGTGAAATACTAAAATGTATGTGCTGTGAAACTGAAGGGGGTTACATCTATAATACGGTAAGGGGTCTAAAGGTTAGACAGAATCTCATAAATCCTTCAGATTATTCAGATGACCAACTCCCACCAATTTACATATTTTAAATTTATTTAATGGTCTGTTTAGATCATTATTATTCTGTTAAATTGAAATTCCTTAGCTGGTGATTGAGCAGCTGGAATATCAGAAAATAGCATGCCAAGTCACATTTATTAAAACATGCAGCATTTTATTGTGGGAAATTGATATCTCTTTCTTTCTCCCTCTATTTAGCAATGTGAAAACCAATAAACATATTTAAGACACCTATTTGGAGTACCCATGTGCTTTTATTTATTTATTTTAGATTAACATTTTTTTTATTTTTTATTATTGATTCATATATTAACAAATAAAAGCAAAAACATTTACATACAGAATCAATACTTAACCCCTCTATTACTACCCACCCCCCAATCCCCAACCCCACCCACAAGAACACCCCAGTGGTCCCACATGATTATAGACACACAAAAAACAAATATTAAAAAATAAAATAAATAAATAAAATATAATGTTCACACACATAACATCTACACCTCTCTCTTCACTGTCCCTGCCCGAGAGCCCTCCAAAAATGCCAGATATTTGCCCCACTTGCCCACAAACAAGTCCAAATTACCCAATCCTCTAGATACCCCTTCTTCAAAAGCTGCCACACTCCCCATCTCCGCACACCACTTCCGAAATGATGGCGCTCCGTTCGACTTCCAACCCCTTAAAATAACTTGTCTGCCAATCATAACACTTGTCAGAACCCAATTTTTTATACATTTGTACCCAAATTTATGACCGCCCCATCACCCAAAATACAAAGTCTGGGGCAAAGTAAAACTTGAGTGCCCAAAACATCACACAAATAACGCTGAACCCTCAACCAAAAATCTTAAATCTTAACACACCCCCGAAGGACATGAGTTGTGTCTCCAACTTCTGATTGGCATCGCCAGCAGATGGGTGTGACTTTAAGACCAAGCCTATATAATTTAGAGGGGGTCCAATAAAATCTATGTAAAATCTTAAATTGCATAAGGCGAACCCTTGCATCTCTAGATGCAGACTTGACATTTTTTAGAATCCTAGTCTACACTCCTTTCTCCAATACCAAATTCAAATCTTTCTCCCATAATCTCTTGATAGAAGTTAAAGCTCCATCCCCCAGACTCTGAGTTAGCAGGGAGTAATACACTGATGCCTCATGACCTTTTCCAAAAGAAGCAATCACCTCTCCCAAAGCACCTGCCGCCTTAGGGGTGTGTGTGCTACTCCCAAAAACAGTACAGAGCATGTGGCACAGCTGTAAATACCTATAAAACTGAGATCTGGGAATCCCAAAATGATGACCCAAATTCTCAAAAGATCTCAACACTTCATTCTCATACAGGTCGCTGAGTGTAGTAACCCCCCTCACAATCCACTCTGACCAACAGAAAGGGGACTTGTTGACACATAATTTGGGGTTCAGCCATACGCTTGAGGCAACATTTAAATAAATGTCCGAATTAAATACTCTGGACACTCTTGTCCAAATCACATGCAAATGTGAAATAACGGGGTGTGACTTAACTTCGGTTAGTTTGAAAGAAAGTCTTTGCAATGGCGAAATAGGGGCAAGGACATCCTGTTCAATAGAAAACCAGGCAAGGGCTCTTTCAGGTGGAAGCGACCAATGAACCAAATGCCTGAGACAGAATGCAAAATAATAAAACTAAATCTTGGGTAGGCCTAGCCCACCTTTGTCAATCAGCCTATGTAATATGTTGAAATGTAGTCTGGGACATTTACAATTCCAAATGAAGGACTCCGCTATGCTATCAAATTGCTTGAAGTAAGAGAGGGGGACATCTATAGGGAGTGATTGTAGCAGGTAATTGAATTTTGGAATACAGTTCATTTTAATAACATTAACCTTCCCAATCATAGATAAATGTAATGAAGCCCACCTGTCCACATCGCTCGAAAAACTTTTTATTAAAGGGTCAAAATTAACTAACTAAATCAGACATATTTGCTGGGAATAAAATATCCAAATATTTAAAGCCCTATTTGAGTCACTGGAAGGCGCCCGGCTGAAAAGCTGTTACCGGGCAGTATGCTGTCAGAGCCAAAGCTTCGGATTTAGACCAGATTACTTTGTATCCTGAGAACTTGGAAAAGGAATTAATAATTCTGTGGAGGCAAGGCATAGATCTAGTAGGGTCAGAGACAAATAATAAAATATCATCTGCGTAAAGCAGAAGCTTATGCGCCACACCTCCCGCCATGACCCCTGGAAAATCATCCTCCTTTCTTATCATGGCTGCTAATGGTTCCAGGGCAAGACAGAACAATAAGGGGGAAAGAGGGCATCCCTGCTGAGTGCCCCTATTCAGAGTAAAAAAATCTGAAATTAATCCATTTGTTTGTACCGCTACTACAGGGTGTCTATAAAGTAAGTTAATCCAACCAATAAATGTACTCCCGAACCCATACATTTCCAAAATCTTAAAAAGATAATCCCATTCTACCATATCAAATGCCTTTTCAGCATCAAGTGAGATGGCAGCGACCAGAGACTAATCATTCGCTACTGACCACATGATATTGATGAAATGCCTAATGTTATCAGAAGAGCTATGGCCCCGAATAAACCCCACCTGCTCTATATGTATAAGAGATCTCATAACTTTACTTAATCGGTTAGCCAAAATTTTTTACAAAATTTTTACATCTTGCTGGATCAGGGAAATTGGATGGTAACTTTTACACTTGCTTGGATCTTTGACCTTTTTAAGAATCAGACTGATCCGGGCTTGTGTCATGGTTGGGGGAAGCTTTCCATTCTTTAATGATTCCATTTAAACTTCTAACAAAAGTTGAGCCAATTCTGTAGCAATAGATCTAAAAAATTCAGCGGCAAAACCATCTGGCCCCGGAGCTTTGCCTGTAGGTAAGGCCTTAATTACCTCGTCAAGCTCCTCCAAGGTTATCTCAGAATCAAGATAATTTTTTTGCTCAGTCATGAATTTAGGGAGTTCTAATGGTTCCACAAATTTTCTAATATCTTCATCAGTAGACGAAGATGTGGAACTATAAAGATCAAGATAGAACTCTTTAAAGGCATTATTAATATCAATGGCTGAGGTAAAAATTTCACCACCAGCATATTTCACTGAGGGAATGGTAGAAAAAGACTCTCTCTGCTTTATGCCCTGACTCAAAGTATGACTGTCTTGCCCTGAATAACCATAACTCCACTTTCCATGACAAAATAGTATTATATCTGTATTTCAATCGGGTCAATTCTCTGAGGCCATCAGACGACAATCGGCACTTCAGCTCTGCCTCTACACTTCTAATATTCCCTTCCAACTCCATGAGTTCTCGTGCTTTGGATTTTTTGATAAATTACGCATACTGTATGATTCAACCCCTAAAAACCGCCTTAAGTGCCTCCCAAGCCATGCACACAGAAGATACTGAGGAACAGTTGGTCTCCATATAAACAGTGATTTCAGTCTTTAACATTTGTTGGAAATCAGGATTTTGCAAAAAAATTAAAGCACCAACTAAATTATTTCTTTTTCTCTGTATGTGGCAACATCTCCAAACTCACCAGGGTGTGATCTGAGACTAAGATGTTTCCAATTGAGCAATCCACAACAGATGAAATGAGGGACTTAGATAAAAAAAATCTATTCTATAATAAATCTTATGGACGGATGAAAAAAATGTATAATCCCTACCAGATGGGTTCAAAAGTCGCCAAATATCTGCAAGACCAAGATTTTTACACATCCAGTGAAGTGTCAATGTTGCTCTAGGAAGCTTACACGCTTTTGCTTCACTATGATGAAGGACTGAGTCCATCAAAAGATTAAAGTCTCCTACCAATATTATATCATGAGGGGTGCCAGCAGTTTGCAACATCCCTTCAAGATCAATAAAAAAGCCCCGATCATCAATGTTAGGCGCATAAATATTAGCCAAAACCAACCTTTGCCCCTGAATTTCTGCTAAAACAATAATGATTCTCCCTAATTTATCTTTAATCTGTTTGAGAGATTTGAATTGTAGATGTTTATTTATCAATATAATGACTCCCCTGCTCTTACTTGAGCCAGCACTAAAGAAAACATGCCCACCTCATATCTTCCCAAATTTGTCAGCTTCCTGCAAGGAAAGATGTGTTTCTTGAAGAAACACTGTATCACATTTCTTACGCTTAAGAAAATAAATAACCTTCCTTATTTTTATGGGGTGACCCAACCCATTCACATTACACAAAGAGAAAGATAATCCACTCATATTAACATTAGACAGTTTGATATAATAGAAAAAAATAATTGTGTGTCAAAAACAAGATTATAAAGACCACATTCCCACATTATTGCAACAATCAAAACCTGAACATCCCCCATTACCAAAAAAACAGAAAAAAGAAAAATATGCACATTAACCCCACGCACGACAGCGCCAACCAGCATTAATCCCTCTAAACTCAAAAGGTCCATTTACGCCTACGAGAGCCCCCGTGACAACTTTGCCATTGGATTGCTCAAGTCCGGTGCTTCTGCACAAATTTTGTGAGGCAAAATTACATAACAGAAAATACTTTGTAAAACAAACCTTAGCCAATAGGCAGAATAAACACAAAGAACGTGTAGATTCATTCACAGAACTTTCTCGAAGGTGTGTTCCTCCACAAAACATATTCCAGCCGATATAAAGCCGTTCAGTTTCCTCGGACAGACAAACAAGTGTTCAGTGAGCCGGCTGTTTATGAGTGCAGCAGATGACATAATCATTCCAGTGTCCCCCAAAATACTCCACAAAACAGACTCCAGCCAACAGGAGGCATAAGCACAAAGAACGAATGGATTCATCCACAACTGTCCCGAAGCAGTGTTATTCCACAAAACAAACTCCAGCCGCTAGGCGGAACCAGCACAAAAAGAAACAAACCAGGCATCCAGGTTCCTCGGATGGTCCAGAGTGTATTGAGAGAGTCAAATTCACTCGGAGGCCGCATAAAAAAATACACCGTGACTTACTCAGTCAGTTTATAAAAGTAGGCATGTAGATATTTTGCGGCCATCCTTAGTATCCATTCTCAATCTGGCCGGGAACTTCAGTGTAAAAGCAATCTTCCGTCCATGCAAAAGTTTCTTGAAGGAGTGTTATTCCACAAAACAAACTCCAGCCGCTAGGTGGAACCAACACAAACAGAAACAAAAATGGCGCCCAGCATCCTCAGACAGCCAGAGTAAGTACAGCGAGTTAATCCACTCTGGAGCTACATGAGAAACACCAAACGTCTTACTCACTCCAATGTTTTTATGAAGGACAGTGCTTGTTTGGGACATGTAAATACTTTAGGGCCATCCATAGTATTTATTCTCAGTTTGGCCGGAAACATCAGTGCAAAAGCAATCTTCCATTGATGTAAGAGTTTCTTACATTCCTTGAATCTATAGCATTTCTCTCTTGTCGAATTCGCAAAGTCCGGGAACAAGAAAATGCTGTGATTCTTCCAAGAAAGCTTTCCTTTGCTCCTCGCCTCGCGCAACACAAGATCTTTATTGGATGATCTCAGAACTTTGGCCAGAATTGATCGAGGCCTGTCCCCCTCAGCAGATCTGCGAGCCAGGACTCTGTGAGCTCGCTCGATTTCCAGCTTATGGCCTGTTATTTCAAGCAGACTCGGGAAGAGCTCATCTAGGAATTTCACCATATCTCTGCCCTCTTCATGCTCAGGAATTCCAACAATCCGTACGTTATTTCGTCAGCTCCTATTTTCCAAATCTTCCAGTTTTTCCCAAATTTTTTCCACATCTATTTTGGTCGCAAGCAGATTAGTGGATGCCTCCAGATAATCGATCCGTTTCTCAACATCTGCCACTCTTGAAACCAACTCAGAGAATTTTGTTTCCATCGCCATAATCGATTGACGTATTACAGCGAGATCTTCCAAGTCAGCAACAACCTTCGTCAGCATCACAGACATGTTGGACAGTTGACGCTGGATTTCTCCCGCTGCACCATTCAAATCGAGTCTCTGGCCATTGGCCTGTCAGAGGTTTCAGCTTGAGCACGTAAGTGTATTTTAATGTTTACCTCAAAGAACAAATATGTAGATGGGTGTATCAAATCTCACCAGATTATAACATGAAAATAATTAAAACACTAGCAAAGTGCGCAGAGCTCGCCATTCACACGTCTGCTCCTCGCATGGCATCATGTGACCTCTTCCCCATGTGCTTTTATTAAACTACAAGTGAAATATTGTGTGGTGATGGTGTATCTGACTGCTTTTCCAACTAGGTGGTCTAGCATAATGGGGTCAACCTCATCAGGGGGGAGTTGGTTGTATTGTGGCACGCGTTCCATTCTGATGGTGGCTATATTGTGAAGGATGGCACAATGCAGCAACTATCTGCGATGACCCGAATTGGTGACACTGGTGATTCAGGGTCAACATAGGGGGTCAGCAAAAACCTCTGGCAAGAGGCCATCGAATAGCCCTTTCAATGAACAGAAGAAGGCAAGTTGTGCAAACTTCACTCAAATGTAACGGAACATTCTTTTATGTCCAAGTGTTAAGTCCCCAATATATTTCCAACAAAATCGAAGAACAAACGGGTATGACATCATTTAGAACAAAATATTTTTGCATTTGTTTCGGTGGTTTGTAACAGCTCGCTGGGGCGAACTTTTAGGAAAAATTATTACCAACTTCTAAACACCTTCTTACTACCATTGGTCCACGTCATTGGTAGGTGTGACCTGGAGCTCCACCTACCTTGAGGCCAACAGCTGATTTTGTTTATGTTGTTTAGTCAGTCAAAATTGAAAATGAGAATACGGTTTATATGGTGTATATAGTTATTAGGGAGCTGGTGCAAATTTACCTAAATCTGTACGTTCGTTCACTTAGAGATATTTTCCAAGACCATGTCATGCAATTTTTTTAATTTTTATTAGTCTACAAAAGGAATCAAATGTATTCTAATACTCTCAAGTGCCCATTCACTCTTTTGTTTTATATGCTGCTTCACTGATGTGTCATCTGCAGTGAAAGCCCTTCACACATATGCCCAAAGTAAGATATACCTCTATCAGCATTCTTTGGTCTTTATTCTGCACATTAACACACTTTTATACGCTCATCTTTACAATTGTATCAGTGTCATCATAAATTACAACAACAGAGTGTAATTGGTGCATAGTATGGCCACGTTTAGCATGTTAGCACATCAGCGTCATGAATTAATAATGTAAACAAGATAAATTAAACATTTTCTACTGCATATACAGTGGCATGCAAAAGTTTGGGCACCCCTGATCAAAATTTCTGTTGCTGTGAATAGCTAAGCGAGCAAAAGATGGCCTGATTTCCAAAAGGCTTAAAGTTAAAGATGACACATTTCTTTAATATTTTAAGCAATTTAACTTTTTTATATTCATCTTTTACTGTTTCAAAATAACAAAAAATAAAAGGGCCCGAAGCAAATGTTTGGGCACCCTGCATGGTCAGTACTTAGTAACACCCCCTGGCAAGTATCACAGCTTGTAAAAGCTTTTTGTAGCCAGCTAAGTGTCTTTAAATTTTTGTTTGGGGGATTTTCACCCATTCTTCCTTGCAAAAGGCTTCAGTTCTGTGAGATTTTTGGGCCATCTTGCATGCACTGCTCTTTTGAGGTCTATCCACAGATTTTCGATGATGTTTAGGTCAGGGGGTGAGAGCCATGGCAAAACCTTCAGCTTGCGCCTCTTGAGGTAGTCCATTGTGGATTTTGAGGTGTGTTTAGGATCATTATCCTGTTGTAGAAGCAATCCTCTTTTCATCTTCAGCTTTTTTACAGATGGTGTGATGTTTGCTTCCAGAATTTGCTGGTATTTAATTTAATCCATTCTTTCCTCTACCAGTGAAATATTCCCCTGTGCCACTGGCATCAACACAAGCCCAAAGCATGATTGATCCACCCCCGTGCTTAACAGTTGGAGAGATGTTCTTTTCATGAAATTCTGCACCCTTTTTTCTCCCTTTTTTAGATATTTCAGCCAGTCACCCACCTCTCATTTGAATTATTTAGGCTCTGTTTTGGTAAACTCTGTCCTGCTGGCACTTCTCATGAAATCGCTTTGTCCTTATCTCTCTCCACCATGTTAAATTCTTTCGTCAGTGTGAGGTTATCTGTCCATTCTCCAACTTTTCCTCACTTTTTTGTACACATACATTTGTTTGGTCATAAATAACCTACATGTTACCACACTAAATCCTGCAAACAGGAAGCATTTATGGCTCACATATATTTTGGGCAAAATTGGGAAGATGATTTAGATATGCAGCAGTATGTTCATCCATCTGTTTACCCAAACATACTCACAGACAACTGGGCTGCCTGTCAGCAGAGAAGGGTTAGGAGATGAAATGTGCTTGTCTGTTGTAGTTCTAGACAAGCTATCTAGTTTAGTACCCTGGGAGCAGCCATCATTGTTATGCTGTGGTGTGATTTCTCAGATGTGAGCCTTAGTTAGACCCTGTGGTCTTCCTGCCTGCTGACATGCATTAGTCGTGCATCAGTTAAAGGTGATTGTGCCTGGTTATGGTGGCAGTCAGTCATGCCTAATTAAGAAATATACTAATTAATTGCATTTTCTGCCATATTTTACATCTTGAGCCAATGACAGAACATGGTACATTCAAAGGTGAATATACTTTAATAGTCTCATGGGAATGACTACTATACAACAGGCAGAAAACTACGGGTCAGCACACTTAACATGATTTTCCCAGGTAGGGCGGGTTCCTACAGCTCAACACCCTTGTTGATCCTGGAACAACATTCCTATCAACCAATCAGCTTCTAGGAGTCAGTTTAGGGTTAGAGGCTCTGGGAAAAACATGGGGAAAATAGACAAATGTTTTCTATAAGCCTATTACCTTCAAAATTATATACATAAAAGCTCTTTATCACAAGTAACTTAAATTTATATTTTTCCATATAGGCCAACCCATTTTATAGGAGGCTCAGCCAAATGATTCCTGTCTATGCCCCTAATGTTCACATTATTGTCCTAAAGGTGTCATTTAAAAGTGTGTAATATTTTTCTATCCCATTTTAATGTGCATAGCCCACTATATACAACCTGTGGCCTATATCACAAAGCAGGATTAAGTGGCTAGCTAGATTAGTTTAAACTTAGTTTGAGCAAACTCTGAATTTGCAGTACCAGTAAGGTGGATAGGTTTTCATAGTGGTTTATCACCAAAGTGACATAAGCTACATGGCTAACCTTCTCCAGGGTAGGGTATGTACCCAATCATAGATCTCAAATGGTTGCTGGACCTATCAGCTGTGATCAAAGAGACAGTCACTCCCCCTGTATCTATCAGTCCAATTTAAAGCGCACTTCAAAGAAACAATTTTAAAAATCCATGAAATCAGATTTTCATGATGATTATTTATTTGCCAGATATAAATTTTTGGCAGTCTCGCATTTTATCTAAAGACATTTTAACTGTTTTCTGATAATTTACAGTGGATTAATGCATTGTCTGTCAATAATGACTGATTTTAAAATATTAAAAGCTTAATCACTCCCCAATATTGATACAGTGGCAAGAAAAAGTAAGTGAACGCTTTGGAAATACCTGCATTTATATTTGTCTTCAAATCTAGTTTGATCTTCATCTAAGTTACAATAATGAAAGAAACACAATCTGTTTTAACTAAAAACACACAAATTATTGTATTGTTCTTGTACACACTGAATACATCATTCAAACATTCAAAGTGTTGATTGGAAAACGTATGTGAACCCCTGGGCTAATGGCGTCAAAAAAAGCTAATTACAGTTAGGAGTTAGCAAATCTGGCATCCAATTATTGAAATGAGACTGGAGGTGTGGAGGTGTTGGAGGATCTCAGAAGACCTACGATCAAGAATTGTTGCTTTGCATAAAGCTGGAAAAGGGTTACAAAGGTATGTCAAAGAACTTAGATATTCATCTGTCCACAGTTAGACAAATTGTCCATAAATGGAGATTTACATTGACATTTATTCATTTAGCAGATGCTTTTATCAAAAGCGACTAATAAATGAGGAACATAGCAAGCAATTTGTCATAGAAAGTTCAACAACATCTACAGTGTTGTACTGCCAAGCTCTCAAGGTGGCTGGAGTAGTATATGTGATGCCGCAGAAGAAAGACTACCTTTTTGACATGGAGTGCCATTTTTTATTTTAGTTAATGGCTGTGCCGACGTCCACGTTTGGAAAACACCCCATATATACAGCTCTGGAAAAAATTAAGAGACTACTCCAAATGTTCAGTTTCTCTGGATTTACTGTTTATAGGTATGTGTTTGATTAAAATGAACATTTTTGTTTTATTCTATAAACTAAAATTCCAAATAAAAATATTGCCATTTACAGCATTTATTTGCAGAACATGACAACTGGTCAAAAAAAAAAAAAAAAAAAGATGCAGTGTTTTCAGACCTCGAATGATGCAAAGAAAACAAGTTCATATTAATTTTTAAACAACACAATACTAACGTTTTAACTTAGAAAGAGTTCAGCAATCAACATTTGGTGGAATAATCCTGATTTTCAATCCCAGCTTTCATGTGTCTTTGCACGCTTTCCACCAGTCTTTCACATTGCTGATTTTATGCCACACTTTATGCGTGTTTTCATCAGCTGAATTGGAGACTAAACATTATTAAAGTGTGAGGCACGCAGCAAGCCATTCGTACATCACAAGCCGATCAACTATTTAGCCATTTTTGGTGAATCACACCTACAAAACCCTAAAACTTTATTTCCAGGTTTAATTTATATTTTGATTAGACTCAGATTTTTATGTTTTCTCTTTTAACCTTTTAATGTAATTTTGAGTGTGACTGGTTAAAGGAGGGTGTACCTGTTGCTGGGTTGGAAATCTCAAGGATATATAGTGGTGTTTTCCTTATTACATCACGTGTTGTTCTGAAAGCATTAAGAAACAAATGAAACACGGAATGTAGGCTGTCATCCGTGCAGCCTGACCAAAGCGGGTGCGTTTACTCGCGTGATTAAGCGAACGTGAAGCGCTGCCGGCTCGTGATGTGTGAATGGCTTGCACGCGCTGCACGAGTCTGTTGGGTATACTGCAGTCTCATCACATTTTAACTTTTTGTTTAGTCTCCCATTCAGCTCATGAAAACATTTTGTGTGATCATAAGGAAGGATTACATCAAGATGTAGATTGGAATGCAGGTGTGGAATTTCATCTAAATAAAATAGTCTACTCCTCTCTCACTATTGCTGGTGTGCCAGCGATTACCCCTCCACGTGCCATAGGTTGCCAACCCCTGGTCTACTGCATCAACTACACCGGGTAGCCCCACGATGTCCATGAATAACACCTTTTTTTCTCTGCAGTGAGCACACACCCACAGGAAAATATATGCTGTGAAATGTCAGATGATGTGTGTTCTGGAGAATTATATGCATATTCGTCATTTAATGATACACAGATTTCATGATACGATACAAAACAATACGATAAAATAAATAAATAAATAAATAAAAACAGCGCCCACAAATGTTTAGCTCAAACTTATTCAAGGATTCAACATAAATGTCTTTTAAATCATAAATGACACAACAGTGTCTGACATTGGCAACAAAATGTAGAGCCCTTTAATAAAGGAATTTAAACAACAGCATTGCATTTGCTGCTGTTTTTGTATTGTTGGACACTGGAAGCTCCTGTCACCAAAACAAATTCCTTGTATGTGTAAGCATACTTGGCAATAAAGCTGATTCTGCATTTATTTTGTTTGATTGTAATGAGAAATTCATTTGAACTCACAATTTTCATGTTTTTCTTGAGGAAAAATTAGTTTGTCTACACTCAAGTCATTTATATTTGTATAGCACTTTTCAAAATACACATTGTTTCAAAGCAGCTTTATAGAAACTTATGCCTTAATGTCTTAAAGCCCCCAGAAAGCAATCTAAAGTAACTGTAGCAAAGAAAAGAAAAAAAAAAAACTTATTTCAATGTTATTTAGTGGTGAGAAAAAACTCGAGAGGAACCTGACCTCAGGTTTTATGATATAAGTACGTATTCCAATATTAAACCGATTGGCACACATAATTTGTTTGGCCTCTTCCCCCGGTTTCATGCTGCATGTAAACTTTACTGCCATTATTACTGGCTCATAACAAGTGCACAGGTGTTGTACTCATACCTGTTTACATTTCAACATCAGAGAATAACAAGTATCATGTAATCGCGGGTTTCTTACATTGTCCGATTTTTGAATAAGCTTGCTTTTGGTACTTTAACCCCCACCCACACACACACTTTGACCACTTTGCCCCCCTACTTCAACCACATTTCTACCACCGCTGTTTTAATGCAGTGGGTGGACTTTTCAGACAGTCCCTTATGGACCGTAGGCAATACAATGAACTTCAAACATAGAGATATTTTCCAAGATCTTGTCATGTGATTTTCTTTTTGTTTAATTAGTCTACAAAAGGAATCAAATCTACTCAAATACTCTCAAGTACTCATTCACTCATTTGCCATCTGCAGCGAAAGCCATTCACACATCAACCCAAAGTAACCCTATCATCGTTTAGTCTTTATTCTGCATATTAACACTTTTATACACTCATCTTTGCAATAGTATCAGTATCATCATACATTACCCTAACAGAGTGTAACTGGCACATAGTATGGCCACGTGTTTGTGCATTAGCGTCATGAATTCAAATGTAAACAAATTAAACATTTTCTACAGCATATACAGTATATTACTTTAAATCATCATCGAGTGGTTAAAACAGCTTCTTTTACTGACCTCATGTGAATTCTACTCATAGAATGAGGCATAAAGTCATTGATAACACATTTTAATGTCACATTAGTTAAGGTTTTACTGAGCATCCTCATATTTAAATGTGCTTCTAAACTCTTCCCACAGCGGTGTGGCGGGTGTCTGAATGTTCGCAAACAGTATACCGTTGTTCGGCTGTTTAGAACTTCTTTTTACTGCAGAAAATGTACTAAGCACTGTATTTTCTGTCCTAATACTGACAGAATAGCACAGGTTGTTCTTAGCTATTTATGCCTAAGCTCTCACATGATGCTCTTTGAGGATTGTAATGGTAAGTGTTTCTAAATTATTTGAATGCTGATGCCTGCAATTTTATTCCCTTTTTTAGAAAAATACTAATATTAGTAGAAGGTGGATAAGCACTTCAGACTACTTTTTTGGATAAAAATTTTTAAAACAGTTTTAATAAGCAAAGAGACTTAAAAGGGGGCAAAAGGGGGTTAAGTGTGGAAATTAATGGTTCATAAGCTTTCAAAATTTGCTTAGTTTTATGATAAAATTGCTTCATGAGGATATTGTTTTTGACAAGTGACTTTTAAAGAATTCCAATTGTTCTGGGCTGCATTTCCCAAAAGTATCATACACTTAAGTAGATCGTAGAAACGATCATACGAATCATCTTAGAACTAAGGTCTGGTTCCCAAAATCATCATAAGTTAAGTAGCACTTGAAAATGGTCGTAGATCTACGAGTGCTCTGGAGTAATCGTAAAGGCGTTAAGTGCATCGTAAGGAGACAGAGTTATGAGGACACCTGCTGGCCAACTGGCAAATCGCACCAAAACCTTATGCATGTACAATGTGACTTCAGTATCAGGTTTTGTGTTTACTTTTCTTTATTTTGATTTTTAGTTCAAATAAGATCATTCAAAAGAAAAAGGAAAAATTACAAATTAAATATGAATTAAAACAACAAATCATTTCATCATCATTGACAATCATCAAATTTAAATGACTGAACACAGAAATGAATAAAGGAAAAAGATCATTGCTGTATATGGACATTAAATAGTTGGTACTAACAAAGGGACAGAATTACTGTTGCTGGCAACTGCTGAAATGTTATGAAAATGTTGTTTTTAAGAGGAAAATGGGCAGTGTGCTTCAAATACTGGGCAAAATACAGAAAAAACATGTTAATGACTTGCTGGCGTGCATGAAAACCAGCCATGTATTAGACATGTCTTGGTTGGTCATCATGTCGTAACATGCCATCTTCCTCCACCTCTTCGTCTTCCTCCCTGACGACCAAGGGCACTCTCGCCCACACCACAATGTTGTGCAGCATTGCTGTTACTGTTATTACAGCACAGTACTTTTGTAGAGCAAAGAGAAGACCAACATTTGACTGGTGAATAGCCTGAAAGCGCAACTTCCACCTCCCTAAAGTGCACTCCACAAAACTACGGGCAACATGGTGAGCCTCATTGAAATCTGTGTCCCTGTTATTGGCAGGATTAGCTACAGGGGTGAACAGATATGGCCTCAGTGGGTAATCACTGTCCCCAAGCAGTCTCCACTGTCCCTGTGAGTCTTGCACCTCTTGATCAATAGATGAATTGGTGAAGATGAATGAGTCATGTGTACCTTGCCACTATGTCTGTGATCAAACCCTTATGGTCTCAGATCACCTGGCAGTTGATAGCTGCATAGCCTTTGCGGCATATATATATATATGGCCATCCACAGATGGTGTAAGGATGGGGATCAAGGTGCCATCAATCACTCCAGTGACCTGTGGTATCTGGTGATGTGTTAAAAAGTGCTGTTGTATGTCTGAGATGTACTGTCTTGATGCTGGGAATTTAACATGTTCAGCAGCAAGTGGAAGCAATGCGTTGGTGACTGCTTGTACAGATCTTGACACATATTCTTACTTAGTCAAAGCCTGTCACCAAGTACCCGGAGAAAACTGCCTTTTGCATAAAATCTCAGAGCGGCTAGGAGTTGTACTTGGGGGGATGTGACAAGGAGAAGGGTGGGGCCAGGCCGTGACTACGCACACCTGGCCCCGAATCGGGCTAATCAGCCGAGGAGAGGGATAAGTGCAACGAGATGCGGCAGTTCGGGAGAGAGAGAGCTACAGGCTGCTGCCCTGTATGCGTTTATGTTTGTGTGTTTTTATGTTTGAGTTTATTAAAACACTACTTTGATGCTTCGTCCGGTTCCCGCCTCCTCTTTTCCATTGAATCCTGTTACATTGGTGCCGAAACCCGGGAAGGAGGAGGGATGCGCCGTTGTAGAGTCCTCGCCACTACCATCCACCCCAAAGGAGCAGCCGTGGCCATCTGCCAGGGGACAGAGGAGTTGCTACCAGCCGCCTGGATGTGGAGGAACGGCCAGCATCTGCGAGGGGAGGAGGGGCTCACTGTCGGCCGCCTGGAGTGGTGAGGCCACTGCCAGGGGTGGAGGAGTTCCTTACCGGCTGCCAAAACACGGCGGGGTCGGAAGATGGCCTCCATCCGTGAGGGGAGGAGGGGCTCGCTGCCGACCGCCTGGAACGGTAGAGCCGCTGCATGTCTGGGAACTGGCAAGTAAGTTTTTCCTCTCTCTCCTCTCTCTCTCTCACTGTCGGAAGGTGGGGAAGGCCTACCGGCAGGCGGGGCTGGAAGGGCAGCGCTCCCCCCGGAAAGGAGGGGGGGATGTACATCATGCTGGGGGTTCCCCGGACTGAGGCAAAGGAGGGAGGAGTGTGACTACCCATGCCCGGCCCCCAATCGGGCTAATCAGCCGAGGAGAGGGATAAATGCAACAAGATGCGGCAGTTTGGGAGAGAGAGAGCTACAGGCAGCTGCCCTGTATGCGTTTATGTTTGAGTGTTTTTGTGTTTATTAAAACATTACTTTGATGCTTCGTCCGGTTCCCGCCGCCTCCTTTCCATTGAACCCTGTTACAGGGGACAAGGAAAAATTCCTCCTGGTGGCATGCATCAGTTTAGGCCCAATGATATTCTGCAGTTGGACTATTTCTCCTTATGGCAGATAGTATCTCTCAATGACAGCCATGTCATCCAGTATATCCAGAGGGTTTTGATGATGCCTGATGAAGGCATTTATAGTAACCAGTCTGCATCATGGTCGTCTCTGTCTTTCTCTCACTCTCAGATGAAGAACATGCTGTAGTGCAGCCATAATTTCCTTTGCAAGCCTACTGAAGTGTGATCTCTATCCTAATTTCTTAAAGGAACCATGTGATTAAAGGTTATTAGGCTGTGATAATATTCACAAATCACACACAGCCTATGATCTGTTCCACTAATTGCATTAGGCCCTACAAGAAACGTCATGGTTACTGGTGTAACCTCTGTTCCCTGATGGAGGGAACGAGACGTTGGTGTCAATGTAGTGACACTAGGGGTCACTCTTGGGAGCCCGAGACACCTCTGGTCTTTGATAAAAGGCCAATGAAAATTGGCGAGTGGTATTTGCATGCCACTCCCCCGGACATACGGGTATAAAAGGAGCTGGTATGAAACCACTCATTCAGGTTTTATGCTGAGGAGCCGATATAAGGTCCGGCCATTTCAGCGGGTAGTTCAGCTTTGTGGCAGGAGGGACACAACGTCTCGTTCCCTCCATCAGGGAACGGAGATTACACCAGTAACCATGACGTTCCCTATCTGTCACTCACTCGACGTTGGTGTCGATGTAGTGACACTAGGGGTCCCTATACAAAACGCCACAAGGCTGAACTGTGTTACATGAACTGGCGGTGTGTTGTGGGCAGACTTGCTGTGTGCCTCATAGCCAGCACACCAGGTTGACATGTAACCTCCCCCGACACAGTTATGAGTGTTGAACGGCCCTTTTTGGGGACAAGTTGACTACCCAAAGATAGAGACAGGCTTAACCCAGTCGTGGCCTCTTTTCCCCTTCTCTTTTTCCACTCCCTAAAAAAGAAGGGGGATTATCCAACTGGGCCACCAGGTCTAGTCGGGGGGTGTCCCTCCGAAGGGTAAGACACCACAGAGACCACACCTCGCCCAAAGAGAGGGGGGGGATATTTAAGTGGAAGAATATATCACATGGTCTTTCCAACCATGTGGAGAGCCTTCAAGGTAGATCCTGCCCAATGGGGGAGGAGTTACTACAAACAAGGAGACTGGGGCAGAGGGGCTCTGCCCAAGGAAGACGCAGTTTGCCAGCAGGGAAACAAACTAGCGGAAGATATAGATCGCATGGGGTTAGCCTTACGGGGAACCGCCACATGCGGAGCACCTACCCCAGAACAGGGCTCTTAGTTAGCACATGTACTGGGCCAGCAGCAAGTCTCTCCGAAAACTCGACTGCCACAGGGCTCAGAGGAAGTCAACCAGGGAACAAAGTCTGTGAACACTACTGGGAATTAATGGCGCACATCTTCAGTTCCAAGGGAGGTGGAAGGCGCTATGTGCAAGCGATACACCCGGCCAGCTATCCCGGGCTTATCCGCTTGTGTTGCATGCCACTACCTGGGACGAATCCGGTTCCACCCGGAGGTTGTAGAACCTTGCACAGGTGTTGGGTGTTGCCAAGCCCGCTGCTCTGCAAGTGTCTGTTAGAGAGGCACCCCTGGCCAGGGCCCATGGAGCATTACACCCCTGGTAGAATGGGCTGGTAGCCCTACCGGGGTCAGCATGTCCTAGGCGACATATGCCATAGTTATGGTGTCAATGAGCCAGTGGGCGATCCTCTGCTTGGAGACAGCGCTTCCTTTCCGCTGTGCACCAAAGCAGACAAAGAGCTGCTCAGAGATTCTAAAGCTCTGCGTGCGATCCAAATAGATGCGTAAAGCGTGCACCGGACACAGCGATGACAGGGCTGGGTCTGCCTCCTCCTGGGGCAGTGCTTGCAGGTTCACCACCTAGTCCCTAAAGGGGTGGTGGGAACCTTGGGTACATAGCCCGGTCAGTGTCTCAGGATCACGTGAGAGTAAACTGGACCGAACTCCAGGCACGTTTCGCTGACAAAGAATGCTTGCAGGTCACCTACCCTCTTGATGGAAGTGAGCACAGTCAGGAGGGCAGTCTTCAAGGAGAGTGCCTTAAGCTCGGCTGACTGCAAAGGCTCAAAGGGGGCTCTCTGTAGACCCTGAAGAACTACAGAGTTCCGATGAGGGAACGAGACATGGTCTGGAGGGATTCAGCCTCCTGGCGCCTCTTAGGAACCTGATGATCAGGTCGTGCTTCCCTAAGGACTTACTGTCGACTGCGTCGTGGTGTGCTGCTATAGCAGAAACGTACACCTTCAAGGTGGAAGGGGACAGCCTCCCTTCCAACCTCTCTTGCAGGAAGGAAAGCACTGATCCGACTGTGCATCTCTGGGGGTCTTCCCGACGGGAAGAACACCACTTAGCGAACAGATGCCACTTAAAGGCATACAGGCACCTCATAGAGGGGGCCCTAGCCTGAGTGATCGTGTCTACCACCGCAGGTGGGAGACAGCTTAGGTCTTCCATGTCCCATCCAGGGGCCAGACATGGAGATTCCAGAGGTCTGGGCGTGGGTGCCAGATGGTGCCCCTTCCCTGAGAAAGAAGGTCCTTGAGGAGCATGAGGTCCGAGCACCACGTCTGGGTGGGCCAGTAGGGTGCTACCAGGACGACCTGCTCCTCATCCTCCCTGACCTTGCACAGGGTCTGTGCAAGCAGGCTCACTGGGGGAAATGCATATTTGCGAATGCCAGGGGGCCAGCTGTGTGCCAGCGCGTCTATGCTGAGGGGGGCCTCGGTCAGGGCGTACCAGATCGGGCAGTGGGGAGGATTCTTGGGAGGCGAACAGGTGCACCTGTGCCTGTCAAATCGACTCCAAATCAGCTGGACCACCTGAAGGTGGAGTCTCCACTCTCCCCTGAGGGTAACCTGTTGTGACAGCGCGTCCGCTGTAGTGTTGAGGTTGCCTGGGATGTGAGTGGCTTGCAGCGACTTGAAGTGCTGCTGACTCCAGAGGAGAAGATGGCGGGCAAGTTGTGACATACAATGAGAGCGCAAACCACCTTGGTGGTTGACATATGCTACTGTTGTCATGTTGTCTGTCTGAACTAACATGTGCTTGCCCTGGATTAACGGCCGAAACCTGCACAGGGCAAGCAGAATTGCCAACAACTCGAGGCAGTTGATGTGCCAAAGCAATCGCGGACCCGTCCAGAGGCCGGCGGCTGCGTGCCCGTTGCAAACAGCGCCCCAGCCCGTTTTGGAGGCGTCTGTCATGACCACGACGTGCCTAGGGACCAGTTCTAGAGGAACACCTGCCCGTAGGAATGAGAGGTCGGTCCAAGGGCTGAAAAGACGGTGACAGACCAACGTAATGGCCACGTGGTGTGTCCCATGGCGCCATGGCCGTCTCGGGACTCGAGTCTGGAGCCAGTGTTGAAGCGGCCCCATTTGCATCAACCCAAGCGGGGTGGCCACTGCCGAGGATGCCATATGCCCCAGGAGCCTCTGAAAAAGTTTCAGTGGAACCGCTGTTTCCTGTTTGAACGTCTTCAAACAGGCCAGCACCGACTGGGCGGCTCGTTAGTAAGGCGCGCCGTCAAGGAGACTGAGTCCAACTCCAAATCGAGAAAAGAGATGCTCTGAACCGGGAGGAGCTTGCTCTTTTCCCAGTTGACCCGAAGCCCTAGTCGGCTGAGGTGTGAGAGCACCAGGTCCCTGTGTGAGCACAACACATCTCGAGAGTGAGCTAGGATTAGCCAGTCGTCGAGATAGTTGAGAACGTGAATGCCCACCTCCCTTAACGGGACAAGGGCAGCCTCTGTGACCTTCATAAAGACGCGAGGAGACAGGGACAGGCCGAAAGGGAGGACTTTGTACTGATACGCCTGACCCTTGAATGTGAACCGCAGGAAGGGTCTGTGTCGAGGAAGGATCGAGGCGTGGAAGTACGCATCCTTCAGGTCTACCGCCGCGAACCAATCTTGATGCCGGACGCTCGCCAGAATGCGTTTTTGCATAAGCATTTTGATTGGGAGTCTGTGTAAAGCCTAGTTCAGAACTCATAGGTCCAAGATTGGCCTCAACCCACTGCCTTTTTTCAGTACGATGAAGTAGGGGCTGAAAAACCCCTTCTTCATCTCAGCTGGAGGGACAGGTTCTATCGCGACCTTCCATAGGAGAGTAGCGATCTCCGCCCAAGGTAGCAGCATTTTCGTCTTTCACCAAGGTGAAGTGGACACCGCTGAACCTGGGCGGACACCCGGCGAAGTGAATCGCGCAGCCGAGTCGGACATCCGGACCAGCCCTCGCAACGGATTGGAAAGTGCAAGCCATGCGTCCAAGTTCCACGCAAGGGGGACCAAATGGACAACGTCATCGGACGTACCGGCAGGTGGGGCCTCGCGTCGGGGCGGAGCTCGAGGTGCCACACCACGTCGTGGCCATGCTGAGTCTAAGGACATCGAAGCACTTACCTGGCTCCTTGTGACCACCCCCGGAACAGCCTGGGATGGGGCAGGAAGAGGCCTGTCCTCGTGACCCGTGGAGACTGTCACATCGGTGGCGGATTTGTGCCACAGCTGGGCGCTCAGGGGCGGGAGACCGCCGCTGGAGCGCCAACCTGCCAAATAGAGTGGTGGATGGTGGTCGTGATGATGGCCGTACACACCGGATACGTGACCCAGGGAACAAGGAAACTGCTCTTGCTGAGCTCTTGAGTACTGCAGCCACTTGGGCATGCAGCGCAATTAAATGCAAAAGGTAACAAAAAGATGGAGATCTGCTTACCAGCTCCAGAGGAGCAGGTTTTGTTGTCCCTGGGTCACCCGTCTCAAGGGCACTTTGAAGCCTTTCATGGGTTCTGGGCGGCCGCGAGACGGGTGGCGTCTGCTTCCTGCGGTGGGCTCCACGCCGGGGCCGGGCCGAAGGGGCGGGCTGCGGCGGAGCCGGTGCAGTCACCGCAGGGGGACACCCTTGCCGATGAGGAGACGGGGTGCAGGATCTTGAGCCGTGCCGGGGCAGGATATGCCGGCTAGCATCCCTCTACTGCTCTACCATTGAAAACTGCTGGGCAAAGTCCTCGACGGTGTTGCCGAATAGGCCCGCCTGGGAAATGGGGGCAGCAAGGCATCATGTCTTGTCGGCCTCACCCATCTCGACCAGGTTAAGCCAAAGGTGGTGCTCCTGGACCACTAGTGTGACCATTGTCCGCCCGAGAGACCACGCTGTGACCTCCGTCGCTCGAGAGCGAGGTCGGTCGCCGAGCGCAGTTCCTGCATCAATCCCGGGGCGGAACTACCCTCGTGCAGTTCCTTTAGCGCCTTGGCGGACTTGCAGGAGAGCCATGGCGTGCAGGGCGGAGGCGGCTTGTCCAGCGGCACAGTAGGCCTTGGCCGTCAGAGACGATGTAAACCTACAGGCCTTGGACGGGGGCTTTGGGCACCCGCACCATATGGTGGCGTTCTGCGGGCATAGGTGCACCGCGAGCGACTTTATCCACCAGGGGATTGCCGAATAGCCCTTGGCCACCCCACCATCGAGGGTAGTGAGGGCAGGGAAGCTGAAAAGATTGGGACCGGGCAGTAAAAAGTTCCTCCCTTGTCAGCTCTTCATGCACTTCCGGGAAGAAAGGAACAGGGGCGGGGCATGGCTTTGAGCGGCGCCGCGAGCCCAGGAACCAATCATCGAGCCGCGAGGGTTCAGGGAAGAGCAGTGAGATCCACTCTAACCAATGTTCGCGGCTGCCCGGGAAGGCATGTTGCCATCTCCGCGTCAGCCTGTGACTGGGCAATCGACCCCGAAGGGAGAAGCCCAGCTGAGGCTTCCGACTGGACGAGCCTGCTCTCCGATGCTGCAATCGAGAGCTCATCACTTTCGCGGGCTCCGAATAAGAGGTCGAACTCGCCGTGAGATGAGCCGGCGGACTCACCCGGAAGCCCGATCGGGGCAGACGAGCGTGCTGGGGAATGGGAGGTCCGTGGGGGGATACCCGGCGGAGGCGGTCCCATTGGGGTCCCCAAATCGCCCCCTAGTGCTAGCCGCACTGGCCTCATACCCGTGGGTAAAAGGACCGAGGCGGGAGCCTCTGGGGTGGCTCGCTTTCTTACGAAGGCGAGCTGCGACCGCAATGTTGCCATGGACATATTCTCGCAATGAAAACATGACCATCCACGAACGCTGTCTCCGCGTGAGCAGTGCCCACACACGTCGACTGAGTGACAGATAGGGAACTGAATGACTGATCTACTGAGAAACCTTACTGATTTTCTCTTCCTTCAATTTATTCTTTGATTGTAATGTTCATAATGACCAAAGGTTGTGCTTATTATAAATACAGTATGTATACACAGAACAGTAATGGTAAAACATGTTTACTATAAACATTGTCTGCACCTGTATAAATGTATAGGCTAGATGAAGAAAATATATTTGTGCTACTCTCACCCTTAATAATATATGTACTTCATTTTAAATAGCCACAAAACACCCCAGATTCAAGATGTAATAAAATGTATAGGGCGTGTATGCTTTTGAAACTTTGAAACACTTATTAGGACAGTCAGAACACTTGAATAGTATTTCACAGGGCCTTAGGCCTTGGGTGGTTCAACAAACACATTATTAATTAGAGCATTGAAACAAAACTGTTTTTATTGATTTGGGTTTGCTGTTTCTTTGCCAGGACCTGCAAAAGACATTGCACATTGGGATAAATCCTAGCTTCATAAGGAAAAGATTATTGCACAAGTAATGATAAAAAAAGAACATATCTCATTAGTCTTGATTAAACAGTATTACACCATTTAACCTGACTCATCTGGCAAGATGATTGGCACAGAAATGGAGGGCCTTGCAAACCTCATCACCTCCAGTGCAAGTCTCCTCTCTTCCAAAGCCAGTTTGGCCTTCTTGTGGTCAATGACCTGCTGCTGAAATTTGTTGTCCCTCTCACTGGCCTCTTTAAGGCATTGTCTAATGCCTTTTAAGACATCCAGTTTCTCCCTCTCCAGTTGCACTAAGTCCTGACTACAACCACAGGCATTCTCAAACCGCTGAAGGGTTGTGGCTGCAGTCTGGACAATAGAAGAGGGAGGCTGGGGCATGGGTGCGCTGTTTGGAGGACAGGGAGATAGGTGTCTGCCAGCAGGAGGTGAAAATGGTTGTTCCTCCAAACATGAGGGACCTGACTCAGGTTCAGGTTGAGGAATCCCCAGTCTTCCATGAAGGTCAATACCACCACGAATGCCATCTGAGGCACTTTTGCCATGTATTGACAATGCCTTTTCTTCTTCAGCTGTGAGAAGAGGGGAATCATTGATCCTGCCACCTGTTTTTCAATTGCTGTCCTCTACAGTGCCCTTTTCCTTTTTGCGAGGTTCGCAAAGTCCTGCCACTTCTTCTGGACCTCCCTCCCTGACCTTTTAATGCTCCTGGTTGCCATTAATTTTGTTGCAATATCCTCCCACATTTTGTGTTTTTGCTATTTGTTTGGCTTCCTTTAAACCTGCTGAAAATGATATCTTTGTTTTTCTCCACCTCCTCTAAAATAACATTAATTTCATCTTTTTGAAAAATAACTTTTTTTTGTTTTTTTTCTTCCGCCATATTGCCGGTGTTTTCATGTAGGTGCCTTATATAGATTGTTGGCTTGATACCAAAAGCACATCAGGTGAAGATAATTAGGTTCAACATTTAGGAATACAAGGGAATGTTACAAATTCTAGCCATTATATAAGGTGACATTTCAGCACTGGACAGCTACTCTCTTAAGTAGCACTTATTAAAGTGCCTTTGCATGTTCTTACTAAGAGCATGTTTGGGAAACGCACGTAAAAAAGGAGCGAATGTTTGTAACTTCGCACGTAGAGAATGCTCGTAAGAGCAAAGATAAATCGTTATCAGGAAACGCAGCCCTGGTTGGTTTGTTAGAGTGCAAACCCATTAATAATGGGTAACCAAGTATCATTTTCTATCAGTGAATTAATTTTCAACCTTCCAACTTATACAATTTTTACTTAAATAGAGAAAATTATTCTCATTCAGTGTCATGATAGAGAGTGGTTACTGCTAATTTCTATCTCTGATATTTCTATTTTTTATTTATTTTTTTGTTACTCAATGAGAGGTTTAGTTCCATATGGTGTAAAGTAGTGTTTAAAACTGTGTTTGCTTCCGGATCCAGATTTTACAAACCCATAACCCGTATTTAAGGTAGTTTCTTTTACCCTGCATAGATTGTTTGTGGTTTTCGAGGATAAGGGAATTTCACACAACCTGGCCATGTTGGCATTTGCCTGATTTTGCTAACTTTTACCATGGGGCAGATATATTTAAGCCACAATAATTTGGAGCTTGATTAGACACATGACCATGGGTGGTGCTAGGGGTGGGCTACAGGTGTTTAAGCCCCAAATGTTTTCAGTAAAGCCCCAGATGTTTTTATCATCTTATAATGATGTCAAAAGTACCAGTGCTCCAGTATCAAATTGATTCTAAATATAAATATATTTTAATTAGGGCTATCAATTCATTAAACATTTTAATTGAATTAATTACATGACGATTAAGAAAGGCTCCCAAATAAAGATACTTTATATAAATAATGCATAATAATTCAAATATTTATAAATAGAATATGTATAAAATCTATAATAAATATAATACAGATTGAAATTCAGTTTGAAATAAATTGCATTATTTTGGCAGATGAATAAAGCATTGAATAGACGATACAAAAAGAACTCAATATATTGTATGTTTTATTCTCATGTCATTGAACAAGCCTACAGTTGACAACAATCTGTTTTGCACTGAGTTCCTCAATGTGTCCAGTTCTCTACATTCTTGCGTTCAATCTGCCCTTTTTTTAAATTGTCACTCTATGAACATGTGCGTGCCTTAGACATACACTATATTGCCAAAAGTATTCGCTCATCTGCCTTTAGACGCATATGAACTTAAGTGACATCCCATTCTTAATCCATAGGGTTTAATATGACATCGGCCCACCCTTTGCAGCTATAACAGCTTCAACTCTTCTGGGAAGGCTTTCCACAAGGTTTAGGAGTGTGTTTATGGGAATTTTTAACCATTCTTTCAGAAGCACATTTGTGAGGTCAGACACTGATGTTGGATGAGAAGGCCTGGCTCGCAGTCTTCGCTCTAATTCATCCCAAAGGTGCTCTATCGGGTTGAGGTCAGGTCTCTGTGCAGGCCAGTCAAGTTCTTCCACACCAAACTCGCTCATCCATGTCTTTATGGACCTTGCTTTGTGCGCTGGTGTGCAGTCATGTTGGAACAGGAAGGGGCCATCCCCAAACTGTTCCCACAAAGTTGGGAGCATGGAATTGTCCAAAATCTCTTGGTATGCTGAAGCATTCAGAGTTCCTTTCACTGGAACTAAGGGGCAAGCCCAGCTCCTGAAAAACAACCCCACATCATAATCCCCCCTCCACCAAACTTCACAGTTGGCACTATGCAGTCAGACAAGTACCGTTCTCCTGGCAACCTCCAAACCCAGACTCGTCCATCAGATTGCCAGATGGAGAAGCGTGATTCGTCACTCCAGAGAACGCGTCTCCACTGCTCTAGAGTCCAGTGGCGGCGTGCTTTACACCACTGCATCCGACGCTTTGCATTGCACTTGGTGATGTATGGCTTGGATGCAGCTGCTCGGCCATGGAAACCCATTCCATGAAGCTCTCTACGCACTGTTCTTGAGCTAATCTGAAGGCCACATGAATTTTGGAGGTCTGTAGCGATTGACTCTGCAGAAAGTTGGCGACCTCTGCGCACTATGCGCCTCAGCATCCACTGACCCTGCTCTGTCATTTTACGTGGCCTACCACTTCGTGGCTGAGTTGCTGTCATTCCCAATCACTTCCACTTTGTTATAATACCACTGACAGTTGACTGTGGAATATTTAGTAGCGAGGAAATTTCACGACTGGACTTGTTGCACAGGTGGCATCCTTTCACAGTACCACGCTGGAATTCACTGAGCTCCTGAGAGCGGCCCATTCTTTCACAAATGTTTGTAGAAGCAGTCTGCATGCCTAGGTGCTTCATTTTATACACCTGTGGCCATGGAAGTGATTGGAACACCTGAATTCAATTATTTGGATGGGTGAGCGAATACTTTTGGCAATATAGTGTATCACAGGTATACACCATCATAAACGGCACATTTTTAGGACTCTCTGTCAAGTTAAAGTAGTGGAAACTTTGTAAATTACATCTTAAGATCCCTGTATTCTGTTGTGTTTCGCCCACCTGTTGTGCTGAACTAATTTCATTCTTTTAGCTGCGCTGCTTGTGAGGTTTGTTGAGGCGCGCTGCTACCTATTCACGTGGCTCACTATAACAGATGTACTTCAAGCTTGAAAAAGTCAGTGATTTCGCTTGCTGACATCACCTCTGCAACTGCTTCATGTACGTAATGAACATTGGATGATCTCTCCGCCCACTTGCAACTCGTATGGTTGGAAAATCTGTACATTTATTACAGAATTTATGTTCATATCAGAGGGCATGACTAATTGTGTACATTTTTTTAACACATTATTTTTATATAATTAATTGCACTAAATTAACGCGTTAAATCAACAGCCCTAATTTTTATATATTAAGTATAATATATACTGTATATAAATGAATGACGCCAGTCTTTCTACAGTAGGCCCATTGATAATACCAAATACCGACTCAGACAGTACCCACAAACTGTCTTGTTGGGCTACTTTCCAGCACTCATGCTGTTGACTCTATTGCTGTTGACAATATGTGTGAAGAGCGCTCGTGGCTATTTGTGTGAATGGTCAAATGCCTATCTTGGTGAGATATTGGAAACTGTGTTGTGCTGGTCCATCCATATTCAGTAGGTACCAAACTATTTAGAAATACAACCTGAATATATGACAGAGTAATATGCAGATGTGCTCAAAGAATTTAGAAACTTTAGGTCAAGAGGACATCTGCATTTTTTGCAAAACTCTTTTATTAAGACCAAGGGAGTAGATTTGGCTTGAACATTGATTGTTTTGATTATTGGGGGGTTACCTGGAATCTATGCACCTGACTAAGACACAATGACATGAATCTGGCAAACTTTGGCAATCCTATCAACATTTTTTTTCTTATAAGCACATACAGTATTTTAGCCTATTTACAGCCGGCTATCTGTTCTTAACTAACTTAAAACACCAGACAAATCAATAATAGGCTCTAAAACTGTAAATTGTGCACAATGTTCTTCAAACTATGGAAAGATTAAATTACAAAAAGTTTGTTTTTTGAAATCATTTTTTAAAGTACATAGTGTTAAAAGTATGCAACTTCTGATCTTTGAGTGTATCTGAGGTGAGAAAAAAGTAAGTGGGATCTTTTAGTTTTAGTAATATTTAAAGATTTACTATATACAGTAAATGACACCCCACAGATGTGTATTACATTATGATATTTCATCAAAGGATGGCCCCATATGTATCCACAGAGGTCTGGGCTATGCCCTGAATATCCACTGACCCTAGAACTACCCATGTACATGAACATTGACCACAACAACAAAAATATGTAGTCTCTTCCCTTTTGAAATTTTATACGCCTATTGTTTTTGCTATCCTAAATCCATGTTCGTATGGTTATTTGCATTTTATTATTTGCCTATTATCTTGTTGTCTATTCTGAACAGCATTCCAAGTTTGATTAAAAATTATTTGGCAGGTCTCATGGCTGCCATGCGAGGGTCAGATGTGTGAATGGCGAGCTCTGCGCACTTTGCTAGTTTTAATAATATTTTTGTCACAAACCGGTGAGATTCGATACATCCTGATCCTTAATTGTTTTGGGAAGACAATATGTCAAAGAATTCAAAATCCTCGGGCTCTGGAGTTATTAAAAGACACTTAAATGCTAAATGCCGGAAGCCCCAGCCTCAATTCGGATGGTAAACTGAAAGAAATCCGGCATGCATTGATGAATGTGTCAGCAATGCTGACGAAGGTCATTGCAGACTTTGAGGATCTTGCTGTAATACGTCGATCGATCACTTCCATGGAGACAAAATTCACTGAGTTGGTTACAAGAGTTGCGGATGTTGAGAAACGGATTGATTATCTGGAGTCATCGGAGAGGGAATTAGCTGCTAATCTGCTAGTGACCAAGACACACTTGCAGCGTGTTTGGAAAAAACTGGAGGATTTGGAGAGTCGTAATCGACGAAACAATGTCTGAATTGTTGGAATTCCTGAGCATGAAGAAGATATGGTAAAATTCCTAGACGAACTCTTTCCGAGTCTGCTCGACATAACAGGCCATAAGCTGGAAATTGAGTAAGCTCACAGAGTTCCAGCTCGGAGATCCGATGAGGGAGACAGGCCCCGATCAATTCTGGCCAAATTTCTGAGATCATCCGATAAAGATCTCGTGTTTCGTGAGGCGAGGAGTAAAGGAAAGCTTTCTTGGAAGAACCACATTTTCTTGTTCCCAGACTTTGCGAATTTGACAAGAGAGAAATGTGATCGATTCAAGGAATGCAAGAAACTCTTACATCAACGGAAGGTCACGTTTCCTCTGATGTTTCCGACCAAACTGAGAATAGATACTAAGGATGGCCGCAAAATATTTACATGCCCACAGCAAGCGATGTCCTTCATAAAGACAATCGAGTGAGTAAGCCATTTGGTGATTTTCATGGTGATTTTCTGCCTAGTGGGCCTGACTCACTGAACATAACTTGACTGTCCGAGGAAAATGGCCATTTTTTTTTTTTTTTTTTTTTTTTTTTTTTTGTGTTGGTTCCGCTTAGCAGCTGGAGTTTGTTTTGTGGAATAACACTCCCTCAGGACAGCTGTGGATGAATCTGCACATTCTTGGTGCTTATGCCTTATATTGGCTGGAGTATGTTTTGTGGAATATTTCTTGCAGGACATTGGAGTGATTAGGGCATGTTGCACTCGTGTAATGACCGAATGGACCGGCTCACTGAACATTTGTTTGACTGCCCGAGGAACTGAACAGGAAATGATTTTTTTTGTGTGTGTGTATGTGTGTGCCGGTGCCGCTAGTGGCTGGAGTTTGTTTAGTGGAGGAACACACCTTCGGCGCAATCTACATGTTTTTTTGTGTTTTTTCCGCTTATTGGCTAGAGTTTGTTTTATAGAATATTTTCTGTTATGTAATTCTGTCTCACAAAATCTGTATAGAAACACCAGACTTGAGCAATCCGATGGCAAAGTTATCGCGGGGACTCTCGTAGACGTACATGGGCTGTTTGAGTTTAGAGGGATGGATGCCGATCGGCACTGTCGTGCGCGGGGTTAATGCACACGTTTTTCTTTTTCTGTTTGTTTGGTTCAGGGGGAAGTTTGGGATTTGATTGTTGCTCTAATGTTGGAATGCGATCTTTATAATTTTATTTTTGACACACAATCTATTTTTTCTGATATGTCAAAATGTCAGATGTTAATATGAGTGGATTGTCTCTCTCCATGTGGAATGTGAATGGGTTGGAGCACCCCATAAAAGAAGGAAGGTTATTTATTTTCTTAAATGTAAGAAATATGATATAGTGTTTCTTCAAGAAATGCATCTTTCCCTGCAGGAAGGTGAAAAATTTGGGAAGATATGGGGTGGACATATTTTCTTTAGTGCTGGCTCAAGTAAGAGCAGGGGAATCATTACATTGATAAATAAACATCTACAATTCAAATATCTTAAACAGAGTAAAGATAAATTATTAAGAGTCATTATTGTTTTAGCAGAAATTCAGGGGCAAAATCTTATTTTGGTTAATATTTACACACCAAATGTTGATGATCAGGGCTTTTTTATAGATCTTGAAGGGATGTTGCAAGCCGCTGGCACCCCTTATGATATAATATTGGGAGGAGACTTTTGATGGACTGTTTTTTGATTGATCATAGTGAAGCAAAAGTGTGTAAGCCCCCTAGAGCAACAGTGATGCTTCACAGAATGTGTAAAAATCTTGGTCTTACAGATATTTGGAGACTTTTGAACCCATCTGGGAGGGACTATACATTCTTTTCATCAGTCCATAAGATTTATTCTAGAATAGATGATGTTGTTTGAAAGTATATCTTTTTTTTTTTTTTTTTTTTTTTTTTTATGTTCTAATTGTTTGTGACCACTGTAGTGCATGTTTGTGTCGGGTGGAGGGTGTGGGGGAATGTTCAGGGGGAGGGGTTTAATGTATATAATTGATTCCATATTTTATGTTATGTTTGTATGATGTATGGAATCAATAAAAACTGTTAATAACAAAAAATAAAATATTTGGCAAATAAATATCAATGGATTTTGCAGACTTTGTTCTGATTTTCTCAAAGCAACCTGTGATGATCATATACAGTACACACACACACACACACACCCCCAATATCATGCAACTTGTGAAACAGGAAAATCAATAGAATGTTCTGCTCACTGCTCCTGTAGTAATTCACCTTTTGAGTATAATGCTTTTGCAAACTGAGTTGTTATATTGAGCTTTTCTTTGCAGGCTGAACAAAAGTGAAAAGAACAACTATTCTCTGAATTAAGGTCATGCAGTTGCTTGGTTTGTTGACCTCTTTGATTGACAGCATCTGGTTTATCTTAATAGAACTTATATGAAACAAATTGACCATGCATTTGGTCTGTTGTTATTTTTATAAACTGGTTTGCATTGATTTGCAATTTTGAATTTGGATTTTCATTTGCATAAGTGGCATAAACATTCATTGTTTGGGGTATTTTGGAGTATATGTTGCATATACAGTATGAACAAGTATGTGACTTTTTTAAATCAGTGAAAACCATACACATACTATATGTGTTTTACATATATTGCCATATATTAGATTTCTGTATGGGTTAAATCTGATATCCAACCACATATGGATGTGGTTTGTAACATAAGATTGTTTTTTTTTTTTTTTTTTTTTATGTTCAGACTACAAAAACTAAATAAATTTGAGTCGACTACTCGAAAAAAATTTTTTTTTGCTTCTTGTTTGAACAAAGCCTTTGTAGCCAGTTAACTAGATATCCCTGAGCAGAACTGAATATTCTGCTTTGTTTTCAGAACAGTGCCAACCTGCATCTCATAATAGACACAGTTCCAGCTGACTTCCTGTTCTGGTTGCTGCTGAAATGCTGCACGAGTAGCCAGCTTAGCATAGTTTAGCTTGTTCTTATTCTTATACGTTCATCGTCTTATCCTTTACCATTTTACCACGTGCTTTGGGTTTTTCCGCTTTTCTACTGTTTCAGCTGCGTGTATTTTACTGTACACACCTGTTTTCTCTCTTTTTTCTTTTCCCGCTTGTCTACATCTCGCTTCTCGACTGCATGCATTCGTTTTCTCCACTGTGTTTTACACAGATTATTGCATCAATCTCAAACATCTGCTGATCAGGAACCACATCGATCTCAAACCCTTGCCACTCAAGAATAACCATAACAACAACAACAAACAATTGCGGTAAGTCATGGCATCCGCTCATTTCTTCCTGCATTGCATGCCACATGTTTATGATAGCTTCTTCCATCAGCAGTGAAAGATTCACATGTGATAAATGTAAGGAATTAGTCAGGCTGACGGAGAAGGTTAATGAGTTAGAGACACACATCCGAACACTAGTGGAGGTCAGTGAGAAAGAGAAGCTGGTAGATACTGTTTTGGATGCGGGTAGTACAGCGACCAACACACACAATTTGGTTCCGGCCCTAGAGCTCCCACAGCAGGGCGTTTGGGTGATGTCTCTGCGACATACTCGCTCAGCAAAGCAACACTACTCTCCCATTCCTGTTAGGGTTTCCAATCGATACTCCCCACTCAGTGATGCACCCACTGAGAATCATGTTGAAAGAGCCTTAATATTTGGTGATTCTATTGTAAGGAACGTGGAAATAGAGACTCCAACCACCATTGTTAAATGCATTTCTGGGACTTGAGCATCTGACATCAGATCAAATTTACAAGTGCTGGCTAATGCTAAACTTAGATTTTCTAAAATGTTTATTCATGTCAGCACTAACGATGTCTGGCTTTGCCAGTCGGAGATCACTAAAGATAATGTTAAAGTGGTGTGTGAACTTGCAAAAATTATGTCAGACACTGTAATGTGCTCTGGCCCCCTCACTGCTCGTCGTGGTGACGAGGTTTATAGTAGATTAGTGTCACTGAACGGCTGGATGTCTGAGTGGTGTCCAGAGAATAGCATAGGATTTATAGACAATTGGAAGAGTTTTTGGGGTAGACCTGACCTGCTAAAGAGAGATGGACTCCATCCCTCCAGGGAAGGTGCCACTCTCCTCTCTAGTAATTTGGCTCATAGTCTTAATAGTGATAGTATTTGACTAATTGGGGCCTAGGTCAGGAAGCAGACAAACTAGTTAAAACGAACGTCTGCTAGCTGCCTTGAGACATCACCAAGGTCAAATAAACTACAACACATAGAGACTGTATCACCTAGATATCATATAGAGACTGTGACTGTTCCCCAAACTACCAAACACAAACCCCTCACTAAATCATTTAGGAAAAAAATGTGATTAAGGTCAAACTTAAAAAAAAAAATAAATACATAATAAAAAATAAATAAACAAACAATCTAAGATAAACAACATATAAACGTAGGGCTACTAAACATTAGATCTCTTTCTACCAAAACACTAATTGTAAATTAAATTATTACAGATCATTGTTTGGATGCGCTCTGTTTGACTGAAACCTGGCTTAAACCGGATGAATATATTAGTTTAAATCAATCTACTCCCTCAGGTTATTGTTATAAACATGAGCGTCGTCTGAAGGGTCGAGGAGGAGGTGTTACTAGATCTCAGATCATTACCTCATCTCTTGTTTGCTGCGATCAGCTAATGTCACTCAATCTGCACTATACTATTGTTCAGGTAGAACTATTCTTTTGACCACTAAAAATAGCTTCACTAATAATCTTTCAGAATTGTCTCACATACTCAGTAAGCCAAAAAGTATAGAAGGACTTCATTTAATAACAGAAAATATAAATACAGTCTTCTCTAGCACTCTTGATAGTGTTGAAAGAAAATTCAAGAAAAAAGCCCCGCACCATGGTACAGTGATCACACTCATGCTCTCAAGAGAACAGCTCAGAAAATGGAGCACAATTGGAAGAATACAAAATTAGAGGTATTTTGTGGTGCATGGAAGGATAGTGTCTGTAGCTATAGACAGGCACTAAAACTGCCAGGTCAGCATATGTTAGCAAACTCATAGAAAATAACCACAACATTCCTAGGTGGTTATTCAGTACTGTGGCTAAATTGGTTAGGAATAAAGCATCAACTGAACCAGATATTTGCAGCACAATAGTAATGACTTCATGAATTTCTTTACTGATAAAATTGAAATAATCAGAAATAAAATTGGAAATATGTCACAGCACCTCAGAAAACAGTGTCTCATCATTTTCCTCACGAGCAACTTCAATCCACTGTCATAGGTCATGAAGAGCAACCAAACTTGTTTTGAAAAAAAGCCACAACATGTATGTTTGATCCAATTCCAACTAAGCTCTTAAAAGAGGTATACCCTGTAATCTCAGAACTTGTTCTTAATATTATTAACTCCTCTCTATCCTTAGGACATGTCCCAAGAAACTTTAAAATGGCAGTTATCAAACCGCTTATTAAGAAGCCACAGCTTGATCCTGGAGAATTGGCTAATTGCAGACCGATTTTAAATCTAACATTTATGTCGAAAATACTAGAAAAGGTAGTGTCCTCCCAACTATGTTCATTTCTACAGAACAATGGTATATGTATATATATATATATATATAAACAATTTCAGTCAGGATTTAGGCCCCTTCACAGTACAGAGACTGCACTTATCAGAGTTACAAATTACTTGCTCTTATCATCTGATCGTGGCTGCATTTCTCTTCTAGTGCTTTTAGATCTTAGTGCTGCCTTCGACATGATAGATCTCGACATTCTCTTGAATAGGCTGGAGAATTATGTTGGCATTAGTGGTCTTGCATTAGCATGGTTTAGGTCCTATTTATCAGACCACAACCACTTTGTATTGTCAAGGAATTGTCAAATCAAACAAAAGTTAAGTATGGAGTGCCACAGGGATCAGTTTTAGGGCCTCTGCTTTTCTCCTTATACATGCTTCCCCTGGGAGATATTATCAGGAATTATGGAATAAGATTCCACTGTTATGCCGACGATACCCAACTTTATATTTCTTCTAAACCCAATGAAAATTCACAATTCTCCAAATTAGCAGATTGTATCATTTTAAAATTCTGTTAACTACATACAAAGCTTTGAATGGTCTAGCTCCACAGAACTTAAGTGACCTTCTGACACGCTATATTCCATCATGTTCATTATGATCACAAAATTCTGGCTTGCTAATAGTTCCTAGAATATCAAAATCCACAAAAGGAAGTAAATCCTTTTCCTATTTGGCACCTACACTATGGAATAGTCTCCCTAACACTGTTTGGGATACACACACACTCACTCAGTTTAAGTCTAGACTAAAGACTCATCTATTTAGCCAGGCATACATCTAATTTATCCATCAACTCACAATTGCTGCTTTAGTTAGGTCTGCCAAACCAGAAAAATCTATCCTGATCTATAACTCTGCATAAAATTTAATGACATCTTCGCTAATATTATTCTATAGAATTCATATCCTGAGGTTAACAGAGCCGGACAGATCCAGCTCCATTCCTGCTTGGTGTCAGACTCCACTGCTATGTAGGGCTGTTTAATTCCAGAAATTTGGGAATCAACTCCAATTTCCGATTCCTGGTTTTGGAATTGATGGAAACGATGCTTCAATCCAATGAGATAAATTTGAGGGAAGTTTGAGTAGATGTGGCTGTATTTCGAAGAACTACTGCAAATAATCTTAAAAGCACCATTTAATCTATATTTAAATTTTCTGTTTCCACCCATGAGTTCTTGTTTAGAAAGAGGTTTATATTATAATGTACAGTAACTGTCCACTGCCTTTTGTACACTGAATATGTCCAAACAATACACTTCAGATTTATTTAAAATCCAGGTTGTACTGGTGTATTTCATACAATTGTAAAAATATATTATATTTTATAATGTGTATTTAAAATGTTTGTTTTTGAATTTGATTTCTTAAAATAATTTTAATGTAAAATTGTGTAAAATGTAGGTTAATTAAAAAAAATGTGGTGTAAAAGTTTTTAAAACACAGTAAAAATGTCCAGAACGAGTAGAGAAGCATTTTATAAGTGCATCACATTGATCATTTAAACTTTAACATACAGATTTATTGATGTGAACTAGGAAGCTGTCTCAACTCAGCCATCTCCTTGTTGCAGACTTGTGTTGTAACATTGGGGAAGTTGTTATTGTTTGACAATTTAATGTCACAGATTTGCATGTTACTTGATTTTAATCCAAAGTAAAAAATACCGGCAAACAATACAGGTCTGGAAAGCAGATATGTTGAAGGGCTTGTGTGATTGCGAATACAGATGAACAAACGAAGTGGATTTTTTTTTTAAACACTGGACCTTAACACTTACTTATTTTGCTAATCTTAAACCATAACCTGCACTGCACATAAATAACTGTAACGTTGGTTCAAGGAGTGGAAGAGAGGAGACACAGGAATAACTTCCAATCTTTTAATAGTAGACACAGGAGTGGAAAAATACAAGGAATTAATCAAGGAAATATGCTGGAGTGGAACATCATACAAAACATAACAACATAACAATTCAAAACCAACTAAATAACACTTTAATAACTGACCAGGAATGAACAAAACAGGAGGGTATTTATACAAGAGGGTGCAGATGAGGGAATGGAGAACAGGTGAGGAGGATTGGGAACAGATGGCAGTGATGAGGGCAGTGTATTATGGGAAGTGTAGTCCAGGGGTAACTAAGGAAGGATGACACAAACCAATTCAAAATAAGAGTCCATAGAACAGAATGGGGAATAACTGTGACAATAACTAATATTGGCATTATATTCATGTTGGTCAACTGGCCCCCACAGTGAGCCTGGTTTCTCTCAAGGTTATTTTTCTCCATTAACCAACATCTTATGTATGAGTTTTGTGTTCCTTGCCACAGTCACCTTCAGCTTGCTCACAGGGGTTCTAAATACAATTATTATTTAATCATTTAATTTTTATACACAATTTATACAGTTTACAGTTTCATTTTTTGTTAATGCATGATTTTCTGTAACACTGCTTTGAAACTGTGTGTTGTGAAAAGAGCTATACAAATAAAAATTACTTGACTTTTTTGAGTATAACCGTGGAATAATCAGTACTTATTATAATTACAAGGTGTACGCACATTTCTGCTAAAGTTAATGGTGTTTTATGTACAACTACTGTACTCAGGGACAGCGAATGCTGCACCATTATTTTTTTCAACGCTGGGCTATTATTGTGGTATCATTGATTTAAAATGTACACAAAATTGTTTTGTTTTGAATCAATTATTTATATTTAAAAATATTTATTTTTAGAATCCAGAATGCCTTTAGTGTATAATTTAATGCTCTTAAAGGGATCATTCACTAGCTGACTGACCATTGATATCCTGTGCGCGTTCATGATAGGGCACGAGAGCAACAGTTCATGCAGCCCCCGCTCGCGACATGGGGCGTTCAAGCGAAAACTCACTTTGTCTATCTAAAAACAGGTCCGCCACAGCGATAGTGACAAAAGAACATAACACAGCTGCTCAAAAACCAGAGAACAGAAATGACCTGTTCATAGATAAATAAACATTTATTTTGAAAAAGTAATCACCATAAACTGCCATTGTATGACATCACTGAGCACAATTTTTTTTTTTTTTTTTTTTTTTTTCACAATTTCTCCCTTTGTGTTAAGGAAAAGAAAGAAAGTCATATAGGGTTATAAAAACACAGGGCTGAGTAAACAATGACTGAATTTTCATTTTTGGATGAACTAATCCTTTAAGTGTATCAAATTAAAACCACCATTTATATATATATTGTATATACATTTTCTATATATTTTCTCAGTACACAAAGAATCTCCAACTTACACTTGTACAGCTTGTGATCTGCAATGACTGTACAGCAGTGCTGGCTCACTTTTATCGACAAGAACATTGATCTTCAGGGGAGACATTTTACATATTTGATGACACATTTGCCTTGTGGTGGTTGACTGAATATGTAAAATGTGGTGAGTGGTGCCCACACACTCTTTTTGGATGGTCCACCCACTCTTACTTGCTCATCTGAGATGTCTCACATCTAGAGAGACCATGGTCCTATCTGGGGACCTACAGTATGTGCAAGGTAAATATTAAAGGGAATGAAGTAACGGTTAGCCGTAGGCTTACTCTAATGCTTACACCTACATCATAACATTTAGCATATAACAGTGGAAACTGAGGTCACTGTATGCACGCTAACAGATAAGCAGTAGGAGGTCAAGGGCACAGCATAATTCTCTTCCCACACACATACTTGATGCACTCTGGTTGTAAAAGAAAGCAAGACACAAAGAGATTTAGGAAGAAATATCTGGAAATGGGAAATGTGAATTGGCACAGTATGAGCTGTTTAGATTATTCCTTCACCTTGACTAGGGTACTGGGACAAAGGCAGGATAACTGAAAATTTGTAGGTTTATATATAAAAATAATTTTGGATGAATCTGTTAAACAGTTAATTATGTTTTGGTGCAAACACTTGCTTCTTCCATTTTCTCACAAAATGTTTTCCTATCCTCAATTTTAGATACAACCAACCCTGTCAGACACACAGTCAGACACATACTGTGTCTAATGACTAGTGGTCAACCGATATGGGTTTTTCAATGGCTAATGCAATACCAATATCTAGTTGCTTATGGCTGATTTAATGCTGATATGTACAGCACCTGTATAATATATTGATAAAAATACATACACAAAAACAATTACATTAAATGAATCAACCTGGTCTCATAGAATCACGTTACTGTTAAGGATGTAATGGTTTCACAATATGCCTCGGTTTTAAAACAGATGGTTTTCATACTGTTACATCTTATTCATGGAAACTTTTTTTTAAATCTAAATTAGTTCAATTAAGACAGACTCGGCTTTATTTACACAGCATCATATAAACTTGACATGATAAAATAAATATCTAAATTGCTACTTCCTAACATTACATTCAAACGTCACTCCATTTGAAAGGCGACTCATGAGCGCAGCACACATACCGGTACATGTCAAAATATGAACTTTTAGTTCCCCCACCAAAGCAATTGAAACCGCTGTGTTGAAATACTTTGTTATGTTTGTGCTTTCTGTCACACTCAAAAACGTAGCAAACAGATTTAAGTGCTTATAATATGCAACGTTACGAAAGGCCGACTGTTCATGCAATTATTACCTTAAGTGCAGAGTGCAACAGTAAGCCAACAATGTGTTTAATACTACTAAATACTACTAATAATGTACTTTATTTGTAAAGAACTAAATAGGGTTTACAAAGTGCTTTAGGAATACATAAAATGGACAGTGATACTGTAGCAGAAAATAGGTAATACTGAAAATGAATGATTTATTTTTCAGTAGGTATTGTTTAGAATCAAGCTAAATTACAAAATCAACCAATTACTGAATCAAGTGCATATCTGAACTGTTAACCTGGGCAGTAGTAATTACAAAATATTCTAATTTTTGTTTTTGCTAAATTCTATTTCATAATTTTTGAACTATTGTTTTAAGATTTAACAGTATGACAGTATGAATTAAATTGTTGAACATGTCTGTTTTTAGTCTATATTTAGCTATAACTAAATATTAAACTGCTAATAAAATTAGCAATGCACCTTAATATATTAATACTGTGGTATGTTTGGTGACTGTTATCATACTGTGAAAATCACATACTGTTACACCCCTAGTTACTATACATACATTTTTGCACATCTGTTTTTGAGTGGCTTTTATCATTGCAGTTTCCTGGTAAAATAAACACTAGAGGCGCTACAACAACAATGACTTTTATTCCCATTCAAATAAATCACAAGTAAATCACAATGATATCTTATCTACATCAAAACACTTTTACTATAGTGCATGACCGGTAAGGCTATACACATTTTAATGTTTGCTTTACATCAGGGATGGGCAACTGGCGGCCCGCGGGCTGTATACGGCCCTCTGTATCGTTGAATAGGGCCCCTCGGACAAGACTGGTGATTGATTTTATTTCTTTGAAAATGGGATTATGTAAAGATTTCATTCAGTTTATGATGTCATTACAAATATTGACCAGAAGAAGTTGCTTGTTCTTAGCAGACCTGCTGGTCACTCTAGGATTCTAGCATGCAACATCTTATACTTGCTCATCATTTATAAGGTAAATTGAGCTAAATTTGACCTCAGCCTGTCAGTGACATAGTGTGCACTATTGTTAATGTACGCAGGTGGAACCCTTGTCTTTTGTTTGCCTGGATACGAAATCTGTCATTAAAGATTTCAATTTGATTTGCAAATACACCATTGATCAATTGATCAAAGAGGTGTACAGTATGAGAGATACATACACCAGAGCTGCTCTCCTCACAGATGTAAAGGATAAATAAAATACAAGGGTAAAAGGCATCAAAAGTTTTTATGAAATCCGTGACAGTGCGGGAATCACCAAAGACATCTAATGCTGTTTCGCTCGTGCTTGTGAAAAACGAAAAAGTTGTTAAAAGAGGGAGAAACTTTGAAGAAATGCGCGATTGAGATGCCTGACTGATTGATGAAAAGTCTTGCAAATAGAGAGAATATTCTCTGACGCACAGGACTGGTCGGTCCGTGCGTGTATGTTGTAAATTGTTTTGTATTAATGCACTGAAATGTTATGTTCTTGTATCCAATATTGTTACTGATGATAATATTTAGATTTTAACTAATATCTATAAGCTGTTTTATGAGGTGGGGTTGAAAATGTTGTCTGTTCATTTGTGTGTTTGTCTGTTGCAATTGTAGACAATACAAATGAGATGAATTTTCTTGAAAATGTAAGTCTGAAGTATATTGCTTGTCAGTTGAACATGAATTTGCACATGTGAACGGCATGTTTTAGTAAAAACGCAAGTTACAAAATAATTAAATTAGTTTTTATAAATATTGTTAAATAAAAATGTTAATATAGGTAACAAAATCTTTAAAAGAACATTGCATTAGTTGTACATAGATTATCCACAATAATGAAGAAATTGAGTATGGGGTAAACATTGTTAGAGTGCGGATTTGTAATCTGGCCCCTTCATAGAAAGGAGAAAAAATGTTGGCCCTAGCCCCCTTCAAAGTTGCCCATCCCTGCTTTACATGATCAACTACATTTACAAGCATGTTCAAGTGTGATCAAATTGCACGGTAGCTCAACTGATAAAGTGTTGCACTTGCAATGTAAATGACCGGGGTATGAGTCCTGAAGGGCACATGAGTTGACACGTGATCTGAAGTACTGCAAAATGATGTGGTTGCTTCAGCAATTGTGTTTTTCTTCTCATTTACTTTTATGACACCATCGGTTTGGATTCGAGTTAAGGTTTAGGATAGGGAGGTATGTTTTGTTGATTTGAAATGCATTATAGCATTAACCTTCAAACGTCATCTGTCTGGGAGACATTTAACTCACTTTTATTACTACTCAGTAGACATTTAATTTTGGAACTGTTGCAATACATGAAAGGAACCATGTAATATAATTTAGCAAAAATTTTACCAGTGATCTGTAATTTTCATGAGATTAGGCTTAAATGTATACTTACTTTCACAATATTTACTCAAAATTTACTAAAATGTATTTTATTAATTGACAAGACTTTTTGCTTTTTGGAACTGTTACACAAGTAAAAAATACCACTTCTCTTAATCAGCAAAGTGGGCATAGTTGTCGGCCTATGCCAGTAATCTCAAAACAGCCAGAATTATTTTTGCTAATCAATCCACCTGACCGATATATTGGTCTATGAATCACTAGTCATGTCAAATGTTTTTACATGTCACACATTATAAATATTGACAAATCTAACATTCAACATCATTTAATAATGAAACTGATTGTCAGCTCCGTCTATTGAAGACAATCTGACAGATCTGACAGCTTTACATAATTTATTAAATGTAGTAGCCATTTTGTTTTCTTGGTATAGCTAGTTAATAGGACCTACCTAAAATGAATAATCTAAAAATTATCTTTTTTTTTTTTTTTTTACTAACATTATAAGTGTACCTCAGAGAAGATAATAAAATTGTAAAAAAAAAAAAAAAGAGTATGACCCCTTTAAACAAGCATATTTTTCATGTAAAAAAATAAAACGTTCTGAGTTTTGCATGCGGCCCAATGGAGGATTATGTTTATTATGGCAGGTAATCATTCTCTAAAGGAAGAAAGTTTTGAATTTGAACAGTAAGGGGGTGAAATATGTGGGAGTGAGGGGATTTGGAAAGTAGAAAATGGGGTAAAATGTAAATTCTCCCCATAATTTGCCGATCTTAAGATGTCATTTTGCACATGTAACTTGTTAATTTAGCCCACCCTTTGTTTATATATCCTTTTGTTTAATGCTTTATATGCTTTACATTTTATGTCCCTTGGATATCATTTTCTCAATGTAGATCTACTATAAAACAATTTAATTATATTTACACACATTCATATTAAATTTATCGTCATCATATAATCCAACAAGTTTTTCACATATCATATGGCATTTTTCCTCCATATCGTGCAGCCCTAGCGGTCAGTTCTTAACCTGTATTTTCTTCAAAACAACAATCAAAACAAACAAACAAACAAAAATCAGGCTAAATTTTAATGTGGTGGGCCAGAGAAATGGGAAATGTGACTTGTTACGCAGCCTATATGAGGAAATAATGTTATTTTGCCTATATTATCAGAATGACGTTCTCATATTTTATTAAAACCAACATTTTGAATATTATCCTCCTTGTCCCTACCAACTTTAAAACCAAACCTATGCCATTTTTACATCCCATTTACTACAGTGTTGGGATGTAATTATGTACTACAATACTAACCCATTTTTTCAGTAGTGTGACATTAACTCAAATGACAAAATCATATTCATGATTTTTATAGCAAGATATTTAATTAAAGGCTGTTGTATATTAATTTGTTTTAACCTAATTGAGTTGTCACTCTAAATGAGATTGTTCATTCATTCAAAAACCCTCATGATTTTTTTTTTTTGAAAAAAATATGTCTCTGATTAAATTATAAATTATATAATCGGTTTGTTATTTAAAATTCTTACAACGAGCAGAGTGCCACCGCAGGAAAAGAAAGAGACAGGCAAAAGAGAGAAAAAAAGTTCACAGAAAATTCCATCCAGTATTTAACAAAACTTCTAGGGAATAAGAAATCAGGAGCACTTCTGGCATCAAAACAAGAGGTGGAAGAGTACCTTCATGGACTCCACACTGATCCAAGGAGGGAGGTAATACTTGAAGCCAAAAACAAAGTGATCAGTCCCAAAGTGCCATCTATCCCCTTTAATGGAGCGGAACCAATGTGGCAGGAGGTGAATGTTTTTATCAAGAAGGCAAGGGGAAGATCTGCTCCAGGACCTAATGGGATACCATACAAGGTCTATAAGCACTGCAGACATCTAAGAAGATGATTGTGGAAGTTGCTTAAGGTGGCTGTGCTATTTCACAAGTTCAAGATGCTTTTAACCTGGAGCAACTTCACCACGGACTGACAGAGGCTTGAGGTAGGCATCGTCACCTGGTCTACTTTCTCAGTGATCCTATTCCTAGCTGCAATAAATCACCTGGCCAAGTCAGTGGAGAAGCCAAGAGCATTAAGAGCATTCATGAGTGATCTGACAATAACAGCAAGGTCAATCCCGGAGGGCAGATGGATTTTAAGCTCTGGATGTAAGCTCTAGAGAGAAGTGGGCTGCCTGGTAGGTTTAAGGTTTGGGGCTACCAGCATGGGGTTCTTCCCAGGCTTCTTTGGCCTCTCCTGGTGTATGAAGTTCCCCTGTCTACAGTAGAAGCACTGGAGAGGAAAATTAACAACTTCCTCAGTTCCCAAGAGTTTTTGTTCCATATAGTACAAGGATAGTACAGGGAGTAAACTGCAGCTTCCTATAACATCAGTGGTGGAAGAATACATGGCAACAAAAGCCTGCCAGACTATGATTCTCATGGACAACAGGGATGACTAAGTCCGCTAGGCAAATATCAGCATCTGCACAGGCCTTAAGTGATCAGCAAGCAGGGCATTGAAGGAGGCAGAAGAATGGCTACACCATGCTGACATCATTGGCACAGTCAACCGAGGCAAGCTTGGCTTGGGCTGTGTCACCAGGGCTTGTTGGAAGAAAGCAACATCAAGGGAACACTGTGACATGGTGCAGAGGGAGATACGAGCAGCAGAGGAAGAGGAGAGACATGCCAGATCAGTAGCCATGAGACAACAGGACAGCTGGACATTTTGGGAGGGTGTGAGAGAGAGGTCCCTGAAATGGCAGGAGATATGAAATATGGAAGAACATTGGATAAAGTTTCTTCTCTGCTCCGCTTATGGCTTTACCAACCAGCCTTCATAGGTGGGGAGTAGCAGAGAGCCCTGGGTGTACTCTGTGTGGAAGACCAGCTAGCTTGGAGCACATCCTTTCTTCCTGAAAAGCTGGCCTGATGGAAGGGAAGTTCCGGTGGAGGAACAGTCAGGTGCTAGCCCAGTTGGCAGGTGGACTGGAGCAGGCGAAGAGGAGGACAAAAAAAACAACAAAAGTGATTGGCCCCGTTTTATCAACTTCCTCAGGCCAGGAGAGAAGAGTACTATGAAAGGGAGGAGTATAAGGGTTCTGCCTACAGCAAGTGATTGAGAGATGCAGTCAGACCTCAGAAGGCAGCTTAAATTTCCAGAGATTGCAAGCACAAACCTTCAGCCAGGTATCGTCCTCTGGTCACGTGGCACAAAGCAGATAATCCTCATTGCGCTTACAGTAACCTGGGAAGAGAGGACTGAAGAGGCCCACAAATGAAAGTTGCAGAAATATCAGTCTCATCCTGGAGAGCCACCAAAGGAGATGGAAGGCCTCGAACCTACCAGTAGAGGTTGTGCAGGGGCTTTCCTGGAAAATCACTCTGGAGTGCTTTAGGGTTACTTAGTGCAAAGGTGTAGTGCAGAAGAGGCTGGTTGCTGATATAAGCAAGCAGGAAGAGGTAGCATCAAGGTGGCTTTGGCTGAAGAGAGGAGAGTGTTGGCATTCTCAAACTGACAGCCATGGGTAGGACAGGGCATATCATGTATCAACTGGCATGGCAGAGGAGGCAGTTCCTGGATGCTGGTCTTTGCTGTCGAGGCTAAATCGATGAAACACTGATGAAGGAGGGAGCCCATCTGAGAATCAAAAGAAGCCACAAAGGTCAAATCAGCTATGCTCTGTTCCTGTGATTGGAAGGAGCAATTGTTGAGCCAACTGGCTCACAGAAGATACGGGAGGTAAGACCTATAAAGTGAGCTATTTACTGTGACCTCATAATATTTTTAATATAAGAAGATATTGTCCCTTTGAAGTCCCCATGAATTGGCTTGACAAGCACAGTTTTCTTTCCTGTTGTAGTATATCCTATTAACAACAGGAAGCTGAGGGGTGGGGGTATAGAATGTTTACATCACAGCCATGAACATGATGTTGCTATTGCTAGTCAGAAAGAGCTGGTATTAGGAGGAGGGACATTCTCATTCCTGAAAGCTTTTGATTGGACAAAATGAGTGAGTGCAGTGTTAGTCATCAATATTTTTTGGTATATATCCATTTTCCCGGAAGGGAGAGACTGTAAATGTTAAATGCGTTTATCTACTAAAAGTGCATTTTGTCAGCTTTTTGGAGAACACTAGAACAACCACCTTTTTCCTGAATGTTTCATAACATAATCCTAATTCTTTTTTCCGGTCTCCAGTTTTTACTCAAATCAGCATATAATTTAAACAGATAATATGATATTTAGCAGAAATATGTGGCTTCATACTGCTGATAATTTACTGAGTCACAGTGACCATCTTTGGACAGTGCCTCACCCGAGTGGGTAGATGACATGAAGCAATGACCTGAGATTAGTTACTTTGCAGTCATTAACTACTTCAAATTGTTATGACAGCCAACAACTGCACATGTTAAGCCTGAACTATTTTTTACTCAAACTAACACTTATTAACACTTAAACTGGTTGTTGTTCTCCATCTGGATCGCTCATTTTGGTAGTTTTATAGCTGCTTTTTGTGAAGACAGGAAGCAGTAAACAGTCCAGCAGTTATTAGAATCATTCAGGTGCTGCCCAGGGCTTGGGCAGGAAAACTGTGGATACAAGGTTTCAAAGCATACACACATGGCATGAAAGACATAAAATTTGTCCTAAGTTAATTTGTCCTAAGTTAATTCTTGAAACTCTACATTGAACATGCAATCTGTTAGCCAATGGTTTTGCACACCCAATGGCACAAGCTTATAGGTCCTTTGACTTGTAATCTGTTAAACCAATCAGCTTGCATGGTGCAGCTGACAGGTCTGTTGACATTATCTGTTAGCTAATCAACTTGCATATACTCTCTTTGTCTAACATTTAAATTGCCTCAGCTGTTTGAAGCTGGTTTCACTGCAGCATGTTTCAAATGTTTTCCCTACTCCCCAGCACTTCAAGGGGATTGTAAGTATGTTTAAGTGAGCCTTCACTAAGCTCCCCACCATGTGGCAACTATAGTAACCACAAGATAAACCATGGTAATTCTATAGTAGAGCAATGGTTACTATATGGATACAGTATATTGTATTAAAACCATGGTTTCTGCCAAAAAAACATGGTTACTTAACTTACTTGTCATAGTACTACAATATTACTATAGTGAAACCATGGTGTCCATCAAAAAATAAAATTAATTAATAATAATAATAATAATAATCATAATAATAATAAAACGGTTAGCCTAAAACAATCATGGTTACTACAATATTACTATAGAAAAAACATGTTTTCCATCAAAAGCAATGGTTACTACAGTCTACAATATTGGCAGCACTTTATTATATGGTTACATTTGTTAACATGCAATAGGTTTCATTAGCTAACAATGAACAAAATATTTTTTACAGTATTTATTAATCTTTGTTAATTTTAGTTAATAAAAATAACATTTTCCATTGTTAATGTTAGTTTATAGTACATTATGGGATCAAAATCCCATCAAAAGTATTGCTGTCACGGATCCAAAAATAATAAGCATGAATCAAAATAATAAGTGTGAATCAAAAAATAATAAGCGCAAAAATAAATAATTAGCGCAGATCAAAAAATCACAAGCATGAATCAAAAATGTATAAACACATTTAAAATATGCTACAGAAAAACAACAGAGAAATTAAAGCAAAGTCATAAGAATTGCAAACAAAATCATGTTTTCCTTGGTTATATTACTGTTTTTTGTGCTCTCTGACAATTTGGCTCATATTTTAAAAAAACAATGTGTATGCTTACGCTGTATTTTTCTTTGCTTTTGCTCTTGTGAGTAGAGTTTCATGTAAATTTAGGGGGCATTTTGTGTCCCCATTGGCCCACTAGTTCTTGATCGACAGCTCCTCCTCTAGCCACTCATTCGAAGAGGGGAGGTGACATCACTCCAATGCGACTCTGCTGCTCAGTCGACGATAGTAGATGAAGATGGATAACCGTCAGTTGGCAAATCCTGGACAATCACAGGTAATTGAATATTACTATATTATTTGTGGTTGATAGATATGCTGCTTGTGTCTGTTTTGAGTTTTTTCTGCCAAATCTAGGAAACAATGTGTTGTCCGAGTAGGCCATTATCATAGTCCGTTAACACATGTATCGAGTCAGCTGAATTTAGTTAGCAGAGTCTTTAGTTTAGGCATTATTTAAGGCTTCCTTGTTTGTAGGTTATTGGCTGCATATCTAAAAAAACTAAAAAACAAGGCTGGGTTGGTGTGGATGTTTGATGCATGTTTTTACTAGCTGTACCAATGTAGTCGCAAGTTCAGAACCCAACTTGATCTGCATTTCCATGTTGCTGAATGTGCCGTTATGTACTGATCCTACGTTGGCATCGTTGGCACGGCTACATGTAGTTTCTTTCTCCACGATACTCCAGCAAAATCAAAAACAAGTGACCAAGGGTCCCCAAGTCAATAAATAATGCAATAAAATTGGCTTGACGTTGGGCATTCTTTATTCACAAATAGTCGCAAATTTAGGGACCGTCTCTAAAGATACAGGCAACATTGGAGCATACATATCCAAAACATTTACAAACATTTTCATAACAGAGTATACAACTTCAATAACATTTGAAGCAAATGACTTACTGTCATACAACCAACTCCAAAGTGTGCATGTAGGTGTCAGCAATAATGCACACCTTTTAGATTTTTGATACAAAAAAATGAAAATATGAGCAAAATTGTCAGAAAGCACAAAAAACAGTAACATAACCAAGGAAAACATGATTTTGTTTGCAATTCTTCTGACTGGTTGTTGTTTTTTTGCAGCATATTTTAAGTGCATTTATATATTTTTGATTCATGCTTGTTATTTTTTTGATCTGCGCTTATTATTTTGATCTGCGCTTTTTATGTATTGTTGCGCTTATTATTTTGTTATCTACGCTTATTATTTTTTAATTCACGCAAGTTATTTTGATTCACGCTTATTATTTTTTGATCCACGACCGCAATACTTTTGACAGGATTTTGATCCCATAGCACATTACCTAATGTTAACATATACAACTTTTGGTTTTAAAACTCATATGTTGAAATTAACATTAAGCAAGATTAATAAATGCTGTAAAAGTATTATTCATTGTCAGTTTATGTTAACTAATGTTGTTAACTAATGTTAACAAATGTAACCTTATTTTAAAGTGTTATGAGTAGCTTGTAACTGTTGCAATCTATAAAGTACTTGTAATTGTAAATCCATTAAGAGGTCTTGTCATGATTCTTTAGATGACAACTCAACAGCATTGTTTATGAAACTTTTAGATTAATAATGTTTGCATTCTTTTTTTTTTTTAATCTACTCATGCCTTATCACAGAGAAAAGTATTATTAACTATCCACTGGCCTGGAACCCTAACAGGGATCTTGTGAATATAGCTAAAAAGTACACATATTGTGTACTACTTTGGGTACTTTTAACATAATAATGGGCAACTAAACAAATGTACCCAATGTTAAACATATAGCAGCTTGCAGAACTGGTTGTGGAATCACACACATATTCCAGCTTTTAAAAGCAAGACCTGGGTAGTTTGGAGGCTGAGAAGCCTCTTCACTTCTTATTAGTGTTGCCATGGAAACCAGGCATGGAAAGGGGGCGGATTAGCACAGGGGTGCTGTGCCATAGAAGTGTGGAAGACAGGTGTGAAAGTTTGCTGGAATTCAGTATAGCAGGGAACATTTCCAGCCCACTCAGTTAAGCACCTATTCCATGTGCCACTAATATAGGGCTGATAAATCATTTTATTCTATATAATGATATTCTAACAATAAGGGTATAATTAATATTTATATAATTTTATTTATGTTTTAATTAAGCAATAAGGTACGAGAGGTCATTCTATATTGTGCTGGTTGTGACATCATAAAATGGTGAAGATTTAACTCATGGATATTTTATCATTTAAATCTTGTTACTGCTTTGATTTAAACAGTCTATGGGTGCTTCTCAATTGGAAGCCTGCAGCCTAGTAAGGCAGTGTCCTTCCTAGACCAATCCTATTTTAAACACACCTGTCAAGTTCGTAGAAATGTAATCTTCGTGTCTGTAACAAGGTTGAAATGGGAACGGAGGAGGCGGGAACCGGCTGAACAATCAAAGTAATATTTGAATAGGAACTTAAACGAAAAGACGCAAAAACATAAACGCACACATGGTAGCTGCATGTGGCTCTCTCTCTCCCGAACTGCCACATTCCGCTGCACTTATCCCTCTCCTCCGCTGATTAGCCTGATAGGAGGCCGGGCGTGCATTAGTCACGGCCCGGTCCCACCCTCCTCGTCACACTCCTCCCTCCTTTGCCTCAGGCCGAGGAACCGTGTAATCATGTTTATTAATAATGATCAAAATAATGGTTGTACAGGTTGCAATTTCAACAGCACGTGCTCAAGGGCTCAAATTAACTGTTCTAAAATATTTCACTTGGTAACTTCATTCTTGCATCAGCTACTTAGTCCTGAAATTTTGTAGGTCAGTGGGCATGGATCAGCATTAAAATATTAAATATTACTCGTTAGATTAGCGGTAACAATTTATATATCCATCCATCCATTTCTATAGCCGCTTGTCCTATGTAGGGTTGCAGGTAATGCTGGAGCCTATCTTAGCTGTCTCGGGACGAAGGCAGGGAAACACCCTGGACAGGTGGCCAGTCCATCACAGGGCTAACACACACACACAGACATACACATTCACACTCTCACTCATGGGCAATTTAGAGTTTCCAATTTACTTGACCTGCATTTTTTTGGACTGTGGGGGAAAATGGAGCTATATATATATATATATATGTATATTTTTATTATAAATAATTAAAATATATTATATAATTACAAAAATCATCATAGTTCATATTACAGAATGACATGTGTGTGTGATGAGTGACATTTCCATTGTCAACAAATGCACACATGAAACAACAGCCCCTCTGGGTGAATGTCTCTCATTAGGAGACTTGAGTTTGACAGGAGAAAAAACTTGGTGGCTGTCTGGAACATCTCTAGCAACATCTCTAGCATCACCTTTAATGTGTCAGTTTATATGTGACAGATATGATATTCTGTTAGAACAAAATACGTGATTCAAAGTATTGCTTTCTGCTTATGACGATAACCTGTTTACTGTTTCATAAGATTTTAAAACAGATCTCCAACTCTAATACCTGATTGGATTAGCTGGGTTTAAAGCCCTTGTAAAATGCAGGTAAACACAAACGTGACCACACATTCTAGCTATATTAATGTGTCAGATTGCTGCAAGTCGCTAATGAGCTATATTACTTGGCAGAAGAATTGTTTATTTGGATCATTAATATTACTAAATGTAACTATTTATTAAACTCTGGTGTCTGTTATAATATTACTGTTGCCACTGTCTTTTGCCTAGGAACTAAGAATACCCCTAACCTCCATATTGACCATTCAGAATCCAGAACCAGAAATGTCTGTTATATAATACTGATTTTGATATATTGCTAAATTATGACTTTTTTTTACTAATCTGTGACTTATTATAGTTAAATAATCCTAAGCATAGTTTTTATGTAACAAGATCAGGGAGACAGCTAGACAGTCTGTAACGGTCTTGAAATAAAAACTGAACCAAACCAGACAAAAAACTTGCAATGATGTCTTAGTAAATCGATCATTCTCCTAGCGTACGGCTGTCCTTCTACAGTTAATGCTTGCTTATGGGTAAAATGCCACTCTCAGCATTGAAAGCCATTAGCTGTTTGTTTTTCTCTCATTACTTAACATGTAACCTCTCTATTTTGGGTTGATCTTCTCAGGTATAATGACTCATAGCTCAGTAAATATAATCTTCTGTTAGTCATGGGTCATACAGCAAATCCCAACATTTAAAGAGTGTATTTACATGTACAAAAGAATACTGGAAACAGTCAAAAAATCAGCCCCTTAACCCTTTTTAAGGGTTTACATTCAAATGAATAAAAAGACAACTCTGCTTAAAATAAAAGCTTAAACCAGCCTAAGATGGTTTGCTGTTCTTAGCTGGTTTAAGATGGTCTCCAGGTCTGGCCAAGCTGGGGCTCAGCTGGTTTAGCTGATTGATTTATTTAATCAACAAAACATCTCAGTGACATATGTAACCCTGGTTCCCTGAGTAGGAAAGGAGATGCTGCATCAGTAGCTGAGTAGTCTGAAGCCCCACAGAATCATGGCAATATTTGGCTGATGGCACCCAATAAGGAACTATGTCTGGGCTCCTTATAAACACTGGTTTGGGCGCCATCTACTCAGATTTTCTGCAAGAGACACAAGCCTGTGCAGCAACCAGGGGGTATGGCCAGCTACACAGTGTCTCGTTCCCTACTCAAGGAACCAGGGTTTCATCGTAACCAAGACATTTTCTTCCATTCCAACTTTGACACTGCATCAGTAGCTGATGTCATGGGAAGAGTATACCATTACGCCATACTACCAGTAGCTGTCTTCTATACTAGCCCATGTGGCAAGCATATTGCAGCTCACAAGCGGATTCTATGCACAGAATTATAAATTCAACCCTGTTCCAGCAGAAAGAACATGGGAAGCAGTAATTAAACTAGATCTAGATCTAGATTATAACATGTCATAAAAGTATGCAGAGAGGCCCAACCTGCTGCCATGCAAATGTCCTCCAAGGACGCACCTTTATCCAAAGCTTACGAGGATGCCTTCTTTTTCGTAGAATGGGCCCGAATACTCATAGCCTAAAGCAAATTGCATGCCTCATAAGCACTTGAAATTGCATCCACAAGCCAATGGGATAGCTTCCGCTTAGTGATCGAAAAACCTTTTTTGCGGCCACCAAAACAAACAAGCAGCTGCTCTAACTTACGCCAATGGCTAGTGCAGTCAATTGCATTGTCAACATTGACTCGCAAAGCTCTAAACTCTTAACAGGGCACAGCATATGCAGGTTGCACTCTCATCTGACTCAAATGTAGGAGGAGAGAAGGACTGCAATGTAATAAACTGTGAATGAAACGGCAAAGATCCGACCTTGGGTAAATGACCCATGCATGGTCTTGCAAATCACCATGCAAATCACCAACCCTCTAAAAACACACCAATACCAAAAGCAAGGCAGTCTGAAGAGCCAGAAACTTATCTGAAACTGATGCCAAGTGCTCAAACAGGGCACCCAATGAAGTGATACGGATGGGGAAAAAAGGTCTCAGCTTGCGCACTCTGCACATAAAGCGAGACACAAGAGAATATCTACCATTCGACACTCCTTTCACATGCGCATGCTTGGCCATTATAGCAACTACCTAAACTTTAAGCATTGCCGGGGCAACGCTGCCTCCAAAAAGCTCTTTTTTTTGCCTCCAAAAATGCCTGCACTAAGCCTATAGTGAAGTGAACTGGGCCCTCACCACACACCAAGCGCCAATACACGAAAATGTGCAACTTAAGCATATACAGCCTTCTTGTAGAGGGGTCTCTAGCTTTCAGAATGGTATCAACCACAGCAGGGGATAAACCATTGTTCAAGAGAGCTCTCTGTTGGTGTGCCAAACCCATAACTTCCATGAGTCCAGCCAGGGGTGCATTATGCTGCCCTGTGTTTGAGACAACAGATCTGTTCTCACTGGAATCTCCTCAAGAACCTCCTTCAGGAGAGAGACCAGTGTTGAGAGCCACGTTTTAGAAGGCCAATACAGTGCCACTAACAGGAGCCTAATTTGATCCTTCCAAACCCTCTGCAGAACTATGTGTAGCATATTGACTCACGGAAACGCACACAGTTGCCCCGTTGTCCAACGCATCAATGCCCAGATGGGCCGGGGGCAAGCAGGAGAACCACAGGGGTCAATGCATCATCTCGCTTGAGGTGAACAGGTGCACTTCCGCTCTGCTGAACCTCCCCTAGATTTGTTCCTTAGTCTGAGGGTGTACTGTCCATTCTCCGGGTCTCAATCCATATCTAGACAGGAGATCTGCCCCTCAGTTTAGGCGACCTGGGGCATGCACTGCTTGAAGAGACAACACATTGTCCCACACCCACAGGAACGTGCGCTGTGCCAGCCTCCGCATGGCATGAGAACCCATCTCTCCCTGACTGTTGATGTAAGACACAAATGCTCTGCTGTCTGTTCTGATAAGGACATGACTGCCTCAAAATTCTGGAGGCACTATCTCAGTGCCAACAGCACCGCCAACATTTCCAGACAGTGTGCCATGTCAGCCACTGGCCTGTCCAGACTCCATAGGCTGGATGACCTTCATAAACAGAGCCCCAACCCATGGTGGAGGCATCTGTGGTATCACTTTGTGGCAACAAACCTGTCCCAATGGAACGCCCAACTCAAGTAAGCAGGTTAGTTTCCATGGCAACAGGGCTTGGCAGTGTCCAGGTGTTACCTTGAGAGGAAAAGCGTGTGACACAGTCGGCAAAGTCCCTGGGATTTCATCCAAAACTGAAAAGGCCTTGCATGCAGCAGGCCCAGGCCCTGGGCCTGTTTTTATCTCCCCTGTCTCTCACTGTCAACAGATAAACAGTAACTAGGAGCAATTGATCTCAGGTGGAACTCCTTACCACTTTCTCTCTCCCCAGATGGGCGCTTGACCACACCCTCACCTCCACAGATTGCAAATAGTATCTGCCACTATTTGCACCAGGGTGACAACAGCATCTGACACTTTTGCACTTAGTGAAAATAGCCTCTTCCTAATAATAACACTGTGTAACAAATTTATTTTTTTTGGTTCCTGGGTAGTAAGTGTTATTTCCTAATTGCTTATGCCTCAAGAGTATAGAAAATGGCTATTATTCCCCACAAACTTTGCTTTTGTGACCAGGACAGTGATATTTTGAAATTGACCTATTTCCAATGAGAAAACGGGTGAATTTGTGTCTTTTCGTTCACATAAAGTCAGGAAAAAACAACATATGAATCCAAATTAACATGTATTTATAATAAAGTAATACAAAAATTACTACAAAAGATTTAGAAGTGAGTAGTTTTTCGAGATTTACGATTATACTGTAAATCACTTTCACGAATCAGCCCCCAAATGTAGTCTCCCATCATGTTCTCATTATACTGTCCTTGGTAGCAGTGTTCAAAGTCCAGTATATCCTGATGGAAGTGCTTGCCTTGCTCCTCCGAGTACGCTCCCATGTTCTCCTTGAATTTATCAAGATGAGCATCAAGGATATGGAGTTTGAGGGATTTCAGAGGTGGAGCTGAGGAGAGAAACCCATACTACCCCAACCAAAAAGACCTCAATGACTTGATTAGAGATCTTGGTCTCACCAAGTCCAATGCCAAGCTTTTGACATCTAGGCTCAAGCAGTGGAACTTGTTGGATGAAAGTTGCAGATCAGAGGAAGTGTCACCAACCTTTTTCCAGCTTCTTAACCTGTCAAGATGGGCTCTGCTTCTGCCACAATGTGACCAGTCTGTTCGAGGCAATTGGAATCGCCTGTAACCAGAATAAGTGGTGCCTCTTCATTGAGAGCTCATCTAGGAGCCTCAAAGCCGTGCTGCTCCATAATGGTAACAAGTACCTGTCTCTTCCCCTGGCTCACTCGGTGCACCTCAATGAGGATTACAACAGCATCAAGACCTTGCTGGACGCTTTGAAGTATGGTGAGTATGGCTGGGAGGTCATAGGAGACTTCAAAATGGTGGCTTTCCTGAGGGGTCTCCAAGGCGGTTTTACCAAGTTTCCCTGCTATCTTTGCCTTTGGGACAGCAGGGACATCAAGGTGCACTACCACAGGCGGGACTGGCCACAGCGGATGACTTCTCTGTGGGGAGGAACAACGTCAAGTGGGAGCCACTGGTGGACCCCCGGAAGGTGCTGATGCCACCACTGCACATCAAATTGGGCCTTATGAAACAATTTGTCAGAGCTCTAGATAAGGAGTCGGCAGCCTTCAAGTACCTTCAAGACTTCTTCCCTAAGCTGTCTGAGGCAAAGGTCAAAGCCGGTGTCTTCGTCGGACCACAGATAAAGAAGATCTTTGAGTTCTTTAAAGTGGTCAAGTCATGAGGAATCGAATTTTCCTTGATATTTTGACATATAAGAGGTCATTCTACTATAAAAACATACTGTACATTTCAGAACTCAAAACTTAATCCCCAATCCAATGAAAGCATTTATTGAAACCAAGCAGCAAAAATGCCTCGTTCTCTACTTCCGTGATTTCCCTGTCATTTGGGGGCCCATTATTTCATGAACGCCTCTACAGCGAAAAAACATCAATGCCTACTTTACGTCAATGCATCCTTGGTGCCATTCACTGTGTTTCAGTTTGTGAGAGAGAGCAGGACAGACAGGCATACTGTGGCCTTACCATTCCCGAACACCAATGGGGACCCATCTGGACTATTATTTATTATATTTGTATATAAACATGCACTAGACAAATGTCTTTGACCACTGTCATGTATCTGGCGCTACTATTAAAAGACGCAGTATCAGGTTACAGCTTGCGGTTTTCTGTCATTCAGCTGCTGCCTCAGCACAAACTGCTCAACAAACAGTTCTTTTGCCCATCTGCGCTATTTTTTTCTGATTAACACTTTTTATTGATTCACTGAATTGACAAAGAAAAGCAAAACATATATTCACAGAATCAACATTTAACCCCCACTATTACCACTCCCCCTCCCAATCCCCAACACAACCCTGACCCTCAACAAACATCTCTGTGGCCACTCATGAGTATACATATAAAGAAAGAAAGAAAGAATATATATATATATATATATATATATATAATCACACATATTAAAAATTATACTTCTCTCTCCACTTCCCCTCCCTGAGAGCCCTCCAAGAAGGCCAAATAGCTGCCACATTTCCTATCAAATGAATTCCCAGCCTTCTACATGACATTTCCTTGAATGCCACCACCCTCCCCATCTCTGTGCACCACTCTTGAAATGAGGGCGATCCAGCCGAATTCCATCCCCTTAGAACAATCTGTCTGCCGATCATAACAATGGCTAGGAACCAATTTTTTATGTGTTTATCCCCTATATTAATGATCGCCCATCGCCTAAAATACAGAGTCTGGGGCAAAATGAAATTTGAGTGCCCAATATGTCACACATAAATCTCTGAACCCTCACCCAAAATTCTTGGATCTTAACACATCACCAAAAAACATGGGTTATGTCCCAGTCTTCTGATTGGCAATGCCAACAGGTGGGTTTGTCTTTCAGACCAAGCCTATACAATCTAGAGGGGGTCCAGTAGAATCAATGTAAAATCTTAAACTGCATAAGACACACCCTTGTATCTCTAGATGTAGACTTGACTTTTTTAGAATCCTAACCCACACTCCCTCCTCCAATACCAAGTTTAAATCTTTCTCCCATAATCTCTTGAGAGAAGTTAAAGCTCTGTCCCCCAGACTCTGAATTAGCAGGGAGTAATGCACTGATGCCTCATGGCCTTTTCCAAAAGCAGTAATCACCACTCCCTGAGTATCTGCTGCTTTAGGGGGGTGTATGCTACTCCCAAAAATACCTAAAGAACTGAGATCTGGGAATCCCAGAATGTTGAACCATAATTTCAAAGGATCTCAACACTCCACTCTCATATAGGTCACCGAGCATATTAACCTCCCTCTCAAACCACTCTGGACACTTTTGTCCATACCGAGTGCAAATGCGAGATAACGGGGTGTAACTTAACTTCTCAGATTAGTTTGATAAAAAGGCTTTGCAGTGGCGAAATGGAAGCCAACTTCCTCGGCTACAGTCACCACCACTTACTGAAATGTAATCTGTAATGTTTACCATTCTAAATGAAGGACTTCACTATGCTATCAAATTGCTTGAAATGAGAGAGGGGGACACCTGTAGGTTGAGATTGTAGCAGGTAGTTGAATTTTGGAATGCAACTCATTTTAATAACATTAACCTTCCCAGTCATAGATAAACGTAATGAAGCCCACATGCCCACATCGCTCGAAAACCTTTTTATTAAAGGGTAAAACTTAACTAACTAAATCACACAAATTTGCTGGGAATAAAATACCCAAATACTTAATGCCCTGTTTGGGCCACTGGAAGGTGCCCAGCTGAAAAGTTACCGGGCAGTATGCTGTCAGAGCCAAAGCTTCAGATTTAAACCAATTAACTCTGTATCCTGAGACAAATAATAAAATATAATCTGCGTAAAGCAAAAGCTTATGTGCCACACCTCCAGCCATCACCCCTGGAAAATCAGCCTTCTTTCTTATCATGGTTGCTAATGGTTCCAGGGCAAGACAGAACAATAATGGGGAAAGAGGGCAACCCTGCCAGATGCCCCTATTCAGAGTAAAATAATCTGAAATTAATCCATTTGTTTGTACCGCCGCTACCGGGTGTCTATAAAGTAACTTAATCCATCCAATAAAAGTATTCCTGAACCCGTACATTTACAAAATCTTAAAAAGATAATCCCATTCTACCATATCAAATGCCTTTTCTATGTCAAGTGAGATGTCAGCGACCAGAGTCTGATCATTCGCCACTGACTACATGATATTCATGAAACGCCTAATGTTATCAGAAGAGCTACGACCCCAAATAAACCCCACCTGATCTATATGTATAAGAGATGTCATAACTTTACTTAATCGGTTAGCCAGAATTTTTGACAATATGTTTACGTCTAGCTGGATCAGGGAAATTGGACGGTAACTGTTACACTCATTTGGATGTTTGTCCTTTTTAAGGATCAGTCTTGTACGGGCTTGTGTCATGGTTGGGGGAAACTTTTCATTCTTTAATGATTCCGTATAAACTTTTAACAAAAGTGGAGCCAATTCTGTAGCATAAGATCAAAAAAATTCAGCAGCAAAACCATCTGGCACATGAGCCTTACCTGAAGGCAAGGCCTTAATTGACAAGCTCTTCCAAGGTTATCTCAGAATAAAGAGAATTTTTTTGCTCAGTCGTCAGTTTAGGGAGTTCTAATGGTTCCACAAAGTTCCTAATATCTTCATCAGTAGACAAAGATGTAGAACTATAAAGATCAAGATAAAATTATTTAAAAGCATTATTAATATGCGGTTAAGTCTCTGGGTTACTGATCAGAAGGTTGGGGGTTCAAGCCACAGCACTGCCAAGTTGTCACTGTTGGGCCCTTGAGCAAGGCCCTTGACCCTAACTGCTCCAGGGTCGCCATATCATGGCTGACCCTGTGCTCTGACCCCAGCTTAGCTGGGATAGAATAAAGAGAATTTTTTTCTCTTAACTTTGAAAGTTAACATATTAAGTTAACTTTCTCTTAACTTAATATGTGAAAAAATAATTTCAATGTATATGTGCAAATGTATAATGTGTGATAAATAAATAAAATTATTAAAACAATTATTATTAATTATAATATCAATGGCCGAGGTAAATATTTCCCCATCAGCAGATTTCACTGAGGGAATGGTAGAAAAAGACCCTCTGCTTTATGTATCTAGCCAAAAGCTTCCCTGCTTTGTCTCCGGACTCAAAGAATGACTGTCTTACACTTAATAGCCAAAACTCCACCTTCCGCGACAAAATAGTACAGATGTATTTCAATCGGGTCAATTCTCTGAGGCCATCAGATGACATTCGGCGCTTCCACTCTGCCTCTGCACTTTTAATATTCCCTTCCAACTCCACGAGTTCTCGTGTTTTGGATTTTTTGGTGAATGATGCATACTGTATGATCCGGCCCCTAAGAACCACCTTAAGTGCCTCCCAAGCCACACCCACAGAGCATACTGAGGACCAGTTGGTCTCCATATAAACATTAATTTCAGCCTTTATCATTTGTTGAAATTCAGGATTTTGCAAAATGGATACATTAAAGCGCCAACTATATGATTTCTTTTTCTCCGTACGTGGCAACACCTCTAAACTCACCAAGGTGTGACCTGAGACTAAGATGTTTCCAATTGAGCAATCAACAACAGATGAAATGAGGGACTTAGATATAAAAAATAAAAAAAAATCTATTCTAGAATAAATCTTATGGACTGATGAAAAAAATGTACAGTCCCTACCAGTTCAAAAGTCTCCAAATATCTGTAAGGCCAAGATTTTTACACATCCTTAGAAGCGTCAATGTTGCTCCAGGGGGCTTGCACACTTTTGCTTCACTATGATCAAGGACTGAGTCCATCAAAAGATTAAAGTCTCCTCCCAATATTATATCATTATATCACATCCCTTCAAGATCTATAAAAAAAACCCTGGTCAACAGCGTTAGGTTCATAGATATTAGCCAAAATCAACCTTTGCCCCTGAATTTCAGCTAAAACAATAATTACTCTTCGTTTACTTATCAATGTAATGACTCCCCTGCACTTACTTGAGCCAGTACTAAAGAAAACATATCCACCCCATATCTACCCAAATTTTTCAGCTTCCTGCGGGGAAAGATGCATTTCTTGAAGAAACACTATATCATATTTCTTACGTTTAAGAAAATAAATAACCTTCCTTCTTTTTATGGGGTGCCCCAACCCATTCACATTCCACGTGGAGAGAGATAATCCACTCATATTAACATTTGACATTTGACATATTAGAAAAATAGATTGTGTGTCAAAAACAATATTATAAAGACTACATTCCAACATTAGTGTAACAATCAAACCCCAAACCTCCCCCCAAACCAAACAAACAGAAAACAGACAAAAGAAAAATGTGCGCATTAACCCCGCACACGACAGCGCCAACCGGCGTCCATCCTTCTAAACTCAAACAGTCCATGTACGCCTACAAGAGTCCCTGCGACAACTTTGCCATCAGATTGTTCAAGTCCTGTGTTTCTATACAGATTTTGTGAGACAGAATTACACTGCAAAAAATAGTCTATAAAACAAACTCCAGCCAATAAGCAGAATAAACACAAAACACGTGTAGATTCATCCACATAACTGACCCAAAGGTGTGTTCCTCCACAGAACAAGCTCCAGCTGCTAGCAGAACCAGCACAAAAACAAAAGTTTCCTCGGACAGTCAAACGGATGTCATTAAGCTTGCCCATTCAGCCGATAAATGAGTGCAACAAAAGACTCAATCACTCCAATGTGCTGTAAGAGATGTTCCACAAAACAAACTCCATGCCACAGAAGGCATAAGCACCAAAAATGTGCAGATTTATCCACAAGCTGTCACAAAGAAATGAAATTACACAAAACAAACTCCAGCCGCTAGAAGGAACCAGCACAAAAAGAAACAAAAAAGGCGTCCAGCTTCCTCGGGCAGTTGAGTGTATGTTCAGTGAGTTAGGCCCACTAAACAGAAACATGAAAATGTTGGGCCTCATGTATTCAGATAGAAGACAAAGGCAGGCCTAACACAGTCGTAAAACCTAACTTAGCCCCCCACATTCCAAGTCATAAATTTGACTGATAAAAATCGCACCAAAATCAAACAAAGGGAGTCCAAAACAGACTACAAATCCCATGAAGCCTTGCTCACTAAAGGATCAAACTCTCAACTCCTATTGGATGAGGCACACAACAGAACGTCCCTCAACCATGACATCATCAGGAGTAGAAATACCTCTGAAATGCTTCCGGGATTTGCTTCCAGCAACTTTGCTGTCATGTGTAGACGCAGCTCATCGCTGCTCTCAGGTGCAGCCTCGTGGCACAAGGAAGTAACGTCCGACTTGAAACTGTGGCCATACAATCTCCATCTCGCTGGACGAGTTGAGATTACTCTGTGTTCCACCGAACACTCTAACGGATCCAAAGGAGACCGCTGAGCAATCCGCATCTTCATCCGTTTGCCTGCAGAAGTGAAGAGAAAAGATTTCTCTTACCTCTTCAATCAAGTCGACGTCGCTAAATTCTCCGCCAGCCCGCCGAGAATCAGCAGCCGTACCGCCCGCCAACAGAGCAAGGAACGGCCTCCCGTCATCACCTGAGCCTCGAGGAACCGAGTCTGAGTTAAAGGACGGATGAACACACATTCTGCATCCTCATGCGATTCAAGTAAGAGGTTTACGTCTGGGCAGAGACAGAATATTATAGTGTGTTATTCTTGTGTACCAAGGTTATTGCTTGTACAGTTTACGGACCGCCATGTCCACTCATTATTAATACTCAGGGTATTAATTATCACAAATTTGATTTGCTGTATTGTGGTCCAATCACATTGGACTGTTGTGCATTTTCGCCATCGCGGGTGAGACTGGCAAATTGAGTTTATCCATTAAAGAATCAAAGAACGTTGGACGGTTTATGAGCCGTCCACTGCGTCTCTGAGTGATAAACTAACAGCTGCTTTCTCACCCACGATCGCGAAATCGGCTTTGGGGCCGTCGCTTTATTCTCTCTCTCTCTCTCGTACTAACCACACACACGTGCGCGATCCCTCACAAACATTCTCGGACACATTTTTGGCTAGTAGATAGCTTCATGATAAAGCTCTGCTTTGTCCCTAAGCTATCGTTCAAGCGGATACACGCGGTAACTGGTAGGCGCCATTGACTGGTTTCTCTCCGCCCACATTCGTGGCCATATTCTCTGGCCGGAAATTTCGCTTGACATACTCTCCACAAGAGTCACGTCCGCCATTTTGTGCACGTCCCTCCTTACACACACACACACACACACACACACTCGCTCTCTCACACACACACACACACCCTCATGTGTTATAGGATTATTTTGATTTCCATATCTAATCATATCGCTGTTTAGTTTGTAGTTGTAAGTCGGAAGTTTATTGACTGCATTGTATTAATTATTAATTGATATTACTGCATAAATAAACTTTGTTATATTACAAAGAGAAGTGTTTTGCTTTGCATACACCTGTGTCATGCTGACGGGATGTCAGTGCTCAGATTCAAGCCTTCATTCATTGTTTTTTTCCCGAAAATCGATATTCTTCAGATGTCGATTTTCCTAAGAAAACAATCTAATATTGAGACTGGTATACTATCTGGTTATTAGTCCCTTATTCCAGGGTGGTGCCCCGTCAATGTTAATCCTTATTAATATTCTGTTGATTTTTGATAATCGATAATTATCTTTGATGATTGTTGAATTTGAATGATCAATAAGCTAGTGTTAATTTTAATTAACGTTTCATCGATGTTAACAAATTATCTTTGATAATTGTTGATTTAAAGGATTATAAAATGCTAGCATTGATTCTCATCAATGTTCTATTGATTTTAATAATTAATAATTATCTTTGATAATTATTAATTATTGCTAATAACCAAACCCGCTCCTAAACGTAGCACACTACATTTACTGCAGCCTCATATGAGGTTTTAATGAGTTAGATTCAATTAATTAATTTAAATTTGAATTATTAACTAAAGAAATAATTATTCATTATTTCTGATAGTAACACTGATCTAAACAACTACTAAAGCCCTACAAAAATCACCAAGTGGCTTACTCCAATGTTTTTATGAATGACAGTGCTTGCTGTGGGCATGTAAATTCTCTACAGCTGTCCTTAGTATCTATTCTCAGTTTGGCCAGAAACATCAGAGTAAACGCAATCTTCCGTTGATGTAAGAGATTCTTGTTTCTCTCCTCGCCTTGCGTAACACAAGATCTTTATAGGATGATCTCAGAAAATTGGCCAGAATTGATCGGGGCCTTTCTCCCTCAGCCGATCTCCGAACCGGGACCTGTGAGCACGCTTGATTTCCAGCTTATGGCCTGTTATGTCAAGCAGATTTGGGAAGAGCTCGTCTAAGAATTTCACCATATCTCTGCCTTCCTCATGCTCAGGAATTCCAACAATTCGGACTTTGTTTCATTGATTATGATTCTCCAAATCCTCCAGTTTTTCCCAAACGCACTGCAAGTCTGTCTTGGTCGCTAGTGGGTTAGCAGCTAATTCCCTCTCCGATGACTCCAGATAATCTATCCATTTCTCGATGTCTGACAATCTTGTAACCAACTCAGAGAATTTTGTCTCCATGGAAGTGATCGATCGACGTATTACAGCCAGATCCTCCAAGTCTGCGACGACCTTCACCAACATTGCAGACATGCTCACCAGTTGATGCTGAATTTCTCCCACCGCACCATCCAAATTGAGTCCCTGGTCTGCGGCCCTGTCTGGGGTATCAACTTGAGCACGTAAGTGTCTTTTAATATCTCCAAAGCCTGAGGATTTTGAATTCTTTGACATATTGTCTTCATAAAACAGTTAAGAATCAGGGTGTATCAAATCTCACCGGCTTATGACATAAAAAGTATTAAAAACTAGCAAAGTGCACAGAGCTTGTCATTCACACGTCCAACCCTCGCATGGTGTCACGCAACTCCGGCACTGATTCATTAGCATTTTATGGACCTACAGATCTGACATATTCTTCCAAAAATCTGTTTGTGTTCTGCAGAAGAAAGGTCATACACATCTGGGATGGTATGTAGGTGTGTAAAGGTTTAAATCATTTTCATTTTTGGGTGAACTATTCATTTAAGGAGGCACTTAGACCAAAACCGAATGTTTTAGAGACAAAATGTATTTTCATATATTTATATATTACTAAAATCATATATTACTAAATTATGACTAACATTATCAGTGGACCTCAGGGAAGATAATAAAAAATATTTTAAAAAGAGCATTTCATACCTTATGCCATTTTTCTTCACAAGAACATTTATCTTGTTTATCATTTATCTATAAGGATGTTTAGATATTTTAACTATATATATATTAAAAAAAAAAACAAGACAAAAAAAACTTATAAGAAAATAATTTTTTGCAGTGCTACTGAAGGACAGCTGCAAGGGTGATCTAATTTGTATTCATAGGTATACATAAAGTGAACATGTACAATTCCCATGTTCAGGATAGACACTGAAACTTACAATATCAACAGACTGACAGCATTTAAAACATAAACTCTTAAACATATATGCAACTTTTCAAATAAATGCCTGCATATTGTACTGCGTACTATATTTAATTAATTGCACAAGTATGTTCTTTAGGTATGCACGCAAGAAGTATAAATAGATTCCAGACATGCTTCAACAGGGACATGGGTCTTGAGCTCACTGATTTATTAATACCGAGGATTCGGACATACTACTCCTTTGGCATACTGTTTTTGGCATGCTATATAGTAGAGAAGTATGGCTATTTGGACGCAACAAATATATATGTAAGGGTGCTAGAACAATAATTTACCTATGAATACCTACAAATACTAATGAGAACACATGTCAACTTTCTATGACCTATCATAACAATTCACATACCTAACCAGGGTTATGGGGCTATATGTTTAAATCTTCAAATTTATGCTGGTCCAAATCTCAGATTTATTTGCATCCCAAATGCACAAATAAACATATAAACAGGGTTCTGTACAGTGTGTACCATTACTATTTGCTTGATGAATGTAGTCTCAAACAAGGCTTTGAATAACATCATAAATCATTAAGTAATCCCATAACACGTTAATAATTGGCCCTGCAGACCATTTCATCTCCGACTGAACTCCTATTCTATTGCAGTCTTCTCACTGAATGGAACTTTAATGGCAAATGCCAACCTACTGTGGATTATGACTGCAAATTCCCCTTCTGGATAATTAAGATGCATACCAGTTGGATGTTTGAGCATTTTTTTTTTTTTTTTTTTTACAGATTTATTTCAGGCAGTTGCAGTCATGGTAATTTAGATGGGGTCCTTGAAATGTATCTAACATGACTGGCCACTGACTAAACTGAATCACTGATAAGTAAACTGTTAATAAACAGGGGGAGAAGGGACTTTGAAATTACTTCTAATCAGACTGTCACTTTTTTCCCACACAATCAGTTGGATCAAGTGATTTGAAACTGACTGGTTAAAAAGAAAATGTTCAAAAGAATGTTCAATGGAAATAGATCATTTAAATATCAAGATTAGTTCTTTTGCATACAATGAAAGTGAATGGTGACTTGGCATCAAGCTCCAAAATTGACAAAAAGTGCCATAAAAGTAGTTCAGACCATACCAAAAGTAGTTCTGCATTTGCCAGCTGAGCAACTGCCATTGAGATGAATGGGAACACTAGAAGACTGTACATATATTAGATATCCTTGTTAAAATATCAGATGATCCACCACCCAAACAATCACTAATAAACCTTACTCGAGAGGCATTTTCTGTTATCTGCAGACAAAACTCCCTATTAGACTTGATGGCGCCGAGTATGGCTGCTGCGTTGCTAGCTCCGACACAACATAGCAATGTTTTGTTTGTTTTGTTTACAATTCTTATGTTTTTTGTCCTGGATGTTGTCTGCTTTATTGTCTACGACAGACAAACACTTTTGGACATTGGTTCAGCGATCTCACACCGAAAACCGGACTTCACATTCCTCAATGCCGACCTGCTGTTTACAAACACGCAAGCAGAGCCCTTTGTCTGGACAGCACGGCCGCGGAAACGCAGAAGGAAAAGGGGAAACAGAGCCGGCGTTCTCATCAGAGTAAGACGCCGCGCAAATCAACCCCCGCTACCCACTATTCTACTGGCAAATGTTCAGTCTCTGGATAACAAGTTCTGCGAGCTGAAAGCGCGGATCTCTTTCCAACGAGAGACGAGGGACTGCTGCATTATCTGCCTTACGGAAACTTGGATGTCTGCAGAGATTCCAGACTCAGCCATCGAACCCACGGGGTTCTCCATGCACCGAGCGGACAGAGCGAAAGACCTCTCAGGTAAAACTAGAGGAGGTGGTGTATGTTTTATGATCAACAAATCCTGGTGTGATCAGAGGAACGTACATTCCATCAAGTCTTTCTGTTCTCCTGATCTGGAATTTCTTATGCTTCTGTGTCGACCATTCTGGCTACCGAGGGAATTCACAGCGGTCATTATCACAGCTGTGTACATCCCGCCACAAGCCGACACAGACCGGGCACTCAAGGAACTGTATGGGATTATAAGTGAGCAGGAAACCGCGCACCCTGAGGCCGCGTTCATTGTGACCGGGGACTTTAATAAAGCCAGTTTCAAATCAGTCGCACCAAAATATCACCAGCACCTTAGTTTCAACACATGAGGGGACCGGGTTTTGGATCATTGCTACTCTCCGTTCCGGGATGGCTACAAATCCCTCCCCCGCCCACCATTTGGCAATTCGGACCACTTACAGGCAGAAACTGAAACAGGAAGCACCCACCCTCAGAACGATCCAGTGCTGGTCGGACCAATCAGACTCTACGCTACAAGACTGTTTTGATCACATGGACTGGGAGATGTTCCGGTCCGCCTCTGATGACGACATCGAGCTTTACGCTGATAGCGTAATGTGTTTCATCAGAACGTGCATAGAGGAAGTGATTCCGACCAGAAATGTACGAATCTATCCGAATCAGAAGCCGTGGATCAATAGCGATGTTCGCGCGGCACTTAATGTGCGGACCTCTGCTTTTAATTCCGGGAACGTGGAGGAGCATAAACAAGCCAGTTATGCCCTCCGAAAAACTATCAAAACAGCAAAACGCCAGTACAGGAGCAAGATTGAAAGACAGTTTAACACCACCAACTCTAGAAGCATGTGGCAGGGAATTAACATCATCACGGACTTTAAAGGGAATAAAAACTCCGCCATGAACACCGCTGCCTCTCTACCGGATGAGCTAAATACTTTTTATGCTCGTTTCGAGGGAAATAACACCGCCCTCGCGGAGAGAGCTCTCGCGGCTGAAGCTACAGAGGTTAGTTCACTCTCCGTCTCTGTAGCGGATGTAACCCGATCCTTCCGACGGGTGAATATCCGTAAAGCCGCGGGCCCAGACAGCATTCCGGGCCGCGTCATCAGAGCGTGCGCGAACCAGCTGGCTGGTGTTTTTACGGACATTTTCAACCTTTCCCTCTCTTTGTCTGTAGTCCCCACATGCTTTAAAACATCCACCATTGTGCCTGTTCCAAAACAATCAAAAATAACTTGTTTAAATGACTGGCGTCCTGTTGCTCTGACCCCCATCATCAGCAAATGTTTTGAGAGACTAATCAGAGATTACATCTGCTCTGTATTGCCACTCAATCTTGACCCGCTGCAGTTTGCTTACCGCAACAACCGCTCCACTGATGATGCCATTGCATCTACAATACACACTGCTCTCTCCCACCTGGAAAAAAAGAACACTTATGTGAGAATGCTGTTTGTAGACTACAGCTCAGCATTCAACACCATAGTGCCCTCCAAGCTAGATGAGAAACTCCGGGCTCTGGGCTTAAACAGCTCGCTGTGCAGCTGGATCCTGGACTTCCTGTCAAGCAGACGCCAGGTGGTTAGAATAGGCAGCAACATCTCCTCATCGCTGATCCTCAACACTGGAGCCCCACAGGGCTGTGTTCTCAGCCCACTACTGTATTCCTTGTACACACATGACTGTGTGGCATCACATAGCTCCAATGCCATCATTAAGTTTGCTGATGACACGACGGTGGTAGGTCTGATCACTGACAATGATGAAACAGCCTACAAAGAGGAGGTGCACACTCTGACACACTGGTGTCAGGAGCATAACCTCTCCCTCAACGTCAGTAAGACAAAGGAGCTTGTGGTGGACTTCAGAAGAAAAGACAGAGAACACAGTCCCATCACCATCAATGGAGCACCAGTGGAGAGAGTCAGCAGCTTCAAGTTCCTGGGTGTCCACATCACTGAGGAACTCACATGGTCCGTCCACACTGAAGTCGTTGTGAAGAAGGCTCATCAGCGCCTCTTCTTCCTGAGACGGCTGAGGAAGTTTGGAATGAACCGCCACATCCTTACACGGTTCTATACCTGCACTGTGGAGAGCATCCTGACTGGCTGTATCTCCGCCTGGTACGGCAATAGCACCGCCCACAACCGCAAAGCACTGCAAAGGGTGGTGCGAACTGCCAAACACATCATCGGAGGTGAGCTTCCCTCCCTCCAGGAAATATATACAAGGCGGTGTGTGAAAAAAGCTCGGAGGATCATCAGAGACTCCAGCCACCCGAGCCATGGGCTGTTCTTACTGCTACCATCAGGTAGGCGGTATCGCAGCATCAGGACCCGCACCAGCCGACTCCATGATAGCTTCTTCCCCCAAGCAATCAGACTTCTGAACTCTTGATCTCTCATGATCAATATACATCAGCACCGCACTTTATTACCCTTACTCTTATATCTCACACCGGACTGTCATAAATTATATTATTATTATATTATGTCTCTCTTAACAACTGACTATCAACCGACAGCCTGAATGTCAATACAGTACAATACTGTACATTATATATATATATATATATATATATATATATATATATATATATATACTTTTTTTTATATATATATTTTAATTTTTAATTTTTATTGAATAATGTGTATCTATATAGTATAAAAAAAAACAGCGTATTGTATACTGTACAGTGTATGTTATTATTTGTATATTGTTGAGTGTAATTATGTGTATAACAGATGTATAAATTGTGTTGTGTTAATTTGATGTTATTGTAAATTGGTATATGTCTCATCACTGTCACGACTGCTATGTTGATTGGAACTGCACCCAAGAATTTCACACACCATTGCACTTGTGTATATGGCTGTGTGACAATAAAGTGATTTGATTTGATTTGATTGACAAAACTCAGTGTTCTGGTGTCAGGAATATATAATAGAAATTTCAATCTCAGAAACCTCTCTCATTAGCTGATCTACCATCCAAGGGTGCAATAAACAGTGAGTGGGATAATCATATCCATCTTATCATCTGGTATAATAAGACAAGATAATGCCATTATTATACTGTAAGATACAGATTCTAAAACCCAGCTGAAAGGATGACAAACAGATAATTTCTTGGTTAGATAAGGGATCATTGTCCTTATTGCATTCTTAGCAAAGTTTTCCTTCTTGGATCTTGCTGGGGATATCAGTTTCTAGATTAATTCCAAAAGTCAATCCATAATTGCATTGCACTTTTGTGAGATAATGTTCTTCATCTATTTTGAGAATGGCAGAATAGCAAGACATTGGGTCTAATTTAATGTGCAGAAAAGGTGCTTACACAAAATTCCCTCCAGATTCACAAAAGGGACATTGATTATTCTAAATGAAGGACACACCCAAGCCATCTCCATATAAGGGCTTTCTGCACAACCTCACCTCTACAGCCATTCGTCACACTCTGCAAGCGTATATTAGAGTGGTCAATTAACACGTTAATTCAGTTTGATTAATGATATTAAGGATTGTTATTCATCATGTTTTTGCGTGTCTCAGTCAGCAGGGGAAGTGAGTACAACTCCAGCTATACAGGCAACAAACCACACTTACTGACAGTAGATGATGATGCCTTCTTAGGTTCACAAAGAGCTGGATGGAGCTCCGAATGCAAGGCTTTTAAGACATTTTTCAAACAACATTTAACATGACACAGCATCTTAAAAGTGCTGTCTTTATGATGTGATGCAACCAAAGTGAGACATTCCAAAACGCCCATCTGACGCATGTGTACATAGATATGTCCTTAGAAAAGCCCTTATAATAAGTCTACCTCGGACAGATTGACAATTTCAATTCAATTAGTTACTTGAACTAACAATAAACAATACTTTTACAGCATTTATTAATTTTGGTTAATGTTAATTTCAGCATATAGTAATACATTTTTAAAATCAAAATATAATGTATATGTTAACATTAGTCGATGCACGAATATTAAAAGTGTAGGTTCTACTGGTTGATTAGATCAGTGTTACTATCAGAAATAATTAATAATGATTTCTTTAGTTATTAATTAATATTTAAATTAAATAATAGGACCTAACTCATTAAAGCCTCATATGTGGCACCAGTAAATGTAGTGCACTACGTTCAGGAGCAGGTTTGGTTTTTAGAAATAATTAATCATTATCAAAGATAATCATTAATTATTAAAATCAATGGAACATTGATTAGAATTAACACTTGCTTATTGATCCTTCAAATTCAACAATCATCAAAGATAATTATCAATTATCAAAATCAATAGAATATTAATAAGGATTATTATCGCCGGGGCACCGCCCTGGAATCAGGGACTAATAACCAGAAAGTATAACAGTCTCAATATTAGATTGGTCTCTTAAGAAAATCGACATTCAAAAGGAAACAATGAAGGCTTGAATCCGAGCACTGACATCCCCTGCCAGCATTTGACACAGGTGTATACAAAACAAACCAAAACACTTCTCTTTGAAATGTAAAAAAGTTTATTTATGCAGTAATATCAATTAATAATCAATACAATGCAGTCAATAAACTTCCGACTTACAACTACAAACTAAACAGTAACATGACTAGATATGGTAAACAAAATAAGCCTATAACACATGAGAGGAAGGTAGGGGTGTGTGTGTGTGTGTGTGTGTGTGTGTGTGTGTGTGTGAGTGTGAATGTGTGTGTGTGTGTGTGTGTGTAAGGTGTGACGCACACAAAATGGCGGACGTGACTCTCATAGAGAGTACGTCATGTGAGATTTCCGGCCAGAGAATATGGCCGCGAATGTGGGCGGAGAGAAGCCGGTTAATGGCATCTGCCTGTTCACTGCGTGTCTCCGCTTGTATGATAACTTGGGGACAAAGCTGAGCTTTATCACGAAGTTATCTACTAGCCAAAAGTGTGTGCGAGAATGTTTGTGGGGGGTCGCGTGTGTGTGGTTAGTACGAGAGAGAGAGAGAGAGAGAATAAAGTGGCGGCACCAAAGCTGGTTTCGTGATCGTGGGAGAGAAAGCAGCTGTTAGTTTATCACTCAGTGACGCGGTGAACGGCTTGTAAACCGTCCCGCGGTCTTTGGTTCTTTAATGGATGAACTCAGTGTGCCGATCTCACCCGTGATTGCAGAAATACACAACAGTCCAATGTGGTTGGACTACAACACAGCAGATCTCATTCGTGATAACAGTACATCACAGTAATACCTTGAGTATTATTAGCAGCAATGAGCGGACTCGGCGGTCCGTAAACTGTACAAGCAATAACCTTGATACACAAGAATAACACACTATAATATTCTATCTCTGCCCAGATGTAAACCTCTTACTTGAATAGTATGAGGATGCAGGTAGAATGTGTGTTCATCCGTCCTTTAACACTGACTCGGTTCCTCGAGGCTCGGGTGATGATGGGAGGCCGTTTCCTCACTCTGTCAGCGGGCTGTACGGCTGCTGATTCTCGGCGGGCTGGTGGAGAAATCAGCGACGTCGACTTGATTGAAGAGGTAAGAGAAATCTTTTTCTCTTCACCTCTGCAGGCAAACGGATGAAGATGCGGATTGCTCGGCGGTCTCCTTCGGATCCGTTAGAGTGTTCGGAGGAACACAGAGTAATCTCAACTCATCCAGTGAGATGGAGATTGTATGGCCACAGTTTCAAGTCGGATGTTACTTCCTTGTGCCACGAGGCTACACCTGAGAGCAGCGATGAGCTGCATCTACACACGGCAAGCAAAGTTGCTGGAAGCAATGCCCAGATGGATCTCAGAGGTATTTCTACTCCCAATGACATCATGGTTGAGGGGCGTTCTGTCGTGTGCCTCATCCAATATAAATTGAGAGTTCGATCTTTTAGTGAGGAAGGCTTCATGTGATTTGTAATCTGTTTTGGACTCCCTTTGTTTGATTTTGCCGTGGTTTTTATCAGTAAGATTTATGACTTTGTGTGTGGGCCTCAGTCAGGTTTTACGACTGTTAGGCCTGCCTTTGTCTTCTATCTGAATACATGAGGCCCAACAAAAGTGCTGAGGCAGAGCTGAAGCGCCGAATGTCGTCTGATGACCTCAGAGAATTGACACAATTGAAATACTGATATAGCACTATTTTGTCGTGGAAAGTGGAGTTTTGGTTATTCAGGGCAAGACAGTCATACTTTGAGTCGGGGGACAAAGCAGGGAAGCTTTTGGCTAGATATATAAAACAGAGGGAGTCTTTTTCTATCATTCCCTCAGTGAAATCTGCTGGAGGTGAAATTTTTACCTCGGCCATTGATATTAATAATGCTTTTAAAGAAATCTATCTTGATCTCTATAGTTCCACGTCTTTGTCTACTGATGAGGATATTAGAAACTTTGTGGAACCATTAGAACTTCCTAAATTGACGACTGAGCATAAAAACTCTCTTGATTCTGAGATAACCTTGGAGGAGATTGATGAGATAATTAAGGCCCTACCTACAGGCAAGGCTCCGGGGCCAGATGGTTTTGCTGCTGAATTTTTCAGATCTTATGCTACAGAATTGGCTCCACTTTTGTTAGAAGTTTATACAGAATCATTAAAGAATGGAAAGCTTCCGCCAACCATAATGCAAGCCCGGATCAGTCTGATTCTTAAAAAGGACAAAGATCCAAGCGAGTGTAAAAGTTACCATCCAATTTCCCTGATCCAGCTAGATGTAAAAATGTTGTCAAAAATTTTGGCTAACTGATTAAGTAAAATTATGACTCTTATACATATAGAGGTGGGATTTATTCGGGGCCATAGCTCTTCTGATAACATTAGTCATTTCATTAATATCATGTGGTCAGTAGCAAATGATCAGTCTCCGGTCGCTGCCATCTCACTTGACACCGAAAAGGCATTTGATGTGGTAGAATGGGATTATCTTTTTAAGATTTTGGAAATTAATGGGTTCGGGAGTACTTTTATTGGATGGATTAAGTTACTTTATAGACACCCTGTAGCAGCGGTACAAACAAATGGATTAATTTCAGATTATTTTACTCTGGATAGGGGCACTCGGTAGGGTTGCCCTCTTTCCCCATTATTGTTCTGTCTTGCCCTGGAACCATTAGCAGCTGCAATAAGAAAGAAGGATGATTTTCCAGGGGTGGTGGCAGGAGGTATGGCGCATAAGCTTTTGCTTTATGCAGATTATATTTTATTATTTGTCTCTGACCCTACTAGATCTATGCCTTGCCTCCACAGAATTATTAATTCCTTTTCCAAGCTCTCAGGATATAAAGTCAATTGGTCTAAATCCGAAGCTTTGGCTCTGACAGCGTACTGCCCGGTAACAGCCTTCCAGCCGGGTGCCTTCCAGTGGCCCAAACAGGGCATTAAGCATTTGGGTATTTTATTCCAAGCAAATTTGTCTGATTTGGTTAGTTAATTTTGACCCTTTAATTAAAAGATTTTCGAGCAATGTGGACAGATGGGCTTCATTACATTTATCGATGATTGGGAAGGTTAATGTTATTAAAATGAACTGTATTCCAAAATTCAACTACCTGCTTCAATCTCTCCCTGTAGATGTCCCCCTCTCTTATTTCAAGCATTTTGATAACATAGCAAAGTACTTTATTTGGAATGGTAAACGTCCCAGACTGCATTTCAACAAATTACATAGGCCGATTGACAAAGGTGGGCTAGGCTTACCTAAGATTTTGTTTTATTATTATGCGTTCAGTCTCAGGCATCTGGCTCACTGGTTGCTTCCACCTGAATGAGCCCCTCCCTGGTTTTCTATTGAACAGGATGTTCTTGCCCCTATTTCGCCATTGCAAAGCATTTCTATCGAACTAACCAGAGAAGTTAAGTTACACCCCTTTATCTCACATTTGCACATGATTTGGACAAGAGTGGCCAGAGTATTCAATTCGGACATTTATTTAAATGTTGCCTCGAGCATATGGCTTAACCCAAAATTATGTATGAACAAGTCCCCTTTCTGTTGGTCAGAGTGGATTGTGAGGGGGGTTGCTACACTCGGCGACCTGTATGAGAGTGGAGTGTTGAGATCTTTTGAGAATTTGTGTCATTATTTTGGGATTCCCAAATCTCAGTTTTATAGGTATTTACAGCTGCGCCACATACTCTGTACTGTTTTTGGGAGTAGCACACACCCCTCTAAAATGGCAGATACTTTGGGAGAGGTGATTACTGCTTTTGGAAAAGGTCACGAGGCATCAGTGTATTACTCCCTGCTGATTCAGAGTCTGGTGGACGGAGCTTTAACTTCTATTAAGAGATTATGGGAGAAAGATTTGAACTTGGTATTGGAGGATGGAGTGTGGACTAAGATTCTGAAAAATGTCAAGTCTGCATCTAGAGATGCATAGATTTTATTGGACCACCTCTAGATTATATAGGTTTGGTCTTAAAGACACACCCACACAGAAGTTGGAGACACAATCCATGTTTTTTGGGGATGTGTTAAGATCCAGGATTTTTGGTTAAAGGTTCAGAATTATTTGTGTGACATTCTGGGCACTCAAATTTTACTTTGCCCCAGACTTTTTATTTTGGGCAATGGGGAAGTTGTGAATTTGGGAGAAAAATATATAAAAAATTTGGTTCTGACTGGCATGATGATTGGCAGACAAATTATTTTAAAGGGCTGGAAGTCAGACGGAGTGCCACCATTTCCGGAGTTGTGTGAGGAGTTGGGGAGGGTCGCAGCTTTTGAGAAGATGACAGATGGAAGACTCGGGCTGGAGGACTTGTTTTTCAAGAAGTGGGGTAGGTATTTGGCAGTTTTGGGGGACTCTAGGGGAAGGGATGAGGCGAGAGGTGTTTAGTTTAATTATGCATTTTTATTATACAGTATATTTTTTTTAATTTTTTTTTTATTGTTTGTGTGTGAGTGTGTATTATTTTATGTGACCACAGGGGTGTTCTTTGGGGTAGGGTGGGGTTGATGTTTGGGGAGGGACATTAATGAGGGTTAAAAGTTAAATGTTGATTCGGTGTGCATATGTTGTGTTTTTCTCTGTTGTGTTATTTTCTTTGAATCAATAAAAAATGTCAATGAACTATGAACTAACATGAACTAACAATGAGCAATCCTTATCCAGGATGTGCCGGATAAACTTCGTCTGCTGCTTCACCGCTGAGAACTGCTGGGCAAAGTCCTCGACGGTGTCGCCGGACTGGCCAACCTGGGAAATTGGGGCAGCAAGGAACCATGCCTTGTTGGCCTCTCTCATCTCAACCAGGTTGAGCCAAAGTTGGCGCTCCTGGACCACCAAGGTGGACATCGCCCGCCTGCCCGGAGAGTGAGGTCGGTCGCCGAGCGCAGCTCCTGCATCAATCCCGGGGTGGAACTGCCCTCGTGCAGTTTCTTTAGCGCCTTGGCTTGGTGGACTTGCAGGAGAGCCATGGCATGCAGGGCAGAGGCGGCTTGTCCAGCGGCACCGTAGGCTTTGATCGTCAGGGACGACGTAAACCTACAGGCCTTGGACGGGAGCTTTGGGCGCCCACGCCAGGTGGCGTCGCTCTGCGGGCATAGGTGCACCGCGAGCGCCTTATCCACCAGGGGGATTGCCAAATAGCCCTTGGCTGCCCCACCATCGAGGGTAGTGAGGGCGGGGAAGCTGAAAGATCAGGACCGGGCAGTAGAAGGTGCCTCCACGACCTTGTCAGCTCTTCATGCACTTCCGGGAAGAAAGGAGCAGGGGCGGGGCGTGGCTATGAGTGGCACCGCGAGCCCAGAAACCAATCATCGAGCCACGAGGGTTCAGGGGAGAATGGAGTTTTCCACACTAGCCCGACGTTCACGGCTGCCCGGGAAAGCATGTCGTCATCTCTGCGTCAGCCTGTGACTGGGCGACCGCACCTGAAGGGAGGAGCCCAGCTGAGGCTTACGTCTCCGACTGGACGAGCCCGCTCTCTGATGCTGCGCTCAAGTGCTCATCACCTTTGCGGGCTCCGAATAAGAGGTCGAACTCGCTGTGAGACGAGCCGGCGGACACATCTGGAAGCCTGATCAGGACAGACGAGCGTGCTGGGGAATGGGAGGTCCGTGGGGGGACACCCAGTGGAGGTGGTCCCATTGGGGTTCCCAAATCACCCCCAGTGCTAGCCGCGCTAGCCTCATACCCATGGGTAGAAGGACCAAGGCAGGGAGCCTCTGGGGTGGCTTGCTTTCTAATGAATGTTCTCAAAATGAGTACATGACCCATCCACGAACGCTGTCTCCGTGTGAGCAGCGCCCAGACATGAAAGACAGTGGCTGTCAGAGGGCAAGAGATAACGAGCACAACCAGGAATAACACACAAACGGAAAGTCATCTTTAAAAAGACACGTCTTTAAAAAGACGTTCAGTGTGTGCCGCTCTTTTAGAGAAATATACTCTTTTCGAGAAATATACTCTTTTATTTCTGCCAAAGCACCCAGGGACATTCTCTGCAGTGCACCAGTGCAGAGGGGGGAGAAGCCGCTGAAATGCGCCGTCAGATCCAGCAGAGGTGAATGAACAACCGTGGGAATTCAGCTTAGTGAGCATCGACCGTTCGGCTCCGAAAAGAAAATCTGAATGAGTGGTTGCATACCAGCTCCTTTTATACCCATATGTCTGGGGGAGTGGTATGCAAATACCACTCGCCAATTTTCATTGGCCTTTTATCAAAGACCAGAGGTGTCTCGGGCTCCCAAGAGTGACCCCTAGTGTCACTACATCGACACAACGTCAAGTGAGTGACAGATAGGGAACTAATGTTAACGAATGGAACCTTATTGTAAAGTGTTACCTTATAATTATTATACTGTATATTTCATTTTAAATTATTTAAATATAATTATTTATAATTATCTACTCATTATTTATTTAATTGTTTTTATTTTGGGACATTTTACAGCAAATAGTGATATATGCCAATAATGTCTTTGGTTACTCATGCAACCTCGGTTCCCAGAGATGAAGGGAACAAGACATTGCAATGAACGCTAATGGGAAATTCCTTTTCCACGACCTAGTTGAAGCCCTTGTATCATAATTCCAATCTTATGATTGGCAATGATGTTTGTGCCCTGCTTCTTTAGGCTCGTATTTGCCCTATATAAGCAGGTGCTCAAACATAATTTCTTCAGAATTTTCTGACTGAGGGACAAGAACGTGTCGTTCGTACTTCGAAACTCTGAAGTAGTAGTGCGGCCAAGTTTTGCAATGTCTCGTTCCCTTCATCTCAGGGAACCAAGGTTACATGAGTAACCAGAGACGTTCCCTATTGATTCAGTTCACTTGACATTGCAATAAACGCTATGGGGAACGGAGTCCCATCACGCTTCACTACGTAGTGTCATACCCTAAGACTGTCAAACTCAGTTCCTGGAGGGTGGGAGCCCTGCAGAGCTTAGTTCCAGCCTTGCTCCAAAATGCCTCCTTGTAATCTTCAAACACTCCTGAAGACCTTGATTAGCTGCTTCAGGTGTGTTTAACTAGGGTTGGAGCTAAACTCTGCTGGACTGTGGCCCTCCAGAAACAGAGTTTGACACCCCTGCCCTAAGATGTACCAGGGTAGAAACACTTAGAAGTATATGAGGTCACGGGCCCTTCGGGTGGTGACATATATGTCTTCAAGTGTATATGGAAATTAATAACCCCACATGGGGAAAACCAGATGGAAAGTTAATCTTAATATGAGGATCTATATGAGTCATATAATACACACATAATAATTAACCCTTTCATAACCAGAGGTAGGGAGGGAGGTTTTATTCTGTTGGAAGTGTTTGTGACTTCTAGTGGGAGTAAATTGGATAGCGGCCTACACAGGTGGCTGTATTAAAATTATAACAGGCAGCCCGCCCATAATAAGGAGCTCGGGCTCATCTGCTGGGTGATAGAATAGTAAGCTCTCTAGACAGAGAGGACTCCTGAAGCAATGGACGCCATGTCTAGGTTACAAAACCTTGCGAACGTGTTCTGCGAAGACCATCCTAAAGCAAAGCATATATCCTGTAGGTATATACCGTTTGTTCATGCCCATGAGGAAGCCATGCTTCTAGTTTAATGCGCCTTTACACCAATAGGGCATCTAATGCCCTGTGACTCATGAGCGAGGGCAATCGCATCAACAATCCACTGAGATGAACTGTCAACCAACAGCGCCTGTATATCACCAACCCGTTTGACTGAGGCCAGAGCCAACAGCAGTGCGGTCTTTAAAGAGAGCACATTTAACTCAACTGATTCCAATGTTTTGAACAAGGGGCTCGTGAGCACCCTCAGCATCAGATTTAAGTGCCATGTGGCAGGACAAGGGGGGTTCGAGCACCTCGCTCCCCTAAGGAAATTGATCATGTCTGCCTATATAGGAATCAGCCTCTGGGGCATGAAATGCAGATATGGTCGCTACATAGACCTTAAGCGTTGACAGAGTTAGACCTGTGTCCAACTGCACTTGAAGGGATGTAAGGATCTCCGTTATGGAGCACTTCACTGGGTCTTTGCTGCATGAAGAGCACCAATCCGCAAACACACGCCATTTGAGTGTATAAAGGCGGCTCGTAGACTGCGCTCTAGCCTGCAAAATTGTGTTCATTATAGACTGAGCCAGTTCGGGCTCATTCGCTGTGCTCTGTTCAGGGGCCATATGTGTAGGTTCCACAGCTCCGGCTGGGGATGCCAAATCGTGCCCTGTGCTTGAGAGAGCAGATCCCTCCTCAGTGGTATTTCCCATGGAGGGCCGCCTAATATCTCTATAATTTATGGAAACTATGGCTGGTTGGGCCATTTTGGCACAACCAACAGAGCCGTTTCCTTGTCCTCTCAGACTTTGCTGATGACAGAGTGGAGGAGACGTACCAAGGAAAACACATATTTGCGTTTCGTTGGCCACTTGTGGGCCAAGGCATACACTCCCAGCGGGGCTTGGGACATGGAGTACAAAAGAGGGCAGTGGGCTGTCTCTGTGGAGGCAAATATCAAATACCGCTTTGACGAACATTTCTAAATCCTCAGAACCATCTGAGGATTAAGTCTCCATTCCCCCGCCATTGGTCCCTAGCAAGACAGCATGTCCGATCCGCAGTTCAGATGGCCCGGAACATATATCGCGTGCAGGGAGAGGAGATGGCACGTGCTTACACAAGTAGGCGTTGCGCCAGGCTCATCATTGGTAGCAATCGAGTGCAGCCCTGGCAATTTATGTACTCTACCATTGGCATATTGTCTGACCGAATCAGAATGTGATGATTCACCATGTCAGAATGGAAAGCTTTCATCACTTTCATCAAAGATGGCTAGCATTTCCAAGTAATTGATGCGCCATGCCTGTTTCGCACCTGTCCTAGTGCCGAAAGCCGGCCGTGCATCACACAGCACGCCCCAACCTGTGTTGGGCGCATCCGTGGTCACCACTTTTTGTCTGAAAACCTGACCCAGCATCACACCCTGCTGATAAAAGTTTGGAGCTGTCCATGGAGCTAGAGCAGCCAGACAACAGTGAGTAATGGTGACGCACACCTGATGCCAGGCATAACTCGGTACATGGTGTTTAAACCAGCACTGGAGAGGTCTCACGTATAAAAGACCTAACAATATAACAGCGGATGCTGCCACCTTAAAACCCAGCATTTTCTTAAAAGACTTCAGTGGAAATGCTTTCCCCAGTTTGAACTGAGACACTGGTGCGTGGGAAGATCGAGGGGCTCGTGGGGCTTGCACCGGCGCAACATCCTTCTCGGTTTCTTCCATCTCTACCTCATGGCCCCGCCGTGCTTTCTCATGTGGTCCCTCAAGACATAACACAGAGGATGCAGTCGGGAGGGCGCGGGAGGCGGAATTGTCCCTCAGAACGAGGACGACCCTAGAGAGGAGCGTCTTGAGACTTGTCCTCACAGTGAGGTTAGTCTGTCCCCATGAGAGCTGCTTCGGCTAGGGTGCAGCCCAGGCAGCGAACGCAGTTCTCATGTTGGTCTGACAGAGCAATGAGTCGCTGACAGGAACGCTTGCGATACAACAGCTTTAAAAAGATGCATACACACAAGCGGCTCTTTTATAGAGTGTTTTACATAACTTGGACGGAATATTACATATATACACACATATATTCACTACTGGTCGAAAGTTTTGAAACACTTACTCATTCTTTATTATAATTTTTTTTCACATTTTAGTATAATAGTAAAGTCATCAAAACTATGGGATAACATAAATGGATCTATGGGAATTATGTTGTGACTAAACAAAATCCAAAATAAATCAAAACTGTGTTATATTTTAGCATCTTCAAAGTAGTCACCCTTTGCCTAGAATTTGCAGACATGTACTCTTGACATTTTCTCAACCAACTTCTTGAGGTATCACCCTGGGATGCTTTTTAAACAGTATTGAAGGAGTTCCCATCTATGTTGGGCACTTATTGGCTGCTTTTCTTTATTATTTGGTCCAAGTCATCAATTTAAAAAAATAAATAACATAATTTTTATTACATTTTAGTTTTATAATGAAATAAATTAATATGGTGGCACAATTATATTTTTGTCTACAAAACTAACTTCAAACATTTAAGCATACGCCTTCAGATCAAAAGATTTTTAAGATCATGAGAAACATTTCAGTCAAGTGTTTCAAAACTTTTGACCAGTAGTGTATATATATCAAAGGATACAGCTCCTGCCCGGCAGTGAGGTGGAGAGACTTCTTCGCTGGAACACTAGAAAGGGCGGGTGAATCTTTCGCTGCAGGCACTGAGAGTCAGGCAAAGAATGTCCTGATGCATCTGCAGGGAATCCCGTCCGCTGATGGGTGTCCGTCGATGGTGAAGAGAGGACCGATCCAAATGCATAGTCAAGACGAGACGATGTCAGTCTTGAAGGAAGAAAATTCTGAAGAAATTATGTTTGAGCGCCCGCTTATGTAGGGCAAATGCGTGCCTAAAAGGGTGGGGCTCAAACATCATTGCCAATCATAAGATTGGCGTTATGATTCAAGGGCTTCAGCTAGGTCGTGGAAAAGGAATTTCCCCATAGCGTTCACTGCAATGTCAAGTGAACTGAATCGATAGGGAACTGCGATTAATTCAATGAACATATTATATCATTAATTTGATTAACATTTTTAATTGATTAAATGAAAACACACTTAATAATTTTGTATATTGTCTGGCCTAGCAGATTATTATTATAAGAGATAAACCAGAGACAATTAGTTTCCCTCTTGATATCCATTGGTAAATCTGGGTCCTGAAGCAAAACAAGTTGAGGACCACTTCCATTGAGTACAGAACAATAATTACCAGTATTTTGAAATGATACCTTACTTAAAACATGATGTGCTGATTATAGAAGTGCTCTTTGGTTAGGGAAAGAGTGGAGAACAAAGGAAAGGAAACTATTTTCTTTTCTAACCCACCAGTCCTTTATGCAAAGCTCAACACCTCCGGAGTAAATTACACTGTAATGCTCAAATTCATTTTGGGGCAATGAATATACCTGGCTATATTTAAAACCTCTTTTGTATTACTGCTAATAGGTTAGACATTCACTGTTACTTTACCGCTTGCTGGTGATTTTCATCCACCCATGAATTCCGTTTAAAGCCCAACCATTTCTGGTGGCCATGGCAACTGGCTTGTTGTGTGTTCTCACAGCTAAATGCAGATGTTCTAATTGATTAAATGTAATGGCTGCTTTGAAGATTGTGAAACCATAACCTAATTCCTGTCATTTCATGAAAGGAGAACATTTTGAGAGAATGTGTGGGGTTAACAAAGTAGTTGAAAAAGACAGTTTTGGCAAAGTGAAAATAAAGTTATTTTTTTTTACTGATATGTGTGTTCCCAAGGAATTAATAATTTATAATCATGTTTTTATCAAACTGCACAATGATGACTCTGAGATTACAGATATTACAGCCTCATTTTCTATTAAAGCATGATTTTGTGTAAAGCTGCTTCGAAAATATGTGTGTTGTGAAAAGCGCTATACAAATAGAGTGGTGGTGGCATAGTGGGCTAAAGCACATAACTTGTAATCAGAAGGTTGCTGGTTCAATCCCCACAGCCATCACCATTGTGTCCTTGAGCAAGGCACTTAACTCCAGGTTGCTCCAGGGGGATTGTCCCTGTAATAAGTTCACTGTAAGTTGCTTTGGATAAAAGCATCTGCCAAATGCATAAATGTAAATGTACAAATAAAAATGACTTGACTCTCTAAAATATATGGTTGTGGTAGGAAAGGAAGTACCACCTTTCAACTGAAGGAGCAATTGGTAAAGGCATCACCTGGTCATTTCGCTGGACCAAACTGAAAAATCAATTTGGGCTAAAGAAGAAAAATATCCCTGCTGAAATGACCAGCATTGCTGGTCACCAGCCTATGTTGTGTTTTGGGTGCTGGTTCCCCAAAATAGGATGCTAATGTGCTGTTGTCTGCACCAGCCTTTTAAACTATCAGAAAGAACATGCTGGTCAATCAGCTTCACCAGCTAGGTTTTGCTGGTGAAAAGCAGGGCTATGCTGATCCACCAGCTAGACTAGCACCAAACCAGCACTAACCAGCATAAACCAGCCTAGACCATCATGGGAATTGCATGCTGGTTAAGCTGGTCTTTTCAACAGGGCTATGATCCCATTGTTGTTTTATTGGTAATTTAAAATATGTCATTGCAGCATAAAGTTTAGCCAACAGAATTGGAGAGTTTGGTCCTTCCCCTTTCACGTAGATAGGGGATGTACATTCTCGATAAGAAAATAAAGTTGCCAAGATGGCCACTGAGTGAACAGACTTGCCTTAATGGAATTCAATGTGGATCCAAAAAGTTACTTATGCGGTGGCAAGGGGTGGCATGAGGACTATGAGGCATGGCAAAACCAAAGCGCCAATGCAGAGTTCTTGTGGATTAAGAATCCAAGCTTCATTGCAACATATTTTAGTTAATTTATTGAAATTTCAATGAAATAACAAATACCCATAAATTTGAGATACAACTGCAGTTACACAGAGCGACCACAGTAATAATGTTGCTACTGTCCGGTTATACCGTGGATGTGAGAAGTCGTGACTCCAAACCCTCTTGCATTGGTTTCAAATTAATCATAATTAAAACCCACTCACAAGTATGACTTAAATAGGTTCAGTTGACATAGCAAAAGCCACAACAATGCCATTGAAAAAGAAGATGAAAAGTCAAGGGGAATTGGACAGCAAAGTTCAAAATATGCCCTCAGACTCTGACAGCATGAAAAACCACAAGACAGGAGAGGTAGATGGCGGCGGTGTGCCCTTCGATAGAAATTTGAGCAATGCTGATATAATGATTTCATTTTACCCTGTGATGCCCACTGTTGTAATATTACAACATCAATTTTAGCTCTACTAAAATAAACCTGCACATGTTTTTTTTTTCTCTCTAAGACCACATTTACACAACTAATATGTCCTATTGTTAAGTCTTGCAATGCTATTGGATGGTAGATTTAGTAAACAGGCCTGTTCACCTGGCCATGAACTCACACAACCTGCAAACTTGCCTTGAAGCACATCATCTTGTTTTACTAGACTGGATAAATCAATATTCAAGTAAGTAAAATGTCTAAAATATTTTTTTCTGTGATTAGTAATATGTCTAGATCATGCAGATATTAAGGTACTGTTGAATGCTTTGATCATATTAGATTTTGAGCTTGTTACATCAATGCTGTAATTTTACAACACTGGGTGAAAGGGGTAGCAAAATTTGTCTGTGCACCTTGCACATTACTTGGATGAATTGTACTTCTCACCTGTTCCACGTGAAAAAAATACTAATAGAAACATACTATTTTTGATTATTCACAAGTTTAAAATGTCTTCTTTCTTACCATTTTGAGTTTCAGTCAAAATTAAGTGATTATTAAATTATAAGTTCAAGCTGAATTAATGAATAAATTATTTCTTTGAGAATTTGAAAGTATTTGTGTAGCAATATTTGAAACTATCTGTATCTTATCATTTATAAAATATACTTAACTGGTCCTGTTTTCTTTTCTGGGCTTTGTTTGTTTGCCCAAATATCTGCTTGCTTCATGAGGGTAGCATAAGTGCTATAAGCATGATAAGTAGAGGGCACAATAAGCTAGCCAGACAGTATTGTGTGAATTCTGTGGAATGTGTGAATTCTGTGGAATGGGTCAATTCTTTAAAACGTGTAAGTATGATTGGGATTTATTTGCATTGAGATTATTTAGCCTGGAAAATAATCAGTGATATTTTTTTTTTTTTTACATTTCAGAATGCCACCAGCCAGGAAAGACAGTCTTATCTACAATGTGTATGATGTCATTGATGCTGTCCAAAATGGGAACAGTGACTTTGAGAAGGACTCTGATACAAGTGATGAAGAGGAATGTGGAGATGCCTGTGAACTGGAAAAGGAAAATAAAAAACCCAATGACCGCCCATCGGATGATTATGTGGACATCATGCCAACAAAACCAAGCCATTCAAGAACACAGACCATGCCCCGTGACAGGTATCGTTGGCTGAAAAAGGATTTTATCAGTACCAACACTGATTTTTCAGGTCAGGGCTATGAACAGAGCTAAACATAGTAAATGCCAAAGTTTCCATTCAGTTCATCAGGTTTTGTAAATACAATCTGAACATATATCTTTTATAATAATTTTTTTTTCATAAAAATATGACTTGTCTGATTATCATTATTGTGTGATTATTAGTGTATAGATATATAGGCTACTGTTATGGGGCTACATAAGCAGTACACCCTGCAAATGAACTATTAGATGTTCTCTAAATTTGTTCAGACAGTGAGTAAAATCACTGAAATTCTGCTACCCAACAGGCCCAACGTTGCAATATAACAACTTTTCCCTAAAAACTTACTAAAATGGGAAAAATGTAAAAACCCATTTTTTTCTGCATTAGAGGCCTCCTACAACAACATATAGAAGGTGAAAACAATTAATTTTTTTAAATGTTTCTATATTTGGGTCTCACAGGGTTAAAGCAATGGGAAAATGAGTAAGTACTAAAATTGATTAAGTCCTAACGGCGGTCACCAAGGTTACTAAAAGAATGACGGAATCTGAGGATTGCATCTCCAGGGCCGAGGACGAGATCATTCAACTGAAAACTCGAGCTAGTACTCTGAAATCTCAGGTGAAACCATTAATGGACAAGGTAGATGGCCTGGAATGCAGTAGCCACAGAAATAATCTCAGATTAATCGGCCTTCCAGGGAAGGAAGAAGGAATGGATGCATGCTCTTTTCTGGAAAACTGGTTGCCAGGGAAGATCACGTGATGCCATGCGAGGAACAGACGTGTGAGCGGCTAGCTCTGCACACTTTCCGTTTTTTTTTTTTTATTATTATTTTCATGTTATAACCGGTAAGATTTGATACACCCAGTTACATATTTATTCTTTGAGGTAAACATGGCAAAGAAGTCAAAATCCTCAGACTCTGGAGTCATTAAAAGACACTTACATGTTCAAGCTGAGGCCTCTGACGGGACTGCGAGCTGGGGACTCGATTTGGACGGCACATTGGGAGATGAAAATCCAGCGTCACCTGTCCAACATCTCGGTGATGCTGATGAAGGTTGTTGCTGACTTGGAAGATACTTGGAAGATACTCGCTGTAATACGTCGATCGATTACGGCGATGGAAATAAAATTCTCTGAGTTGGTCACAAGAGAGACAGATGTTGAAAAACGAATCGATTATCTGGAATCTTTGGAAAGGGAATTATCCGCTAATCCACCCGTGTCCAAAACAGACTTGGAACACATTTTGGAAAAACTTGAATATTTTGAAAATATGAGCCGAAGGAATGACATACGAATTGTTGGAATTCCTGAGCATGAAGAGGGCAGAGATATGGTGAAATTCCTAGATGAGCTCTTCCCGAGTCTGCTCGACATAACAGGCCATAAACTGGAAATCGAGCGAGCTCACAGAGTGCTCTGCTGAGGGAGACAGGCCCCGATCAATTCTGGCCAAATTTCTGAGATCATTCGATAAAGATCTCATGTTGCGCCAGGCGAGGTGCAAAGCAAAGCTTTCTTGGAAGAATCACAATATTTTCTTGTTCTTGGACTTTGCGAATTCGACGAGAGAAAGGAATGTATGAAACTCTTACATCAACGGAAGATCGCTTTTGCACTGATGTTTCTGGCCAAACTGAGAATAGACACCAAGGATGGCAGCAAAGTATTTTTATGCCCCAAAAAGGCACTGGCCTTCATACAAACTATGGGTGAGTAAACCATTGGGCATTTCTTATGTGCGTGGACTGACTCGCTGTTCAGTGTCTCGGCTGTCTGGGGAAGTTGGGTGCCATTTTTTGTTTCTTTCTGCATTGGCTACGCCTAGCAGCTGGAGTTTGTTTTGTGGCATGACACTCCATGAAACTTTTGCATTGACAGAAGATCGCTTTTACACTGAAGTTCCCGACCAGATTGAGAATGGACACTATGGATGACCGCAAAATATCTACACGCTCACATAAAGAACGTCTTTTATAAAGTTGTCGGACTAAGTCGTAATGTATTTTTTTATGCGGCCTCCGAGTGAATTTGACTCAATACACACTTGATCATCCGAGGAACCGGGATGCCTGTTTTGTCTCTTTATGTGCTGGCTCCGCCTAGCGGCTGAAGTTTGCTTTGTTGAATAATACTCCTTCGGGTCAGCTGTGGATGAATCTGATCGTTCTTTGTGCTTATGCCACCTGTTGGCTGGAGTTTGTTTTGTGGAGTATTTTTAAGGGACATTGGAATAATTACGTCATCTGCTGCACTCATAACAGCCGGCTCACCGAACAATTGTCTATCTGTCCGAGGAAACTGAATGGATTTATATCAGCTGGAGTTTGTTTTGTGGAGGAACACATCTTTAAGACAGTTCTGTGAATGAATCTACATGTTCTTTGTGTTTATTCTGCCTGTTGGCTGGGGTCTGTTTTACAAAGTATATTCTGTTATGTAATTTTGCCTCACAAAACCTGTGCAGAAGCACCGTACTTGAGTAATCCGACGGCAAAGTTGTTGCGGGGGTTCTCGCATGTGTACATGGACCTTTTGAGTTTAGAGGGATTGACACCGGTTGGCACTGTCGTGCATGGGGTTAATGTGCACGTCTTTCTTTTTTCTGTTTGTTTTGTTCGGGGCTTGATTGTTGCATTAATGGGAAATGTGGTCTGTATAATCTTGCTTTTGACACACAATTTTTTATTTTTTTATTATATCAATATGTCATATGTTAATGTGAATGAGTTATCTCTCTCCACATGGAATGTGAATGGGTTGGGGCACCCTATAAAAAGAAGGAAGGTTATTTCTTTTCTTAAGCGTAAGAAATGTGATATAGTGTTTCTTCAAGAAATGCATCTTTCCCCACAGGAAGTTGAAAAATTTGGGAAGATATGGGGTGGACATGTTTTCTTTAGTGCTGGCTCAAGTAAGATCAGGGGGGTCATTACATTGATAAGTAAGCATGTACAATTCAAATGTCTCAAACAGATTAAAGATAAAATAGGAAGACTCATTATTGTTTTAGCAGACATTCAGGGGCAAATGTTGATTTTGGCTAATATTTACCACCTAACGCTGATGATCAGGGCTTTTTTATAGATCTTGAAGGGATGTTGCAAACCGCTAGCACCCCTCATGATATAATATTGGGAGGAGACTTTAATTTATTGATGGACTCAATCCTTGATCATAGTGAAGCAAAAGTGTGTAAGCCCCCTAGAACAACAGTGACACTTCACAGGATGTGTAAAAATCTTGGTCTTGCAGATATCTGGCAACTTTTGATCCCATCTAGTAGGGATTATAAATTCATAAAATTTATTCTAGAATAGATTTTTTAATCCTCATTCCATCTGTTGTTGACTGCTCAATTGGAAATATCTTGGTCTCAGATCATGCCCTGGTGAGTTTAGAGATGTTGCCACATACAGAGAAAAAGAAATCATATAGTTGCCACTTTAATGTATCCCTTTTGCAAAATCCTGATTTCCAACAAATGTTAAAGACTGAAATCAATGTTTATATGGAGACCAACTGGTCCTCAGTATCCTCTGTGGGTGTGGCTTGGGAGGCACTTAAGGCAGTTCTTAGGGGTCGGATCATACAGTATGCCTCATTCATCAAAAAACCCAAAGCATGAGAACTCGTAGAGTTGGAAGAGAATTGAAAGTTATGAGATCTCTTACACATATAGATCAGGTGGGGTTTATTAGGGGCCACAGCTCTTCTGACAACATTAGGCGTTTCATCAATATCATGTGGTCAGTGGCGAATGATCAAACTCCGGTTGCTGCCATCTCACTTGACGCTGAAAAGGCATTTGATATGGTAGAATGGGATTATCTTTTTAAGATTTTGGAAATATATGGGTTCGGGAGTACATTTATTGGTTGGATTAAGTTACTTTGTAGACACCCTGTAGTGGCGGTACAAACAAATGGATTAATTTCAGATTATTTTACTTTGAATAGGGGCATTCGGCAGGGTTGCCCTCTTTCCCAATTATTGTTCTGTCTTGCCCTGGAACCATTAGCAGCTGCGATAAGAAAGGAGGAGGATTTTCCGGGGGTGGTGGTGGGAGGTGTGGCACATAAGCTTTTGCTTTATGCAGATGATATTTTATTATTCGTCTCTGACCCTACTAGATCTATGCCTTGCCTCCACAGAATTATTAATTCCTTTTCTAAGTTTTCAGGATACAAAGTCAATTGGTCTAAATCTGAAGCTTTGGCTTTGACAGCGTACGGCTTTCTAGCCGGGCGCTTTCCAGTGGCCCAAACAGGACATTAAGTATTTGGGCATTTTATTCCCAGCAAAATTGTGTGATTTAGTTAGAGTTAATTTTGACCCCTTAATAAAACGGTTTTCGAGCGATGTGGGCAGGTGGGCTTCATTGCATTTATCTATGATCGAGAAAGTTAATGTTATTAAAATGAATTGTATTCCAAAATTCAATTACTTGCTGCAGTCTCTCCCTATAGATGTCCCCCTCTCTTATTTCAAGCAATTTGATAGCATAGCGAAGTCCTTCATTTGGAATGGTAAGCGTCCCAAATTACATTTCAATAAGTTACATAGGCCGACTGACAAAGGTGGGCTAGGCATACCCAAGATTTTATTTTATTATTATGCATTTGGTCTCAGACATTTGGCTCATTGGTCGCTTCCACCTGAGAGAGCCCCTCCCTGGTTCTGTATTGAACAGGAAGTTCTTGCCCCTATTTCACCATTGCAGAGACTTTCTATCAAATTATTCGGAGAAGTTAAGTTACATCCCGTTATCTCACATTTGAACTTGTATGGACAAAAGTGTCCAGAGTGTTTAATTCAGACATTTATTTAAATGTTGCCTCGAGCATATGTCTGAACCCCAAATTATGCATCAACAAGTCCCCTTTTGTTGGTCAGAATGATTGGGAGGGGGGGTTACTACACTCGGTTACCTATATGAGAGTGGAGTGCTGAGATCCTTTCAAACTTTTGGTTAAACTTTTTGGGATTCCCAGATCTCAGTTCTATAAGTATTTACAGTTGTACCACCTGCTTTGTACTGTTTTTGGGAGTGGTTTACACCCCCCTAAAGTGGCAGAACTCTGATTACTGCTTTCGGAAAAGGTCATGAGGCATCTGTGTATTACTCCCTGTTAATTCAGAGTCTGGGGGACAGAACTTCAATTTCTCTTAAGAGATTATGGGAGAAAGATCTAAACTTGGTATTGGAGGAGGAAGTGTGGGCTAGGATTCTAAAAAACGTAAAATCTGCATCTAGAGATGCAAGGGTTCACCTTATGCAATTCAAGATTTTACATAGAGTCTATTGGACCCCCTCTAGTTTGCATAGGTCTGGTCTTAAAGACACACCCACCTGCTGGTGATGTCAGTCAAAGATGGAGACACAACCCATGTCTTTTTGGGATGTGTTAAGATTCAAGAGTTCTGGTTGAGGATTCAGAGTTTTATGTGCGAGGTTTTGGCCTCTCAAATTTTATTCTGCCCTAGACTCTGTATCTTAGGAGATGGGGCAGTCATTAATTTGGAGAATAAACACGTGAAAAGCTGGGTCCTAACTAGTATTATGATTGCCAGACAGATTATTCTAAGGAGTTGGAAGTCAGCTGGAGAGCCCCCATTTCAGGAGTGGTGTTCAGAGGTCGCCAGAGTGGCAGCTCTTGAGGAGGGGATATCCAGAAGACTGGGGAGTCTAGACCTGTTTGGGGAGAAATGGGGAAAATATCTGTCTTCGGGAAGGGACAGTGGAGAGAAGTGTAGGGGATATGTGTGATTAGTTTATTATTTATTTTATTTTTATTTATTTATTTATCTACTTTTTTTGTTTGTTGTGTGTCTGTAATTATGTGACCACATAATGGGGGTCAGGTGAGGGATTGGGTGGGGGGATAGTTAAGGTAAAATATTGATTCTGTGTATATATATGTTTTGCCGTTCCTTTTTAATAGATGAATCAATAAAATGTTAATCACAAAAAGAAAATTGGTTGCCAGATGTTTTGTGGATGGAAACATACCAGACACCGCTGATTATAGAAAGAGCGCACTGGATAACTACTTCCCAGAGAGGTAACAGAAGGGAAGATGGTAAAATGCCTCAGAGAACTCTTACTATGAAGATCCATAACTTTAAGTAGAAAGAGCAGGTGCTTAAGGCTGCTAGGGCCAAGGGAACAATTGTGTACAAAGATCACAATCTTCGATTTCATCTTGATTTATCTGCCGAAGTTCACAGAAACCAGAGAAGTTATGATGCGGTGCGCCAAAAGCTACGTGAGAAGGGAATCAATTAGCATAGAACTATCTTCCCAGCATGTCTGCTTCTTACGGTGATCATACCGTGACACAGGTCTGGAGGATGTGGAACGCTTCATTCAACAAATGAATGATGAGTAAAATGTGTTGTGTAACCTGCTGATATTTTTATTTCAGTTTATTTAGTTGTAACATTTTTACAAGTACCAAATGCCTGGAATCCTGAATTGGATGTTTACTTCATTATGGACATTGATGTGCCCAAAGAGACGATGCTGGTGGATATATTTGTTGAATAATTTAAAGAAGAATGATGTACAAGACTTGTTACCTTCCAAGAATTGGACATTTAGAGAGGCCAATGAAGTGAATAAAAAAAGGACTGAATATAAGTATTGTATTCACATTCAAAATTCGTGTTAAGGTACATGTTTCCTTTTTTTCTAAGCTTTATTAATACTGTTATAATGGCTTAATAGAATTAGAGACACAATAGTGTTTTGACTTGACATGTTTTGGTTAAATTATTTTGGGAGAAACTATAATTCCTTTAAATACATATGTTTTATGTGGGAGTAGTACAGCATTAGGGTTTGAAATAGCACAAAAGAGAAATTTAAGAAGTTGATCGGCCCTCACAAAAGTGTGGACAAGTAAACACCATACTAGAAGTTAATCGTGGGGGAGGGGTTACTGATACAGGGGAATTGGTATCAGTTGAAAGTATGAGGAATGTTCAGGGTAAGTTCATGTTATGATAATTTTACTTTTTCTTTTTGCTTCTTGGTGTGCGACAGTTCTAAATGGGTAACACTTTATTTTGATGGTCCCAAATAGATATTTAACTGACTATAATTGACTTATCGACTGACTTGCTATAGGTAGTAAACAGTGTTTCAACAAACATTCAGTAGACTTTCAGTAGCCTGTATATAGATCTTTATTAATGACCTTTTAATGAACTGATGTTCTCAACAATAATGTAAGTCGGTCATTAATAAAGATCTATATACAGGCTACTGAAAGTCTACTGAATGTTTGTTGAAACACTGTTTACTACCTATAGCAAGTCAGCTGATAAATGTAAGTAGGTCATTAATAGATATCTATATACAAGCTACTGAAAGTCTACTGAATGTTTGTTGAAACACTGTTTACTAGCTATAGCAAGTCAGCTGATAAATGTAAGTCGGTCATTAATAAAGATCTATATACAGGCTACTGAAAGTCTACTGAATGTTTGTTGAAACACTGTTTATAAGCTAAAGCAAGCCAGTTGATAAGTCACTTATAGTCAGTTAAATATCTATTTGGGACCATCAAAATAAAGTGTTACCTGTAAATGTTTTAAGGGAATATTTGAATCAATACAAAATTATGTCAGAGGCAGGACATTTTTTTTTTTTTTTGTTTGTTTTTTTTTTTTCATGGAATTACAAAGGATTGGGAAAACTAAAGAAGGTTAAGCAGGTGATGAGTAGAATAAAACAACTACATGCAACAGTGGTGTTCTTACAAGAGACACATATGATGAAAAGGGATGTATTGAGAATAGAGAGGGCATGGGAAGGTCTTTTCAGCATGCTATACCACACAGGCAAGAGGGGTGATGATTATGGTACACAAATCAGTGCCTTTATAAGTCCAGCATATTATCAAAGACACAGCTGGTAGATTTATAATTATTCAGGGAATTATTTTGACAGAAAATAAATCTAGTGAATATATATGGTCCTAATAATGAGTAAAAGTTTTATAGTAATATATATTTATTGGTTGCCTCTTTACCTGGTCAACATGTTATAGCAGGTGATATGAACTGCACTTTGGATCCAGATAATGATCGCTCTACCGGTTCTGATAATACTCATTTGTTTTCTAGGAAACAGATGCAGCAATTTATATAGGAACTTAATCTATTAGTTGGAGACACCTTAACCCATCTTTATCTGCATATTCATATCAGGGGCATCGGACAGTGGGTAATGATGGACCTGAGTAATAGGGGCCTTCACTGGAGGGGGGCCCACAAAAAAGCTTCATTGATATTCCATTATATTATCAATTGTTATATATATAGTAATAACATGCTATTGGTTTATATAAAATGTTGCAAGACCACCACCCCCTCCTCAACAAAAGTGAAAGTGGTCTGTTCCATCAGCGGCGTGCGGTCCAAACTGAGTACACATCTGTGGCATGGGGGCGTGGTCATGTGTCTGTCTGTGGAAGAGGGAGAGCGGTAAGGCTCGTCACCTGGGTTGTGATTACTCTAACACCTGTCTCTCATTATAGTGATGGTGGAGGGAGACCTGATAAGGCATGCCAGAGCGTCAGAGTGGGAGAGAGAGTGGCAGAAGGAAGTGGTGTCTGGCAACCCCATATTGAGAGACTGCATTTTTTTAGTTCTTTTGGGATAATGGAAAGCCCTTGATTTGAGTCGGCTACTGAGAGCCTGTTTTGTTTACCCTTGTGTGTGAAATTTGACAATTTTTTTTAGAAGCTAAAATGCAACCAATATGATGAAAAACTGACAAAATATAATTTGTAAAATAAATATTTTCAAATTGTACCTATAAGGGTTACCTAGAAAGTTAGAAGTTCCCTTCATAATTAACAGCATGAGCTGAGAAATCATTTATTTTATATTTAATTTAAATGGAAATTGTAACCTAAATATACCTAGAATCTGGAATCCTGTAACAATACCCAGGTCAGCCCTAATTTTAAGTTAATTCTGGACCCTGTGTAAATATCAGTTAGCAAGTTAAGACTTTCTAAAACTACCTGAGAGCCTACCTCTACTACCTCTTCTCATTTCAGAAATGTAATTTCTGCCACAAGAAAACTAATAAATGTATACATGTATAATTAATTTTGTTAGTAGGCCTTTTTAATATAATATTTTGCTTGATTCAAATATTATTTGCATTTGAAAATAAAAGTTGTGAATTAGCACAGTTAAATATCCATCTAAAATGTTTGTACTGGATATTATCCCCACCACAAACCCAAATTGGACAGGGGGCCCAAAATTTGGTGCTACACCCCTGATTCATGTTATTCTGCTACACACCAAACTTACTCCCAAATTGACAATTTTTTTTGGTTTCAGCGCAAATGCTTTCAAAGATTATATATTGTCAGTATCATAGTATTGTCATCTCTGACCATGCAGCAGTATCGCTAATATACTCTGACTCAAAGCTGACTCGTGACCCTCCAAAGTGGCATTATCACAAACAAATTGATATATATTTTGAAACAAATTTATCTGAAACTTCGGCTGGGGTACGATGGGAGGCATTCAGAGCTTTTGTACGAGGTCAAATTATACGTTTTTGTAGTTATAATGTAGAAAATCTCAACAAGAGTTAAAAATGTTGGATCTCAAAATGAAAAAAATTGGAAGACATTATCTTTCAAAAGGGTGCAGTTTGCACAGATACACATAAGCAACTTTTGCTTCTTAGGTCTCAGTATAATACAGTGTCAGCAAACGGAACGGCTACCAAATTATTGAGGTTAAAACAAACTTTTTATGATCAGGAAGAGAAAGCATGAAAAGTGCTTGCGTGGCAGATTAAAACAAAACAAATGGAAAGGGCTGTCACTTATATAAAAGACTCAAACAGTATGTTATAGTAGATCCATTAGAAATAAACAATTCATTCAGGAGTTATGAAGAACTATACAGCTTAGAATGTTCATTAGGCACAGATATGCAGAAACAATTCTTAGATAATTTAGACTTGCCGTATGCATCACAGGAACATAAAAAGGAATTAGAAAAAGATATTACTTTGTAGGAAGTGTTGGAAGCTATTGATTTAATGAAGACAGGAAAAGCGGTTGGACCAGACGGACTCCCCATAGATATATAAATAACAAATTGAAGTTAAATTGATTAAAACTCTCTTAGAAATGATGATGGAAGCCTTTGAGAAGGGTATTCTTCCTACTTCTATGAGAGAAGCTTAAATTACATGTGACGCGGAGGAGGGCGTGGCCAGGCTGTGAGGGTGCACGGATGGCTCTGAATCAGATGATCAGTGGGAGAGCGAGATAAAGGGGGGCCAGAGGCACAAGTTTGAGAGAGAGAGAGAGAGAGAGAGAGAGAGAGAGAGAGAGAGAGAGAGAGACGCATGCGCCCGCGCTGCATGTGTGTGTGTTTGTTTATGTTTGTTTTATGTTGTTTTAAGTTGAGTTTTACATTAAACCTTACGTTTCCTGTTCAACCGGTTCCCGCCTCCTCCTTGCCCATCCTTTAACTGTTACAGTGATGCCAAAACCCGGGAGGGAGGAGGGACGCACTGTCACGGAGACCTTGCCACTGCCATCCGTCAGAAGGAGCAGCCGCGGCCATCTGCCTGGGGATGGAGCGGTTGCTGCCGGCTGCCGAGGGCCAGAGGAACCGCTGCCGTCCGCCGAGAAAGGGAGGAGTAGTTTCACAAAATTCTGAAAACATGCAGCCTATAAGTTTTAAATTCTGACACAAAGATTTTGTGTAAAATTTTAGCAAGAAGACTTGAAATTGCAATACCATACTTAATAGGGAGGGATCAGAATGGTTTTATTCTGCACAGACAAGGATGTCATAATGTTAGAAGAGTATTGAATATACTGCATAATCAGAGGAGAAAGGTAGATACTGCTCTGTTATCACTAGATGCAGAAAAAGCATTCAACAGGGCAGAATATAATTATCTTTTCAAAGTGCTCAATCGTTTTGGACTTGGAGAATATTTTTGTAAGTGGGTTAGGTTGCTGTATAAAAATCCCATTGCTGTAGTTTTGACCAATAGCATGTTGTCAAAACCATTTATTGTATCTGGTTGCAGACAAGGTTCCCCGCTCTCCCCTTTTCTCTTAATATTAGCCATTGAACCATTTGCAATTGCAGTCAGAGGTCATAAGGATATTCAAGGTATAATAATTGGTAGTTTGGAACATAGAATAGCCCTGTTTGCAGATGATGACATACTTTAAAAAAAAACAAAAAAACATTTGGATACATCTATTCCTGCTCTTATTCAATTTATTGAGTTAATCTGGAAGATTTCAGGATATCGAATTAACAATTCGAAATATTCAATTATGGTGCTGAATGAGGAAGAGAGAGAGAATCACAGTAGTAATGTTAATATTCTTAATACATGAAAAGGCTTTAAATATCTGGGCATTAAGGTAACATAAGATGGAAGATATTGTTACAAATTATGAATTAAATTATGATCCTGTTCTTGAAAATATCTAAAATACAATTGAACAGTGGACTTCTTTACCCATCGCTGTAATAGGGAGGATAAATATATTGAAAATGAAAACATTATTTACCTAAATAAACATTTATTTTTGTTTCAAAATATCCCCTTGCCACCTCCTAGTGGCTTATTTCATAGACTCAAAAAACTTTTCCACTAAATTCATATGGAATAATAGACGATCTAAACTCAGATTAGCTCTTTTGTATCTACCATTTGATAGCGGTGCACTCCAATGCCCTAACCTACAGGCATTATTTGGCTGCCCAACTAAGATCTATTATGTTTTATTTCTCATCTCAAGGTCCACCCTCATGATTGGATATGGAAGTTAGTTTAGTTAAATCAGACATATCTTTATAATCATATCTTTATGCTTCAAATTTTAAAGGACTTAGAAAAAATTTCACTAATCCTATAGTTTTGAACATGATCAATGTGTGGCATGAAACACAGAGGTATTTGGAAATTTCCAATACAAACTATCTAGTTATAACTCTAAAAACTTAATAACCTAATAACCTAATAAAAAATTCATACCAGGCCAAATGGATGCAGGGTTTAAATTATGGGCAGAGAAGGGTATTAAAAAATAGAAGACTTATATATGTTGGACAAATTTATGTCTATATATATGTTGGAAAAATTTATGTCTTTTCAGGAATTAGTTAATAAATTTTATATACCCAGAATTTTGTTTTTTAGGTATTTAAAAGTAAGAAGTTTTGTATTTTCATCTCAGAATCATACATTAGATATGCCATCTTTGTCAATTTTGGAAAAATAAATATCCAAAGATTGTTAAGGTAGGGGTCTGCTATCACTATTATACAACTTGTTGGTAGCAGGTTTCCAGGAGTCTGCTGATTCTCGGTTAGAGGCATGGAGGAAAGATATTAAGTAGATATCTATAAAAGATTGAAGTAAGGCATTCAGAGAAGCCCAGAAACATACTGTTAATACATGATAGAAACTATTACAATACAATTGTTTGATGGGAGTTTATGTAACTCCAACACTATTACATAAATTTAATGTCAATATTACAGATACTTGTTCTAAATGTAATTCATGTAAGGGTACTCTTTTTTTCATTGTATTTGGGATTGTGAAGTGATTTTGAAATTCTGGAAAGAAGTAAACTATATGATATATAAGATCATCAATGTTACTATCCCTCTTGAATCAAACTTTTTTATATTTCATCTATACCCACATAAACTGAGTCTGAAAAGAAAGGAATATACATTTATAGATATGTGCATATTACAAGCAAAGCATTTTATCGCTCTTTACTGAAAAAAAAAAACTGATAGGCCAAGCATAGGGAGATGGTTAAAAGAAATGGCAATTAACATGTCACTGGAGAAAATAACATACATTATTAAAGATAGGATTTTGAAGACACTTGGAGTCCCTTTATAACATTCTAGAAGTATAAATGTTGACAGCATTGTCTTGTGATAAGAAGCGCTTTGTGGTTTTATGTTTTTATTTTTATTTTTTTTATTTATTTTTTGGTGTATGTATGTATTTGAATGTGTATTTGTGTTAAGATTGTGTGTTTTGGAAATAGTTTTCTTTGTTTTGTAAAATGAAAATCAATAATAAAAAAAATAATAATAAATATTGTTGCTACTGTTTTGCTAACAATAAAAGAATGCATTTCTTACATTTAGATTTACACTTGTTTACACTAAATGCTTTTTAACATAACATTACAAATAAATATCAAATTACCAATCTCCAGAGCACCAAGACATTGTCTAAACACATCAACAGATTCAAAATTTTCCTTAGCTTGACTACTGCTAGTTGTCACATTTTTTACTCTAGTAAATGTTTCTCTGAGTATGTGGTAGGTTTAAGTCATATATCTGTATAGCCACACATATTGATATCTTGGCTACAAAAAAATCAATTCAAAATGTTCACTGTTATTGCCCAGAAGAAAAAAAAAAGATTAAGTTAATTGAAGACACGTTGACCTTTTGTACACATTATAAAATCTGTCCTAAATTAAAATAATGTATATTTTTAATTACAGGCCAACTCTACCTACATGATATATGTATGCATTATAGCTAATAATCATTCAATGAAGACTTGGAAACAACTTAGAAATTAACTTTTTTTTACCTCTAATTTTCCATGTATATGTCCATGTTGTGGAAAAATGAACTGGGTGTCTTGTGACAGTATCACTCACATCTAATTTCCGATGAAAAACATGAGTAAGCACGTACAGTTTTACACCGCTGATGTAGAGTCCGTCTTGAACAGTAAGTGGGGATATCTGACTGTGGTGAAAAAACTTAACTGTATTTTGGAAATAAACCCAAAATACAAGCAACTTGCGAGTGCACATATTTATAAGCAACTTTATTTTAAAAAATAAGCCCAAAGTCACTAATAATAAGCAGAATTAGATCTAGGTAGATCTTGCAGGAAATCGGCGACAAGAGGTTGAATATTTATCTTCTGAAAACGGTCTCTGCATTCCAAATTTAATACCTTTTTACGCATGTGCTTAAAGGCCTTAAACCACTTGAACCCCGTTAATTGCTGCTCGCAGCTATATTTCATATTATTATTATTATTATTATTCCACTATAAATCTGATCGGGCAGAGCAAACTGTAAGGCCTAGAGACTTGAAACTTGGTCAGATGGTAGTAGTATTGCTTGCTACTCAGAAACACGGACTCGGAGAAATCGGTCAATAGGGGGTGCTACAGCGATCAGAAATGCGCAACTGCTCATAAGTCCTAGACCATTTGTCGTAGACTCAAGTACTTTATACCATTGGAATCCTTGGCTCAAACCAAACAAAACTTATATCTCCGATTTCATTTCTGCTTATAAAAATTTCCCGCCATCTTGGATCTTTCATAAAACCTACTTTTGCGAACTAGTCCTAAGTTTTTCGTCCAATCGGCACAAAACTCGTTGGAGGTCTGTGAGAAATGTGAAAGAAATCGGACACCCTTTACCCTTTGGTAGCTATAACAGTGTTATTTAGAAAATGGGTGTGGTCAAGTGTACAAATAAGCCCATAATTCCTAAACAAAAACTCAGAACTTCACAAAATTAGCTGAGCTAATGATTCTAAACAAGCATGCAGACTTTTATGGAGATCGGACCATAGGTGGCGCTATGAACTTTAAAAAGCTTTAAAAACCATGTATTTCCTTAGTAAATTGCCTGTATTGGTTGTAAATGGTATATTACATTGAACCCTGTTAATTGCTGCTCGCAGCTATATTTTAAATTGTAACTGTAGTGGAATACAGTTACTTATATTTTGTATTTTAAATATGTAATGCCATTACATGTATTCTGTTACTCCCCAACCCTGGAAACATGTCAATATGTGTTTTCATTTTGCAGATGGCTCAGTTATCACATCAATTTGTGACCCAGGGAAGGTGTCATGTGTGTAAACAGCTATTGTAATCTTTAACAAATCTGGCTGACAGGACAGGAGTTATTTTATTTTGTGGCATGATGGTAAATTTCAGGCTAAGACTTTGGCAGAAGCGGCTAAAGTGATAATTTATCTAACCTGATAGAGCATGGCAGCTTTACCAGTTGGAAATCGTGTGTTAGGAATTTCACTAATTTTTCCACCCAAATTCGGACCCGATATGCCAAATTCACAAAAACACTATCTGGCAAATGTTCATGCCCTTAAATTACTCAGTACTTCTAGGATTTGAGTCAGGAGAAAAGGCAGGAAAACATCTGGCTAGATATATAAAACAGAGAGAGTCTTTTTCTACCATTCCCTGCTGGTGGTGAAATATTTACCTCAGCCATTGATATTAATAATGCTTTTAAAGAATTCTATCTTGATCTCTATAGTTCCACGTCTTCGTCCACTGATGAGGATATTAGAAACTTTGTGGAACCATTAGAACTTCCTAAACTGACAGCTGAGCAAAAAAATTCTCTTGATTCTGAGATAACCTTGGAGGAGCTTGGCGAGGTAATGTTTTGGGGCCAGATGGCTTTGTCGCTGATTTTTTTAGATCTTATGCTAAGGAACTGGCTCCACTTTTGCTAGAAGTTTATACGGAACCATTAAAGAATGGAAAACTTCCGCCAGCCATGACACAAGTCCGGATCGGTCTGATCCTCAAAAAGGACAAATATCCAAGTGAGTGTAAGAGTTACCGTCCAATTTCCCTGATCCAGCTAGACGTTAAAATATTGTCAAAAATTCTGGCTAATCGATTAAGTAAAGTTATGACATCTCTTATCCATATAGATCAGGTGGGGTTTCTCCGGACTGCAGCTCTTCTGATAACATTAGGCATTTCATCAATATCATGTGGTCAGTGGCGAATGATTAGACTCTGGTCGCTGTCATCTCACTTGACACTGAAAAGGCATTTGATATAGTAGAATGGGATTATCTTTTTAAGATTTTGGAAATATATGGGTTCGGGAATACTTTTATTGGATGGATTAAGTTACTTTATAGACACCTGGTAGCGGTGGTACAAACAAATGGATTCATTTCAGATTTCCAATTGAGCAATCCACAACAGATCAAATGAGGGACTTTGTATATATATATATATATATATATATATATATATATATATATATAAATGTTGCTCTAGCGGGCTTACACACTTTTGCTTCACTATGATCAAGGACTGAGTCCATCAAATGATTAAAGTCTCCTCCCAATATTATTTCATGAGGGGTGCCAACGGCTTGCAACATCCCTTTTAAGATCTATAAAAAAGCCCTGATCATCAGCGATAGGTGCGTAAATATTAGCCAAAATCAACCTTTGCCCCTGAATTTCTGCTAAAACAATAATGACTCTTCCTAATCTATCTTTAATCTGTTTGAGACATTTGATTTGTAGATGTTTACTTATCAATGTAATGACTCCCCTGCTCTTACTTGAGCCAGCACTAAAGAAAACATGTCCACCCCATATCTTCCCAAATTTTTCAGCTTCCTGTGGGGAAAGATGCTTTTCTTGAAGAAACACTATATCAAATTTCTTACGTTTAAGAAAAGAAATAAACGTCCTTCTTTTTATGTGGTGCCCCAACTCATTCACATTCCACGTGGAGAGAGACAATCCGCTCATATTAACATTTGACATTTTGACATGTGAGAAAATATAGATTGTTTGTCAAAAATAAAATTATAAAACCACATTCCAACATTGATGCAACAATAAACCCCCGACCATACCCCAGAACAAAATAAACAGAAAAAAGACAAACGTGCGCATTAACCCCGCACACGATGGCGCCAACCGGCGTCCATCCCTCTAAACTCAAACAGTCTGTGTACGCCTATGAGATTCCCCGCGACAACTTTGCCGATGGATTGCTCAAGTCCGGTGCGTCTATAAAAATTTTGTGAGACAGAATTACACAACAGAAAATAATCTATAAAACAAACTCCAGCCAATAGGCGGAATAAGCACAAAGAACATGTAGATTCATCCTCATAATTGTCCCGAAGGTGTGTTCCTCCACAAAACAAGCTCCAGCCACTAGCGGAACCAGCACAACAAAAAAAAAAAAAAAAAAGAAAAACGTACAGTTTCCTTGGGCAGTCGAACGAATGTTCATTGAGTCAGGCCCATTCAGCTGTTACATGAGTGGAACAAATGCCCTAATCACTCCAATGTTTACAAGAAATATTCCATAAAACAAACTCCATCTAATAGGAGGCATAAGCACAAAGAACGTGCAGATTCATCCACAAACTGTCCCGAAGGAGTGTTATTCCACAAACAAACTCCAGCCGCTAGGTGGAACCAACACAAAAAGAACCACATAAGGCACTCAGTTTCCTCAGATAGTCAAGTGAATGTTCAGTGAGTCAGGTTCACTCGGCTGCATCGAGAGCATCACACAGTGACTTACTCATTCCACTGACTTTATAAAGGACATCGCTTGCTGTGGGCATGTAATTATTTTGTGGCCATCCTTAGTATCTATTCTCAACTTGGCTGGGAACATCAGTGCAAAAGCGACCTTCCACTGATGTAAGAGTTTCTTGCATTCCTTGAATTGATCATGTTTCTCTCTTGTTGAATTCGCAAAGTCTGGGAACAAGAAAATACTTTGGTTCTTCCAAGAAAGCCTTCCTTTACTCCTCACCTCACGTAACACAAGATATTTATCGGATGATCTCAGAAATTTGGCCAGAATTGATCTGGGCCTGTCTCCCTCTGCGGATCTCCAAGCCGAGACTCTGTGAGCTCGCTCAATTTCCAGCTTATGGCCTGTTATGTTGAGCAGACTCGGGAAGAGCTCATCTAGGAATTTCACCATGTCTCTGCCTTCTTTGTCTTTAGCAATTCCAACAATTCGAACGTCGTTTCGATGGTTACAATTCTCAAGGTCTTCCAACTTTTCCCAAACGCGCTCCAAGTCCGTCTTGGTCGCTAGAGGGTTAGCAACTAATTCCCTCTCCGATGACTCCAGATAATCGATCCGTTTCTCAACATCTGACACTCTTGTAACAAACTCATTGAATTTCATCTCCATGGCAGTGATCGATCGACGTATTACAGCAATGTACAAACAAACAAAACAGAATGGAAAAACTAGACCAACTTACAGAGGCTGACTGCATGGAGAATGCACAATACAATCTGACACAAGACAGCAAACACAAGGGCTTAATATGGGAGAGGAGAAAATAGGGAACTGGTGAAACTAATAATGATAATGAACCCGCCAACCCTGCGGAGAAACCCTGCAGCGCTGACAAGCACATGGCTACATAAAGAAACAGGGAAAACACATGAGGAAAAATGAACACGCCACAAACAGAACGGACTCTCCAACAAATCACCCAGAGATCCCGACAATGTGTTGGATTTGCATTGTGTAAACCCTTAGGTATAGTTTTTGTTGTTTTGGAGTTGGACAGGTTCCTTCTTTTCTGAATGAGTTTCAAGTATATATGGCTGTCTTCAAGGGGCTGCATGATGTTAGCCAATGATAACAAATGGGCATTCACATACGTAAATTCTTAAAGGGCAAGAGATCCAAAAACATTTCAGTGACAAGGTGGAAAATGATAATATACTGTACTACTAAATTATGACCGTTTTTGGTTTAACAATTTGTTTTTACTAACAATGACATACTCTATTTTTTTAAATAGAGTATGTCATGACCCCTTTAAATAATATTATCTTATTGTTATAGTATATCTAAAAATATTTTCCTCTTTAAATAGCTTCAATATAGTTAGCTAACTTTTGTTAGTAGCTTGTAGCCTATCATTTATGTCTTTAAGTTATGAGTAGCTTGTAACTTCAGAAGCTACAGTTTCAAAAGTAGCTTCTCCAACACTAACTATTTATCTGTTTTACAAAATCTGGCCTCTGAGGGTGCTTTCACACTAACACTTTTAGTGCACACGTGGGATTGAATGACGTCAAAGTTTAGTTTGTTTGGATGATGTAAATGCAATTGCACCAAACTGTGTAAAGTGAACTGCTTGTGATGATGTATAATTTGCATATTTGCAGCAGAACGAACTGGGTTTCGGTCCAAGCATTCAAACCAAGTGTGAAAGCACCCACAGACAGTTTAATGGGGGTATTTTTTAGAGAATAGAGAACCATTCTAAAGAAGCACTCCCACTCTCTGCTCTTCTTCATACACTGATGCTGGTAGGCCAGCTAGTATATGACCTGTATTATCTGACTGCCTCCGAGCACAATGGGGCTATGCAGAGAATTCAATGTACAGTGTAAAGAATAAAAACTCAAGACAGAGGAGAACTCCAAGGTTACAGTCCTCTGCTGGTTAGATCATTCTCTGAGCAGAGTATTATCAAAAGGTAGCTGCTCTACAAGAGAAGTTGTTTTCAGAGAAAATTAGATTATTTGATGGCAGAAGAAAGAAGAGGTTTCAGAAAAAAACTACTGTCAGTTTGGGCTGGATATCACTCACTGTAAGTGTATTCACTTATCCTGCAAATTATGATACAAGTAGATAAAATGTACCATAATGATCTGCCAGATTTCCCATTTGTTATGGCATGGTGTGGAATCAAAGCAGAGATAGAAAATAAAAAGAAGTGGAGAGGGATGCGTTAATGTGTTTCCCTTTTTGACTATTTCTGTAGCTTAGGGCTTTATGCTAGGGATGGGTGCATTGATCCTAAAGTATCGACACTTCCGATACTGATGTTATATCAAAAATATGAAAACCATGAAACCATGGTTTTACTTACAGTAATATTGTAGTAGTAACCACGGTTAATTGTGTGGTAACTATGGTTGAACTAAATACCATGGTTAAACTATAGTTACTGTGGTGAAACCATGGTTAATTTTTGTAAGGGTAAACAAAACAGAAGTCTAATCATTTTATGTTTAGGCTCAAAAATATATAAAAAAATAAAAATAAAAAAACAATTATGACAAAAAATATTATTTAAAATTATACATTTTATCCCAAGATATAAAAAAAATAAATTAAAAAAAACCAGATCATTTCATAGAAGTATCAGTATTGGTATCGGTATCAACGATATTGGACTTGAAATTATTGGTATCGGATCAAAACGAAAATAAGTGGTATCGCCCATACCTACTTTATGCAGACTAAAACAGACCTGCTCTTCATATTCAGTGAAGTTATCATTTGATTTTTGAGCTTTCTGTGGGGGTATCAATTACCTGTACTCATTTCATAGGTGTAGATTTTGGAAGGCAATGAATTGTCCCCCTCAGTCCCACCCTGAAAATAATTGAGTATGAGATGCCAGTAAATGAAGCATTGAGCGCTTAAGGGTTCCTGATTGAGAATACACAAGGGATGCAGGTGATGTTGAATTTTAATGAGTGTTCATCAAAGAGAAAGTAACAGTGGACAAGTCTAAGTTTTCTAAATTAATTAGGTTAGAGAAAATGTACAGCTGGTCATTATTGCAAAAGAAATTAAAGTACCCCATCTGACTTTACACAGCTACGTACCAAATCAATAAATACATGGACATGAAATATTGATTTGAGTTGAAATAATTTTTCTTTTATCTTATTTGTAGAGAAGACCGAGACAGAACACAAGCATGTAAGGAGGGACATTCTTTTCTACACTGGCCATATTGGGCATTCTAATTTCTCCCATTAATTTTAATACAAGTGGTCTATCTCAGCTAAACTGCCGCTGGATATACTTTGTTTGTTAATATAGAAAATGGATAGCTAGTTGGTATTAGGTCAAATGTGTATTTATGTGCTGTGATACAATGCAGATTTTTGAGTGACTTAGTAATTGATTTAATTTATGTTTTGTTATTAATTGGCTCTCTGGAATTCTTGATTCTGATAAATAATCGCAGCATTCAGTAGTCAAATAAATCTAAATTATGACCATTGTCATGGCAACACTGTACAACTGAGTGCTCATCCTGGAAACCTATGTTTCCTACACAGCTGAGAGTCAGTCACCGTTTTGATGGAGACATTGCCTGTTAACTCGACAATGTGCATGCACATTAGCTGGACCGGGCAGAAAAATAGCGGGTTTTTACGTGATCTTAAAAAAAAAAAAAACTCAAATATGATATCAGTGTTGTCAGATTTTATTGCTGATTTGAAATATGTTATTTGATCATACTCTTGACCAACTGTTTTGGAGATTTCAGACTTTCCTTATTCAAGTAGATAGGAGATGTACTTGTATATCACTTGTATCCATAGAAAAAAGCTGGCCACAGAGTGGTTCCCAAGCGATACCAAGTGTCGCCGAGTGGACTGACTTGCCTTGAAAGGGACTTTAGTATATCTTAGCATGCATATTAATTTCTCAGATGAAACATGGCTTTTTTATCCATGTTTATAAGCTGTGAAGCCATCTACTTGCTAGTGTGCACATTTTAAAATTAAGGATTTTACTTAAAGGAAAATGGACAAAATATCTTGATGATTTCTAAAAGGAAATTAAACATTTACCTGAAGTGACTTATCCAGATTTGTACCATTATCTTGTTGACACTGAGTGCATCTGCATGCTGAAAGTGTATTGTAGTTTAGATGCTTATAATTATTTCCTCAGCGGAAAGGTCAGTACCTGGTTGCATAAAACACCTTAAGTTTTTCCCTAAAGTACAACACTTGAAGCGTGATTTTCTCCTAAGGGATTGACTTGAGGGTGTTGCATATAATCCCTTATACTCTTCTCTTAGGTAAGAACACATTTAATTTTACTGAGCAACTTAAATGCTTGTGGTGATGTTGATATGTTGCTAGTATTTAATGTTCCCTATCTATTCAGTTCACTCGACATTGCTGTAAGCACTGTGGGGAAGTCCTTCTAGACGACCTTGTTGAAACCCTTATTCAATCACGGCAATCTTCTGATTGGCAATGGTGTCTGAGCCCCACCCCTTTAGGCATGCAGCTGGCCTATATAAGTGGGTGCTCAGTCACCATTTCATCAGAATTTTCTTCCTTCAAGACTGCAAACTTCATCTTCTTCTTGGAACCCTTGCTGCCTCGCTGTCGATATACAATTACAGCGGACGTAACTTCTCAGCGAGACTCATCGCCTGTGCTGAGTGCCTGCACAGATAGGCTTTCCGCTCCCCTGTGTGTTCTGGTGAAGAGCTCTCCACATCACCGTCGAAGACGCTCTCAGTGAACAGGTTCTTCACTTTAGATGCTCATTGTTGATCAACGCTGTGCATCAGCAAAATTCTACCTACTTCCCACAGCGCTCTGGAGTTACTGTATCCTTTTTATATATACAATATTAACTAAAGTGCCGCTTGTGTGATACGCTTCTTTTTAAAGATGTCGTTCCACAAGTGTTTCCTATGTGAATGGCACATCCCGCCATCTGATGAGCATGAGAGCTGTGACTGCCTGGGCTGTGCTCATACACAAAAAGCTCTCATGGAGATAGACTGCCCTTATGGCAAGGGTATGAATCTCCGGATGTTGCGCTCTAGTATCGACCTCGTTCTGAGGGAACATCCAGCCTCTCATGCCATCCCACCCACCTCTTCTGTGTTAAGTCCCGTAGGACCACATGAGGAGGCACGGCGGGGCAGTAAGGTTGAGCTGGAAGAATTAGAGGAGGATCTCGTGCCGGCACAAGCCTTCAGATCTAACGTCCTCGCCTGTGCAATATGCGAGTGATGAGCTCCGGCCCTCTACTGAAGCGCACAACCTCATTATGTTTGGCGGTTCATGGAGGATGTTGCCACCTCTTCCCCCAGTGAGGGTGAAGAACGTGCACACTCCATGGAGAAGGAGTTTCTTCGTGTTCTCGTGAGAATGTATGAAGAGCTCGGTCTTGAGTGGTCCCCTCCAAAAGAGCCAGAAAAGTCTCACCTGGATGAATGTTTTTTGCAAACCGGCCATTGTCAGCAGACCGCGGTCTGCAGGGGCGCACTATTCTTCCCTGAGGTCTACGCGGAGCACACAAAGACCTGGCATGCGCCCTACTTTTCTTGCACTCAGGTCGGAGATGCTGCCATCCTCCCTAAAGTAGACCACGGCGAGAAAAATGTCTATTCAAAGCTTCCCCCAGTGGAACAGGCAGTCACAGCTCACCTCTGTCATAATACTGCCACGGGATAGAAATCCCACCCCGCCCACCCCTCCAAGCCATGTCGACAGACATCTGCACTTGCTGTAAGAGCTTATCCAGCAGTGGGCCAAGCTGATTCAGCACTCCACAGCTTGTTGGTGCTCTAGGTTTTTCAAGCTAAGCTCCTCAAACAAATGGATGAGCAAGGCCTCGATCCAGAGCTATTCAAAGAGCTCCGCACCGCTACAGATTTGGCACTGCGAGCCACGAAAGCTACTGCTCAGGCCATCTGCAGAGCGATGAGCAGCCAGGTGGTTCTGGAGCGGCATATTTGGCTAACTCTCATGGACATGCATGACGCAGAGAAAGTCACCCTCCTTGACACTCCGGTGTCGCCCGAAGGTCACTTTGGCAATGCTGTGGAAGGCTTTTTACAGTGCTTCATCACGGCGCAAAAGCAGTCTCAAGCGATGAAACATTTTCTGCCAAAGAGAAGTAGCATTTCTCTTTCCCGGCACGCTCTCAATCTAATTCTGTTCAGCGCCCGGCAAAGAATCCATTTCTTGCTGCCCCAGCGCTGCGGTAAGCTACTGCTGAGCCATCTGTGAAGCCATGCAAACTGTGGCCCAAGCGTAAGTACCCGCCATCTCAGCGCGAAAAATGCACCAACGGAATCCTGTGAATAAGAGCCCAGAGCTCACTGTAATTCACGGCCCAGAGCCAAAGAAGGCATCGAGTCAAGGTGCATAGTGTTTCTCCCCTCTTCCCCATTACTGTTCATTGGGAACAGGACATTGTTCAAAATGTTGCTTCTGTGTGTATTACACACAAAGTGGTTGTTCTCACAAAAGAGAAAAAAGCACCCATTGTACAAACACAGGACAATCACACAATCTCAGAAAAAGTACCACTTCCTCTTCATGTTTCATACATCCCACACACTATGCTTCCCTATGGTGAGCGGCACTTTATTTCCTATAGCGATCGAATCAATAAGCCCACTGCACAAATGCAGTCCAGGCGCTGTCGACTGAGAGCTCATACCTGGAGTTTGGTCCAGATCTGTCAAAAGCCACTATTAAACCAAGAAAAGGCTATGTGCCTGAGGTTTTATCAACACCTTCAGGGCTCAGGTGGTTCGTTTGCAAGCCTTCTTTCCTCCACCATTTAATTCAGATGAAGAGCAATCTCTGCATATGTTATGCCCGGTGAGGGGACATGGTCCTCACAAAACACGTTCATAAGATTTTATAACCTGGACATGATGTCCATCTCCTCACAAGTCCTCTCTGTATAGAGATAAGGGTGAGGCTTGCAAGCTGAAGAACACCGTCCCAACCGTGAAGCATGGGGGGTGGCAGCACTATGTTGTGGGGTTGCTTTGCTACAGGAGGGACTGGTCACTTCACAAAATAGATGGCATCATGAGGAAGGAAAATTATGTGGATATATTGAAGCAACATCTCAAGACATCAGTCATGAAGTTAAAGCTCGGTCACAAATGGGTCTTCCAAATGGACAATGACCCTAAGCATACCTCCAAATTTGTGGCAAAATAGCTTAAGGACAACAAAGTCAAGGTACTGGAGTGGCCATCACAAAGCCCTGACCTCAGTCTGATAGAAAATTTGTGGGCAGAACTGAAAAAGCATGTGCGTGCAAGGAGGCCTACAAATCTGACTCAGTTACACCAGTTCTGTCTGGAGGAATGGGCCAAAATTCCAGCAACTTATTGTGAGAAGCTTGTGGAAAGCTACCCAAAACGTTTGACCAAAGTTAAACAATTTAAAGGCAATGCTACCAAATACTAACAAATTGTATGTAAACTTCTGACCCACTGGGAATGTGATGAAAGAAATAAAAGCTGAAATAAATCATTCTCTCTAATAGTATTCAGACATTTCACATTCTTAAAATAAATTAATGATCCTAACTGACCTAAGACAGGGAATGTTTTCTATGATTAAATGTCAGGAATTGTGAAAATCTGAGTTTAAATGTATTTGGCTAAGGTTTATGTAAACTTCTGACTTCAACTGTATATAGGCAAACTGCACCTAAAGGGGCGGGGTCAGACACCATTGCCAATCAGAAGATTGGTGTGATTGAATAAGGTTTTTAACAAGGTCGTCTAGAAGAACTTCCTAACAGTGCTTACGGCAATGTCTTGTTCCCTTCATCTCAGAGAACCGAGGTTACATGTGTAACCGGAGACGTATTGTCCTTTGATAGCATGATCTGTAGAGACTGGACGATACTGATAGTAAATGTGATAGTACATATGCTGGTTTGTTGTGTGATTGTTAAATACAGTGTAAATGTACAGTTTGCCCAGTCATATATTTGTGCCACTAATTCCTGTTTGAAGGGCCATACACTTGTAAACAATGCAGTAGAAAATGTGCTGTTACCATGTGGATCTTTAACATCCATTAGACAGTACACTTGAAGGACGTGAGAAAGATCATTTTGATTATATTATAATCAACGCTTTCTGCACTGCATGTGCGTGACATCACTGTTGAAAAAAAATGGGAGAGATCTTTGTCACGTCGTGATGTGCCACTCATTATACAGTGGGCCTGTTAAAGCATCTGTTACCAGGGCATTAGGACGTCTATATCCATCCCTGATAAATAGCACATACTATAGTTTATTACTTGCATAAACTATAGACATGACAGTTGTTCGATGACAGATGGATGGATGGATGGATGGATTGGTAGATAGACAGATAAATAGATAGATAGATAGATAGATAGATAGATAGATAGATAGATAGCATTATAAGAACAAGGCTTAGGAACTCATCCGTCAACTCTCAGCCACTGCTCCATTACAATGTTTTATGAAGGTCATTAATCCTGCTTATTTTTCATGAATTTCTAATTTATTCCATCACAAACTCAGTCAAACTTTGCTGCAGGCAGACACAGTTGTCTGGGGCAACATCTCAGTTAATTACACTGGGCACTGTTTCATTAAAAAAAAATGCCATAAATGATGTCTTGGACATCAGAGGGACTCCTTGAGGTACCCTTGTGACTCAGCACTGATTTATAAATGTGATAATTACTAACACGGCAGCAAAAGAGAGCTGCAAATTGGGGTGGGTCATTCCTGTTATGTAATGTACCTTTTGAACTCTGTAACTTTTAAATCATGAAATTTGTTTCTAAAACAGGAAATATGCTCTGTTCAAACTCAGGACCTTAAAGTTTAATATGGCAAGAACATTAACAGTATAGAACATATAAACAGCTAAAGTTAAACCATTGTTCAGTTAGGGATTGAAAGTTACTGTAGCTTACATGGGTAAGCTACATTAGGTGTCAACTTGAAGTTAATATTAGTATTTTTTTTTTAAACCATCTTTTAAAATGTTGTGTGGATTCCCTGAGAGGACAGGGTGAGATTTTTTTCTGAATAATTTTATGTTCTCTTGCAATATTTTTGTGTTCACTCACAAAAATGTTTGCTTTCCCTTGCTATACTGTAGTTTGCATTCCCTTGCTTTAATTTTTGCATCCTCTCACAATTATTTATATCTTTATTCATCCCTTGTGAAAATGAACCATGGTTTTACTACAGTAACCATAGTTCAACTATGGTATTTGTATTAAAACCTCACTAACCACAAAATTTACAACAGTAAATATATTTTAACCATTACAGTATATTTTTAGGCAAACCATGGAAAAAACAAAAGTATGCTAATAAGAATCATAATCATTATGACAAAAATCATGGTTACTAAAGTTTTAGAATAGTGATGCCAGCTAATTTGTGGTACATGTACTACAGTTTTTAAAATCATGGTTCCTACACAAAATGTTTTGACACTCATAGTCACTGCAAGATTATTATAGTGAAACCCTAAACTTTTCATAATGGTATGTTTAATGAACAAAAACAAACAAAACTCAGTAAAAAAAGCAACTTGTACAACAAATTAACACTATAGTAAAACTGTAGTAAATTTTTTTCCCTTCTTTTTTTGGCATGATTATGGTTATGATTTTTATTACAGAATTTTTGGTTCCCTATCTGTCACTCACTCGAAGTTGTGTCGATGTAGTGACACTAGGGGTCACTCTTGGGAGCCAGATACACCTCTGGTCTTTGATAAAAGGCCAATGAAAATTGGCGAGTGGTATTTGCATGCCACTCCCCCAGACATACGGGTATAAAAGGAGCTGGTATGCAACCACTCATTCAGATTTTCTCTTCGGAGCCGAATGGTCATGCTCACTGAGCTGAATTCCCACAACTGTTCATTCACCTCTGCTGGATCTGACGGCGCATTTCAGCGGCTTCTCCCTCCTCTGCACTGGTGCACTGCAGAGAATGCCCCTGGGCGCTTCGGCAGAAATAAGAGTATATTTCTCTAAAAGAGTATATTTCTCTAAAAGAGCGGCACACACGGAACGTCTTTTTAAAGACGTGTTTTTTTAAAGATGCCTTTCCGATTGTGTGTTATTCCTGGTTGCACTCGTTATCTCTTGCCTTCTGATGGTCACGATCACTGTCTTTCATGTCTGGGCACTGCTCACGCGGAGACAGCATTCGTGGATGGTCATGTACTCATTGCGAGGACATGTCCATGGCAACGATGCGGTCGTGGCTCGCCTTCATAAGAAAGCAAGCCACCCCAGAGGCTCCCCGCCTCGGTCCTTTTACCCACGGGTATGAGGACAGCGTGGCTAGCACTGGGGGCGATTTGGGGACCCCAATGGGACCGCCTCTGCCGGGTATCCCCCCGAGGACCTCCCATTCCCCAGCACGCTTGTCTGCCCCGATCGGGCTTCCGGATGAGTCCGCCGGCTCGTCTCACGGCGAGTTCAACCTCTTATTCGGAGCCTGCGAAAGTGATGAGCTCTTGAGCGCAGCATCAGAGAGCGGGCTCGTCCAGTCGGATGCGGAAGCCTCAGCTGGGCTCCTCCCTTCGGGGATGATTGCCCAGTCACAGGCTGATGCGGAGATGACAACATACTTTCCCGGGCAGCCACGAGTGTTAGCTAGAGTGGAACCCTCCGCTCTTCCCTGAACCCTCAAGGCTCGATGATTGGTTTCTGGGCTCGTGGTGCCGCTCAAAGCCACGCCCCGCCCCCGTTCCTTTCTTATCGGAAGTGCACGAAGAGCTGACAAGGTCGTGGGAGGCACTTTTTTACTGCCCGGTCCCGATCTTTTCAGCTTCCCCACCCTCACTACCCTCAACCTGGTCGAGATGGGTGAGGCAGATAGGACACGATTCCTCGCTGCCCCCATCTCCCAGGCTGGCCTATTCGGTGACACTGTCAAGGACTTTTCACGGCTGTTCTCGACGGTGGAGCAGTAGACGGAGGCTATCCGGCATATCCTGCCCCAGCGCGGCTCAAGATCCTGCACCCCATCTGCTCGTCACCAAGGGCGTCCCCCTGCAGAGACTGCACTGGCTCTGCCGCAGCCCGCCAATTCGGCCCGGCCCCGGCGTGGAGCCCACCGCAGGAAGCAGACGCCACCCGTCTCGCGGCCGCCCAGAACCCATGAAAGGCTTCAAAGCGCCCTTGAGACGGGCAACCAAGGGACGACGAAACCCGCTGCTCTGAAGCTGTTATGCAGACCTCTCCATCTTTTTGTTACCTTTGCATTTAATTGTGCTGCATGCCCAAGTGGCTTTCCTTGTTCACTGGGTCATGTATCCGGTGTGCACGGCCATCATCACAACCACTGTCCACCACTCTATTTGGCAGGTTTGGCGCTCCAGCGGCGGTCTCCCGCCCCTGAGCGCCCAGCTGTGGCACAAATCCGCCCCCGATGTGACAGTCTCCACGGGTCACAAAGACAGGCCTCTTCCTCCCCCGTCCCAGGCTGTTCCAGGGGTGGTCACAAGGAGCCAGGTAAGTGCTTCGATGTCCCTAGACTTAGCACGGCCATGACATGGTGTGGCACCTCGAGCTCCGCCCCGCCGCGAGGCCGCCGGTATGTCCGACGATGTTGTCCCTTTGGTACCCCTTGTGCGGAACTTGGACACGTGGCTTGCGCTTTCCAATCCGTCGCGACGGCTGGTCCAGACTGTCCGACTCGGCTACGTGATTCAGTTTGCCAGGCGTCCGCCCAGGTTCAGCGGTGTCCACTTCACATTGGTGAAGGATGAAAACACTGCTACCTTGCGCGGAGTTCGCTTCCCTCCTATGGAAGGGCGCGATAGAACCTCTCCCTCCGGCCGAGATAAAGAAGGGGTTTTACAGCCCCTACTTCATCATACCGAAAAAGGCGGTGGGTTGCGGCCAATCTTGGACCTGTGAGTACTGAACCGGGCTTTACACAGACTCTCGGTGGTCACGATGGATGCTTCCAAAATGGGCTGGGGCACTGTTTGCAACGGGCATGCAGCCGCTGGCTTGTGGACGGGTCCGCGACTGCATTGGCACATCAACTGCCTCGAGTTGTTGCCAATTCTGCTCGTCCTGCGGAGGTTTCGGCCGTTGATCCAGGGCAAGCACGTGTTAGTTCAGACAGACAACACGGCAATGGTAGCATATGTCAACCGTCAAGGCAGTCTGCGCTCTTGTTGTATGTCACAACTCGCCCGCCGTCTCCTCCTCTGGAGTCAGCAGTACTTCAAGTCACTGTGAGCCACTCACATCCCGGGCAACCTCAACACTACAGCGGACGCGCTGTGACGACAGGTTACCCTAAGGAGAGAGTGGAAAATCCACCCTCAGGTGGTCCAGCTGATTTGGAGTCGATTCGGACAGGCACAGGTGCACCTGTTCGCCTCCCAAGAATCCTCCCCACTGCCCGCTCTGGTACACCCTGACTGAGGCCCCCCTCGGCATAAATGTGCTGGCACACAGCTGGCCCCCTGGCATGCGCAAATATGCATTTCCCCCAGTGAGCCTACTTGCACAGACCCTATGCAAGGTCAGGAAGGACGAGGAGCAGGTCGTCCTGGTAGCACCCTACTGGCCCACCCAGACGTGGTTCTTGGACCTCACACTCCTCGCGACAGCCCCCCCTTGGCGTATTCCTCTGAGGAAGGACCTTTCTATCTCAGGGACGGGGCACCATCTGGCACCCATGACCAGACCTCTGGAATCTCCATGTCTGGCCCCTGGACGGGACACGGAAGACCTAAGCGGTCTACCACCCGCGGTGGTAGACACAATCACTCAGGCTAGGGCCCCCTCTATGAGGCGCCTGTATGCCTTTAAGTGGTGTCTGTTTGCTAAGTGGTGTTCTTCCCGACGTGAAGACCCCCAGAGATGCGCAGTCGGATCAGTGCTTTCCTTCTTGCAGGAGAGGTTGGAAGGGAGGCTGTCCTCTTCCACCTTGAAGGTGTACGTTGCTGCCATAGCAGCACACCACGACACAGTCGATGGTAAGTCCTTAGGGAAGCATGACCTGATCATCAGGTTCCTGAGAGGCACCAGGAGGCTGAATCCCTCCGGACCGCGCCTCATTCCCTCATGGGACCTCTCTGTAGTTCTTCAGGGTCTACAGAGAGCCCCCTTTGAGCCTTTGCAGTCAGCCAAGCTTAAGGCGCTCTCCTTGAAGACTGCCCTCCTGACTGCACTCACTTCCATCAAGAGGGTAGGAGACCTGCAAGCATTCTCTATCAGCGAAATGTGCCTCGAGTTCGGTCCAGGTTACTCTCATGTGATCCTGAGACCCCGACTGGGCTATGTGCCCAAGGTTCCCACCACCCCTTTTAGGGACCAGGTGGTGAACCTGCGAGCGCTGCCCCAGGAGGAGGCAGACCCAGCCCTGTCGTTGCTGTGTCTGGTGCGCGCTTTACATATCTATTTGGATCACACGCAGAGCTTTAGGATCTCTTAGCAGCTCTTTGTCTGCTTGGTGCACAGCGGAAAAGAAGCGCTGTCTCCAAGCAGAGGATTGCCCACTGGCTCATTGACGCCATAACTATGGCATATCACGCCCAGGACATGCTGCCCCCGGTAGGGCCACGAGCCCATTCTACCAGGGGTGTAGCAGCCTCCTGGGCCCTGGGCAGGGGTGCCTCTCTAACAGACATTTGCAGAGCCTCAGGCTGGGCAACACACAACAACTTTGCAAGGTTCTACAACCTCCAGGTGGAACCGGTTTCATCCCAGGTAGTGGCACGCAACACAAGCGGATAAGCCCGGGATAGCCGGCCGGGTGTATTGCTTGCACATAGCGCCTTCCACCTCCATTTGAGCTGAAGACGTGCGGCATTAATTCCCAGTAGTGTTCACAAGTTTTGTTCCCTGGTTGACTTCCTCCGAGCCCTGTGGCAGTCGAGTTTTCGGAGAGACTTGCTGCCGGCCCAGTACACGTGCTAACTAAGAACACTGTTCTGGGGTAGGTGCTCCGCATGTGGCGGTTCCCTGTAAGGCTAACCCCATGCGATATATATCTTCCACTAATTCATTTCCCTGTTGGCAAACTGCGTCTTCCTTGGGCAGAGCCCCTCTGCTCCAGTCTCCATGTTCATAGTAACTCCTCCCCCATTGGGTAGGATCTACCTTGAAGACTCTCCACATGGTCGGAAAGACCATGTGATGTATTCTTCCACTTAAATATCCCCCCTCTCTTTGGGTGAGGTGTGGTCTCCGCGGTGTCTTCCCCTTGGGAGGGACACCCCCCGACTAGACCTGGCGGCCCAGTCGGATAATCCCTCTTCTTTTTTAGGGAGTGGAAAAAGAGAAGGGGAAAAGAGGCCATGACTGGGTTAAGCCTGTCTCTATCTCTTGAGTAGTTGACTTGTCCCCAAAGGGCCGTTTGACACTTATAACTATGTTGGGGGAGGTTATGTGTCAACCTGGTGTGCTGGCTATGAGGCACACAGTAGTCTGCCCACCACACACCACCAGTTCACGTAACACAGTTCAGCCAATTGTGAAGTTTCGTATAGGGACCCCTAGTGTCACTACATCGACACAATGTCGAGTGAGTGACAGATAGGGAACATCATGGTTACTTGTGTAACCTCCGTTCCCTGATGGAGGGAACGAGACGTTGTGTCCTTCCTGCCACAACGCTGAACTACCCGCTGAAATGGCCGGACCTTATATCGGTTCCTCAGCATAAAACCTGAATGAGTGGTTGCATACCAGCTCCTTTTATACCCGTATGTCCGGGGAATGGCATGCAAATACCACTTGCCAATTTTATTGGCCTTTTATCAAAGACCAGAGGTGTCTCGGGCTCCTAAGAGTGACCCCTAGTGTCACTACATTGACACATGTCTCATTCCCTCCATCAGGGAACGGAGGTTACACAAGTAACCATGATGTTTTCCTGTATTATTACTATGGTTAATAATATCATGGTTAAAATTTGGCTACTGTAGTAAAACTATGGTAAATTTTGTGGGTACTATATGTTTTTTTTTAAAGTTCTGACTGAAAAGAGGGAAGGAAATGCTGTGTCAGTAGCTGATGCTATGGGAACCATATACCACAGCACCGTGCTACTGATTCAGATGCACAAGGCAATGCCAACTAGCCATAAGGATAGTTGAAGGCATCAACATGGTCCCCTTTCATACTGAAAAAGAGGAGGGAAAGAGAGAACTTCAATAACCACGTATGGTTAGAAAATATAACAATGACACTACATGCAGGGTAGTGAAACATTGTACAGAAATACTCACCCATGTCATGGTGGGGAAAGAGTTCAGAATGGTCAGTGACTGACAGAATAATTTAATGCCACTAATCAACAAGGTAGCGACCATTAAAAACATTACTCTGGATATCAGAAGATTCAAAGATGGCGGGTCACAAGACCAACAGCCAATATACAATGACACCAGCCCCAGGGTAGTGAACATAGATAAATTAAATCTCATTCACAGTAAGGAAGAGGGAGAAGAAATGCCCAAGTTATAAAACCTGGCAAAGGAATTGGGGGAAGCCCAACGTGCAGCCAGACAGATGTCGCCCAAGCCACTCTTGCAAAATGTAAGCAAGCACAATGGTCTCGACAACCTATTGAGAAAGCCTTATCTTGGTGATGGCTGAACCCTTTCAACAGCCTCAAAAGTAGTTTCCATAGATCTGGCCTAGCGGTGCCTGAGTCATGGAATACCAGAGGAGACAGTGCGTGGCCTCCATGGCCACAACTGCAGTGATGTCTGTGCGGATCAGTCCATGAACCTGCACATCTGTCTGTAAACCTCTCAAAGACATGAGGACTGCAAGCATTTTTCAGCTAAGTATGCGCCACATAGTTCATACACCTGTCTAGGTGCCGAAGACCGGATGAACATCGTCTGTGTCAGATGCATCCATCATGACAACTTTACAATATATTCAATAAATGTGCGGGGAGCCAGGGACAAGCCAAAGGGCAGGACTTTGAACTGGTATGCAGTCCCCTTGAAGGCAAATCTATGGCCTGTGAATAGGGCCTATCTGCACATGAAAGAACGCATCTTTCAGATCGGTTGACACAAACCAGTCCAGAAGATGGACGTGGGACAAAATCTAACTCTGAGTAATCATCATGAACGGAGATTTCCTAAGTGTCTGAATGAAGAGTCTCAAGTCCAGCTTAGGCTGTAGCCCACAGTCCTTTCTTGCACTAGCAAAATATTGCATCTTCGGCAAGGAAACATTGTACCTCTGAGCTCAAAATCGGCACATCTCGCAATGTGACATGGTGGAGCATAGGACGCCATTAAAGTGAGGTGAATGCCTCGCAAATTGAAGCATGTAGTCATGATTAGTTTTGTGCCTTGAGCAACCACAATGGGGTTCAAAAACTTTGTTGGAACGTGACTGTAACAGGTAACGGTTGGGCAAGGAGGAGGCGGGAACTGGCTGAACAGACAACATAAATTTTAATGGTCAACATAAACTTAAACCAACATAAAACGTAAGGACACACATACAACGCGGCCGCGTGCGTCTCTCTCTCTCCCGAACCGGCGTCCCCGGCCGCCCCTTATCTCACTCTCCTGCTGATCAGCTGATTCAGTGCTGGCCGTGGTCCATCACGGCCCGGCCATGCCCTCCTCCTCGTCACAGTGACAATCATGGCATGAAGCCAACAGCAACATAAACAGTGAACACACTGCGACCATGTTTTTGCTCCCAGCTCATCAACGAGCTCTCCAAAAAGTGCAAATCCAGTATACACTTTGGGACATCCACAACAAAATCAAGTATTTCAGTTGCTGAAAAAAACAATACTAATAGTAATTCATATAAAAAATAAAGTCACATACATGTGATCATCAATCATTTGATGACAGGTCATTGACTTGTAGAATTAGGGAAACACTTCAGTGACAATTTGTCATCTCTACAACAGTCAAACAAGTCTTTCAATCCGAAATACTTACATACTCACAACAGTAGGTGGAGCCGTGGGAGGCTCGAAGGGCGAAGCCATGGCAGGTGGCGCCGTGGGACGCTCGAAGGGTGAAGCAGTGGCAGGCAGAGCCATGAGAGGCTCGAGGGGCAAAGCCATGGAAGGCAGAGCCATGGGAGGCTCGAGACAAAGAGTACTGGATGACTGAGAAACGACTTTCATGGTCGCAAACACTGGCAGAGACTCAGGAATGACCTCTGTGGTTGTAAATACTGGCTGAGACTCGGAGATGACCTCTGTGGTCATGAACATGGGGAGAGTCTCAGGAATGACCTCTGTGGTCATGACCACTGGCAGAGACTCAAGAACAACCTCTGTGCTCGTAAACACTGGCTGAGACTCGGAGATGACCTCTGTGGTCGTGAGCATGGGCAGAGACTCGGGAACGACCTCTGTTGTCGTGAACATGGGAAGAGACTCAGGAATGACTTCTGTGGTCGTGGGCACTGGGAGAGTCTCAGGAACGACCTCTGTGGTTGTGAACACTGGCAGAGACTTGGAGACAACCTCTGTGGTCATGAGCATGGGCAGAGACTCGGGAACGATCTCTGTAGTTGTGGGCACATGGGAGAGTCTAGGGAACGACCTCTGTGGTCGTGAACACTGGCAGAGTCTCAGGAACGACCTCTGTGCTCGTAAACACTGGCTGAGACTTGGAGATAACCTCTGTGGTATTGAGCATGGGCAGAGATTTGGGAAAGACCTCTGTAGCTGTGAGCATGGGCGGAGAATTGTGAATGACCTCTGTGGTCATGGGCATGGGCGGAGACTCGGGAACGGAAGCCTCTCTTCTCTTCCTCCTCCTCTGGATGGCCGAAGTTGGCAACGCTGACTCTGGGATGGACAAGGCTGGCAACGCTGGCTCTGGGACAGATGAGGCTGGCAATGCTGGCTCTGGGATGGACGAGGCTGGCAATGCTGGCTCTGGGACAGATGAGGCTGGCAACGCAGGCTCTGAGACAGATGAGGCTGGCAACGCAAGCTCTGGGACGGACGAGGCTGGCAACGCAAGCTCTGGGACGGACGAGGCTGGCAACGCAAGCTCTGGGACGGACGAGGCTGGCAACGCAGGCTCTGGGACGGACGAGGCTGGCAATGCAGGCTCTGGGATTGACGAGGTTGGCAATGCAGGCTCTGGGACAGACGAGGTTTCCAGATCGTTGGCTGTGGCAGGTGTGGGAGTTGGCTTGTTGGCCGTGGCAGGTGTGGGCGTTGGCTCGTTGGCCTTGGCAGGTGTGGGCGTTGGCTCATTGGCCATGGCAGGCGTGGGCGTTGGCTCGTTGGCCGTGGCAGGCGTGGCTATGACATGACGTGGAGCAGACTCAGGCGTGGCTGTGATGTGGCGTGGAGCAGACTCAGATGTGGCTGTGACATGGCGTGGCGCAGACTCAGGCGTGGGAGGCTCGGAAGCTGGGATCGGGACAGAGAGAGGAGGATCCTCAGAAGCGAGAGTTTCCTGGGTTAACCTCACGTACTCGAATGTGTGGTCTCCCGTCTCAGGCAATTCCCTCCATAGGTGAGCTGTTAAACCGATCCTGTATATTGACTTGAGATGTGAGCAAAATCTGTGAGGCAGGCAATGGTGCAGAAATGGTGGGAGTACTCCATAATGAGTAAGTCCTCCCGGCTCAACTGGATGAACATAGCCGCTAGATCCATTTGTGTGGTCAGTTGTTCTGTAACATTACGAAGGTAAACACAAGAGCAGGATCTAGGTGCGGCTTAAAAAGTTTATTAAAGAAACAAGGTGTGGTATAAATTAACATAGAAAAACTCAGGAACACGGCAGAACAAAGAACTGGGGAATAAAACAAACAAAACATCCACGATGGGAACTAGGTATAACTGAACAGGAGAGAGATACATAACAACTGACAAAGACTGGGTAGAAATTAGGGCATTATATACACACAGGGGTTAATGAGTGAATGAAACACAGGTGAGAACAATAGGGAACAGCTGACAGTGATGAGGGCAGGGAATTATGGGAAGTGTAGTCCAGAGGAAACAGATGACAGGGGCAAAACACAAGGCAAAACAACAGTGAATCATGACATAACTGATGCTGGTGCAGGGCAGGTGTTTTCTCTTTCCCTCGTCAGCGCTGTTCAGAATATCGTGGCTCTTTAGCCATTTGAAATCCATAGTGCTTTAAAATAGAAAATTCTCATGTAGAATTCAAATGTGTCACAATATCGTGGGAAGCCTATTTAATCCCGCATGTGATCGGCTCCGTGTTATCCTGTCATTGGAGCTTGCGGCCCTGTTGATGGGTGCGCAGGATAGAGCAGAGTGGAACTTCAGGCTTCAATCACTCCGCGCACATCCGTGTCCCACATGAGAAGCATAGCGCTTATAAAGCTAAATGAATATCAGATGGAAATGAGTACGGACATGGCTGGCAATAAAGTTTCAAAATGAACATGCATCTTAAAAAAATATACATCAATGTTTACACGTTGCATCACTGACGTTGCATCATTGGTTAATTGATCAATGCAACGATCCAGATCGATGGATCGTTACAACCCTAGTGGTGGAAATAAGTGTAAGCACCTTACCTGAGCATGTACATGTCTCACTAATAAAGCCCAGTGAAAAAAATATCCCTGACATCATCACCACCACGTGAACGTGAACAATTGCAGTTTACCAAAGTGAGCCGCAAATTGGCACGGGCGCACTGAACACAGTGAATCTCAGCAAATGCTGTGTCAATATGGGCTTAGTCCAGTTGATAAACAGCACTCGTGCCTGACAGGGATAAATGTCAGTGAAATATGCATCCCCCTCAACATAATCTCAGCTGTACGTGATCGTATCATGCACACCAGCACACAGATCGTCACAGCCGTACTGCACAGGCGTAGCCACTTTAGATGGAGAGAAGAGAGGCATTGCACAAGCCAGAGACACATCAAACTCTGTGGTCTATATTTCCCTGTCCTCGTGTGATTCCTCGGCTTCGGCTTTCAGAACTAAATGTAGCCGAGAGTGTTTTAATTTTCATGCACTCATAATGAATGCAATCAATTTCAGTGTGTACTGAGTCAGCGTTGGGCTCAGCCCATGCAATAAGAGCACTTGTACTGAACCAGAAAGCTGCTTGATATGGAGATTTCCTTAACAGCTAAAAACAATTCACTTTGCAATGTACATTTGGCACCCCTATTTGGGCATTTCAGAAGGAACCTAGAGCTCACACGTGCCCATATGTTCAAAAACACTTCTCGCTTCAGCCACTTGGGGCAGAGTTTTGAATTTCGGTACCCACAGGCCAAGTTTAGCTCAAAAAAGTAAACCTACTGTTTCTGAATTCACTGTGAGATTAGTCTATTGTGGCTGTCTGGCTGCTTTATGTATTCAAGTGGTAGCATTTGCAAACATCACAGATGGGTCTTCAGTACAGCCCAGCCTGGCCTGATGTCTCTGAATGAAAATGTAAAGGCTTCTCTAATTATTGATCAAAAGTCTGCCTTTAAGCCTGCAGCCTGTTGATAAGTCTTTCTGACGTTTGCAGGGCTTGAGTTGAATTTTCTGTGGCAACACCTCAGAGATCATCACTCAAAAGAAAGAAAAAATTATGGATATTTCAGTTGTTCCTTTGTAAAGTCTTTGACATGGAGATGACTTCATTTAGCCATATTTCCTCTCTGGTTCTGAAAATTCAGATTCATATTAAAATGTCTGTCGGCAGGTTAATCACATCAGGGTCAGATAAAATAATTAAATCTGTCAGTCTTTAATGCCTCATAGTGTATGGTATAATATTTATGTTAAAGACCACATGAAATGACTTGACTATAAACAGTTTTCTTTCCTGTGTTCTCGTTTTTCCTATAGATCATTTCATAATGATATTTATTTGTTTTTTGAAGTGATGTCTGTTTCTGGAAAATTTCCAGTTAGTTGTCAAACTAATTCAAAACAACAGTGGGAGGGGCTTCATTCATAGTGACTCATAAAATAAAATAAAAAAACAAATAGACATATGGACCGCAGCAGTGAAGTGAGACGGCTGGAAACATGCAGAACTAACAACTGTAGGTTATGTTGCACACATTTTATCTCTGGTAGGTGAACACAATTTCTAATTGTACTAAAATCTACTAAACGTACTAATTGTATGTTTGGTAGGAAGAGTAGCTGCTGCAAAAGTCACACATTTGCAGTTTTGCTTCATTGATTATAATGGGAGCAATCAAATATTCCTGTGCCCGGTTACAAAAGGACATTAAGTGTAATTGTCCCTTAAGATCACCCTAAAGTTTCCCTTAAACATATTAACTTTAAATAAGTTTAATAATAACTTATTAAACTTTTTACTAAATTGTTACTTAAGGATTTAATAGGTAAAACGTCATAATCCCTTATGGATTCCCTTAAGGAACTTTCTTTCTTTTTTTTTTTTTTTTGGTTAAGTGTGCCCTTAAAAACCATTCAGTGTTGCATAAAGCCCCTTAAACTGCCAAAGTAAACCTTAAGGTTAGGAAAACTTCACCTTAAGTGTATGTTAAGAGTTACAAGGTTTCTAAAAAATAAGAAGTTTATAAAACCAACTGAAGTGTACAATGAGCCAAGGCAAATTTTCGCATTAAAGAGAATCCCTAGACCGTCTTAGCGCTAAAAAATTATTACACTATACAGATTTGATCGTCACGCAATATGGTCAATTGCTAACTAGCTGGAGGGCTAGGGACACAAACATACAGTACCAGAAGTATTCCTAGTATTTTCTGCTCTCTGCATCTTTATAAACTGAACGAATGGATGCATTCAAATCCATAAAATTAACCTTAGCCATTTCATACCACAATTTCATTTGTGATATATCGCAAATATATATATATATATATATATATATATATACATCCTACAGCCCAACTGACCACCACTAATATTGTTAATTTGGGATGGTAATCAGTTCTCTACACAGTTCAGCGCCTGAAATTAGGCACGGGATTGTGGGTATTACGAACAGTTTTAATCATTCTCGCAAGTTCCATGTTCATAACGTGGGGAATTTCTGCATACTTTTATTTTCTTTTAAAATAGGGCTGCAAAGTAGTAAATCAGTCCATACAGATGAACAAATCAAATCAATAATCTTGTTTTTGAATCAAATTGTAATTACAGAAGCTGTGCGAGTAAATCAGCTCTGTCGTGTCCTTCTCTCTCTCTCTCTCATGTGCAGCTGTCAGCAGTGTGTTGAGTGCTTGTTGAGTTTAGTGTCAGCTTGCACAGTGAGGAAGCATTTGTCGCATATAAACTCAGCAAAAAAAGAAATGTCCCTTTTTCTGGACACTGTATTTTAAAGATAATTTTGTAAAAATCCAAATAACTTTACAGATCTTTATTGTAAAGGGTTTAAACAATGCTTTCCATGCTTATTCAATGAACCATAAACAATTAATGAACATGCACCTGTGGAACGGTCATTAAGACACTTAATTAAGGTCACAATTATAAAAACTTAGGACACTAAAGAGACCTTTATATTGACTCTGAAAAACACCAAAAGAAAGATGCCCAGAGTCCCTGCTCATCTGTGTGAACGTGCCTTAGACATGCTGCATGGAGGCATGAGGACTGCAGATGTGGCCAGGGCAATAAATTGCAATGTCCATACTGTGAGACGCCTAAGACAGCACAACAGGGAGACAGGAAGGACAGCTGATCATCCTTGCAGTGGCAGACCACGTGTAACAACACCTGCACAGGATCGGTACATCCAAATATCACACCTGCGGGACAGGTACAGGATGGCAACAACAACTGCCCGAGTTACACCAGGAACACACAATCCCTCCATCAGTGCTCAGACTGTCCGCAATAGGCTGAGAGAGGCTGGACTGAGGGCTTGTAGGCCTGTTGTAAGGCAGATCCTTACCAGACATCACTGGCAACAACGTCACCTATGGGCACAAACCCACCTTCGCTGGACCAGACAGGACTGGCAAAAAGTGCTCTTCACTGACAAGTCGCAGTTTTGTCTCACCAGGGGTGATGGTTGGACTCATGTTTATAGTCGAAGGAATGAGCGTGACACTGAGGCCTGTACTCTGGAGTGGGATCGATTTGGATGTGGAGAGACTGTCATCATCTGGGGTGGTGTGTCACAGCATCATCGGACTGAGCTCGCTGTGCGTTACAGGGAAGACATCCTCCTCCCTCATGTGGTACCCTTCCTGCAGGCTCATCCTGATATGACCCTCCAGCATGACAATGCCACCAGCCATACTGCTCGTTCTGTGCATGATTTCCTGCAAGACAGGAATGTCAGTGTTCTGCCATAGCCAGCGAAGAGCCTGGATCTCAATCCCATTCAGCACGTCTGGGACCTGTTGGATCGGAGGGTGAGGGCTAGGGCCATTCCCCCCAGAAATGTCCGGGAACTTGCAAGTGCCTTGGTGGAAGAGTGGGGTAACATCTCACAGCAAGAACTGGCAAATCTGGTGCAATCCATGAGGAGGAGATGCACTGCAGTACTTAATGCAGCTGGTGGACACACCAGATACTGACTGTTACTTTGATTTTGACCCCCCCTTTGCTAAGGGACACATTATTCCATTTCTGTTAGTCACATTTCTGTGAAACATGTTCAGTTTATGTCTTTAGTTGTTGAATCTTTTTTATGTTCATACAAAAATTTACACATGTTAAGTTTGCTGAAAATAAAAGCAGTTGAAAGTGAGAGGACGTTTCTTTTTTTGCTGAATTTAGTTATTGAACTTACGATGCTACAGGTGTATAAACCTTTCTAAACCTGTTAATTCGACATGTAAATGGCGTTATACCGCATCTCCATAAGCGAGTGACATGATAAAACTATAGCTTCTTTTTATAGGCTAATCAACAAAGCTGTCAACATTACAAGGGCCACTCCCTTGTTGGAGCAATCTAGTCATGGTCCCTTATTAGTCATAATGAAGCACACTTGACAAGAAAGGCAGAAATAGCAAAAATGTTTTGTGTAATGTATCAGCTGTGTGGTGAAGAGAGACGCTTAAACACCCATTATATATCTCTCTAGATTTTCACTTAAATCTGACCTATACAGGATATTTTGTTATTTTTTTTTGCCTTGTGATTCAGTAAATTTTAAAGTATGTAATAATATACATACATTTATAATAATAGAATATACATACTATAATACTGATAATATACATAACATTAATTATATTATTATCTATATTTAATATGCATATTATCTGTTTTCAATTTACATCAAAACTGATTTAGCAACGAGGGTTCACGTGACGCCATGTGAGAGGCAGACGTGTGAGACACGAGGTCTGTGAACTTTTGCAAGTGCATTTCATCAATGCTAGTTTTTTAATTATTTTCATGTTATAATCCAGTGAGATTCGATACACCCAGTTACATACTTACTCTTTGAGGTAAACATGGCAAAGAAGTCAAAATCCTCAGACTCTGGAGACATTAAAAGACACTTACGTGTTCAAACTGAGGCCTCGGACGGGACTGCGAGATGGGGACTCGATTTGGACGGCACGTCGGTAGACAAAATTCAGCGTCAACCGTCCAACATGTCGGTGATGCTGACGAAGGTTGTTGCTGACTTGGAGGATCTAGCTGTAATACATAGATCGATTACGGCGATGGAAACAAAATTCTCTGAGTTGTTTACAAGAGTGACAGATGTTGAAAAACGAATCGATTATCTTGAGTCATCGGAAAGGGAATTATCTGCTAATCCGCCCACGTCCAAAACAGATTTGGAATTAATTTTGGAAAAACTGGAATATTTCGAAAATATGAGCCGAAGGAATAACATTAGAATTGTTGGAATTCCTGAGCATGAAGAGGGCAGAGATATGGTGAAATTCCTTGACGAGCTTTTCCCGAGTCTGCTTGACATAACAGGCCACAAGCTGGAAATCGAGTGAGCTCACAGAGTCCCAGCTCGAAGATCTGGTAAGGGAGATAGGCCCCGATCCATTCTGGCCAAATTTCTGAGAGCATTCGATAAAGATCTCATGTTGTGCCAGGCGAGGAGCAAAAGGAAGCTTTCTTGGAAGAACCATAATATTTTCTTGTTCCCAGACTTTGCGAACTCGACAAGAGAGAAATGCGATAGGTTCAAGGAATGTAAGAAACTCTTACATCAGAAAAAGATCTCGTTTGCTCTGATGTTCCCGGCCAAACTGAGAATAGAAACGACGGATGGTCACAAAGTATTTACTTGTCCAAAACAGGCACTCTCCTTCATAAATACATTGGAGTGAGTAAGCCATTTGATGTTTCTTATATTAGTGGACTGACTCCTGGTTCAGTGACTCTGAGGAAGCTGGGTGCCATTTTTGTTTCTTTTTGCGTTGACTCCACCTAGTGGCTGGAGTTTGTTTTGTGGCATAACTCCAATAAACTTTTGCAATGACAGAAGATTTTTTTTTACACTGAAGTTCCCGGCCAGATCAAGAATGGACACTATGGATGACCGCAAAATATCTACATGCTCACATAAAGGACGTCCTTTATAAAGTTGACGGGTTGAGTAAGTTATGGTGGGTTTTTTTTGTTTTTGTTTTTTTGCGTGGCCTCCGAGTTAGTTTGGCTCTTGATCATCCGAGGAACCGGGATGCCGGTTTTGTTTTTCATGCTGGCTCCACTTAGCGGCTGGAGCTTGTTTTGTGGAATTACACAACTTCGGGACAGTTGTGGTTAAATCTCTTTGTTCTTTGTGCTTATGCCTCCTAGTAGAATGATTACCTCATCTGCTGCACTCATAACAGCTGGCTCACTGAACAATTGTTTGTTTGTCCGAGGAAACTGAACGGCTTTATATCAGCTGGAGTTTATTTTGTGGAGGAACACACCTTCAAGACAGTTCTGTGAATGAATCTACATGTTTTTTCTGTTATTCTGCCTGTTGGCTGGGGTCTGTTTTACAAAGTATTTTCTGTTATGTAATTTTGCCTCACAAAATTTGTGCAGAAACACCAGACTTGAATAATCCCTTGGCAAAGTTGTCATGGGGGTCCTCGCATGCGTACATGGACTTTTTGAGTTTAGAGGTATTGTTGCCAGTTGGCGCTGTCATGCACGGGGTTAATGGGCACATTTTTCTTTTTTCTGTTTGTTTTGCTCAGGGGGAAGTTTGGGGTTTGATTGTTACATTAATGGGGAATGTGGTTTGTGTAATCTTGTTTTTGACACTCATTTTTTTATTTTTTTTATTATATCAATATGTCAAATGTTAATATGAATAAGTTGTCTCTCTCCACATGGAATGTGAATGGGTTGGGGCACCCTATAAAAAGAAGGAAGGTTATTTCTTTTCTTAAACGTAAGAAATATGATATTGTGTTTCTTCAAGAAACACATCTTTCCCCACAGGAAGCTGAAAAATTTGGTAAGATATGGGGTGGACATGTTTTCTTTAGTGCTGGCTCAAGTAAGAGCAAGGGAGTCATTACACTGATAAGTAAGCATCTACAATTCAAATGTCTCAAACAGATTAAAGATAAATTAGGAAGAGTCATTATTGTTTTAGGAGAAATTCAGGGGTATGCTAATATTTACGCACCTAACGTTGATGATCAGGGCTTTTTTATAGATCTCGATGGGATGTTGCAAGCTGTTGGCATCTCTCATGACATAATATTGGGAGGAGACTTTAATCATTTGATGGACTCAGTACTTGACCATAGTGAAGCAAAAGTGTGCAAGCCCCCTAGAGCAACATTGATGCTTCAGAGGATGTGTAAAAATCTTGGTCTTGCAGATATCTAGTGACTTTTGAACCCATCTGGTAGGGATTATACATTTTTTTCATCAATTCATAAGATTTACTCTAGAATAGATTTTTTTTATATATATCTAAGTCCCTCATTTCATCTGTTGTGGATTGCTCAATTGGAAACATTTTAGTCTCAGATTATGCCCTGGTGAATTTAGAGATGTTGCCACATACAGAGAAAACGAAATCATATAGTTGGCGCTTTAATGTATCCCTTTTGCAAAATCCTGATTTCCAACAAATGTTAAAGACTGAAATCAATGTTTATATGGAGACCAACTGGTCCTCAGTATCCTCTGTGGGCATGGTTTGGGATGCACTTAAGGTGGTTCTTAGGGGTCGGTTCATACAGTATGCCTCGTTCATCAAAAAATCCAAAGCACGAGAACTTGTGGAGTTGGAAGGAAATATTATAAGTGCCGAGGCAGAGCTGAAGCGCCAAATGTCATCTGATGGTCTCAGAGAATTGACCCGATTGAAATACAGATATAATACTATTTTGTCGCGGAAAGTGGAGTTTTGGTTGTTCGGGGCAAGACAGTCATACTTTGAGTCGGGTGACAAAGCAGGGAAGCTTTTGGCTAGATATATAAAGCAGAGAGAGTCTTTTTCTACTATTCCCTCGGCCACTGATATTAATAATGCATTTAAAAAATTCTATCTTGATCTCTATAGTTCCACGTCTTCGTCTGCTGATGAAGATATTAGAACATTTGTGGAACCATTAGAACTTCCTAAACTGACGACTGAGCAAAAAAATTCTCTTGATTCTGAAATAACCCTGGAGGAACTTGACGAGGTAATTAAGTCCCTACCTACAGGCAAGGCTCCGGGGCCATATGGTTTTGCCGCTGAAATTTTTAGATCTTATGCTACAGAACTGGCTTCATTTTTGTTAGAAGTTTATACTGAATCATTAAAGAATGGAAAGCTTCCTCCAACCTTGACACAAGCCCGGATCAGTCTGATTCTTAAAAAGGATAAAGATTCAAGCGAGTGTAAAAGTTAACGTCCAATTTCCCTGATCCAGCTAGATCAGGGTCATAGCTCTTCTGATAATATTGGGCATTTCATCAATATCACGTGGTCAGTGGCGAATGTTCAGACTCCGGTCGCTGCCATCTCACTTGACGGCAAAAAGGCGTTTGATATGGTAGAATGGGATTATCTTTTTAAGATTTTGGAAATGTATGGGTTTGGGAGTACGTGTACTGGTTGGATCAAGTTACTTTATAGACACCCTGTAGCAGCGGTACAAACAAATGGATTAATTTCAGATTATTTTACTCTGGATAGGGGCACTCGGCTTGTGTTGCCCTCTTTCCCCTTTATTGTTCTGTCTTGCCCTGGAACCATTAGCACCCGCGATAAGAAAGGAGGATGATTTTCCAGGGGTGGTGGCTGGAGGCGTGGCGCATAAGCTTCTGCTTTATGCAGATGATATTTTATTATTTGTCTCTGACCCTTATAAATCTATGCCTTGCCTCCACAGAATTATTAATTCCTTTTCCAAATTCTCAGGATACAAAGTCAACTGGTCTAAATCTGAAGCTTTGGCTCTGACAGCGTACTGTCCAGTAATGGCCTTCCAGCCAGGCGCCTTCCAGTGGCCCAAACAGGGCATTAAGTATTTGGCCATTTTATTCCCCACAAATTTGACTGATTTAGTTAGAGTTAATTTTGACCCCTTAATAAAACGGTTTTCGAGCGATGTGGGTAAGTGGGCTTCATTACATTTATCGATGATTGGGAAGGTTAATGTTATTAAAATGAACTGTATTCCAAAATTTAACTACCTGCTACAGTCTCTCCCGGTAGATGTCCACCTCTCTTATTTCAAGCAATTTGAAAGCATAGCGAAGTCTTTCATTTGGAATGGTAAACGTCCCAGATTACATTTCAATAAGTTACATAGGCCAAATGACAAAGGTGGGCTAGGCATACCCAAGATTTCATTTCATTATTATGCTTCGGTCTCAGACATTTGGCTCATTGGTCATTTATTTATTTATTTATTTGGACTGTCTGCTTGTATGTGTGTCTGTTATTATTCAGTGTCTGACCACTGGGTTGTATGTTGGGTGGATGGGTGGGGGGGAAGGAGGGAGGGAGCGGGGTATATTTTGTTGAAAATTGATTCCGTGTTTTCATGTGCTGTTTATGTTGATTTGAGTGTGGAATCAATTCAAAATCAAATCAAAAATTGTTAATGACAAAAAAAAAAAAAAAAAGAAAACTGATTTAGCAACAAGGTTCTTTCTCAGTATTTCATCTGTTAACATTTTCAATGCATTTTGTCAACATGAAGTGGCCATTTTTAATGTGTGTGCTGAGTATTGACTTGTACTCTCAAAGAGACAGTTCACCCAAAAAAGAGAAGTCTTGTTGCAAACATGTATGACTTTGTTTCTTAATTGTAACTCAAAAGCAGATGTTAGGCAGAATCTTAGTTTCAGTCATCATTCACTTTCATTGTATAGAAAAAAGATGCATTGGTGACTGAGACTATCATTCTGCCTAAATTCTTTTGTGTTCCACGGAAGAGAGAAATTCATACAGGATAGATAGATAGATAGATAGATAGATTTAATAGAAATACATACAAATACATTTGATCATCTTTTTGGTTAAATACTTAGATTTTTGTTAATAAATACTTGAGTTTAATTTTGTACTCATGTGTTCCTTCTTTTTTAATGCGTCCCTTGATCCATGGGTCGTAAAAATGTGCAAATAGTAAACTGGTTAATGCAAATGAATAAACAGAATTAAATGAATTACAGAAGGTGCTTGACAGTGAATGAGGTAGAAATAGCAGGTAATTATTACAGTGCAAATGATATGTAAAATATAGAATATATAGAATGGTCATATGTTGAAATGTACAAATTAACATGTTTAAGAATCAAGTTCAACAGAAGTACAGCAATGGAATATAGGAAATTAGTCTAATTGTAATGATGACAGAAATTAATTTTTTTGGGTGAACTATCGTTTTAACTACCAGTTTAATTGTTTGTTAAATGCATTTGCCAAAGACCAATAATAAAAATCGTCATGGTTACTGGTGTAACCTCCGTTCCCTGATGGAGGGAACGAGACGTTGGTGTCGATGTAGTGACACTAGGGGTCACTCTTGGGAGCCCGAGACACCTCTGGTCTTTGATAAAAGGCCAATGAAAATTGGCGAGTGGTATTTGCATGCCACTCCCCCGAACATACGGGTATAAAAGGAGCTGGTATGCAACCACTCATTCAGGTTTTACGCTGAGGAGCCGATATAAGGTCCGGCCATTTCAGCGGGTAGTTCAGCGTTGTGGCAGGAGGGACCAACGTCTCGTTCCCTCCATCAGGGAACGGAGGTTACACCAGTAACCATGACGTTCCCTATCTGTCACTCACTCGACGTTGGTGTCGATGTAGTGACACTAGGGGTCCCTATACAAAACGCCACAAGGCTGAACTGTGTTACATGAACTGGCGGTGTGTGGTGGGCAGACTTGCTGTGTGCCTCATAGCCAGCACACCAGGTCAACACGTAACCTCCCCCAACACAGTTATGAGTGTCGAACGGCCCTTTTTGGGGACAAGTCGACTACCCAGAGATAGAGACAGGCTTAACCCAGTCATGGCCTCTTTCCCCTTCTCTTTTTCCACTCCCTAAAAAAGAAGGGGGATTATCCGACTGGGCTGCCAGGTCTAGTCGGGGGGTGTCCCTCCCAAGGGGAGGACACCGCGGAGACCACACCTCGCCCCAAGAGAGGGGGGGATATTTAAGTGGAAGAATACATCACATGGTCTTTCCAACCATGTGGAGAGCCTTCAAGGTAGATCCTACCCAATGGGGGAGGAGTTACTACAACATGGAGACTGAGGGGCTCTGCCCAAGGAAGACGCAGTTTGCCAGTAAGGAAACGAACTAGCGGAAGATATAGATCGCATGGGGTTAGCCTTACAGGGAACCGCCACATGCGGAGCACCTACCCCAGAACCGGGCTCTTAGTTAGCGCGTGTACTGGGCCGGCAGCGAGTCTCTCCGAAAACTCGACTGCCACAGGGCTCGGAGGAAGTCAACCAGGGAACAACCTTTGTGAACACTACTGGGAATTAACAGCGCACGTCTTCAGCTCAAAAGGAGGTGGAAGGCGCTATGTGCAAGCGATACACCCGGCCGGCTATCCCGGGCTTATCCGCTTGTGTTGCGTGCCACTACCTGGGACGAAACCGGTTCCACCCGGAGGTTGTAGAACCTTGCAAAGGTGTTGGGTGTTGCCCAGCCCGCTGCTCTGCAATGTCTGTTAGAGAGGCACCTCTGGCCAGGGCCCAAGAAGCCGCTACACCACGAGTAGAATGGGCTCGTAGCCCTACCGGGGGCGGCATGTTTTGGGCGAGACATGCCATAGTTATGGCGTCAATGAGCCAGTGGGCGATCCTCTGCTTGGACACAGCGCTTCCTTTCCGCTGTGCACCGAAGCAGACAAAGAGCTGCTCAGAGAGTCTAAAGCTCTGCGTGCGATCCAAATAGATGCGCAAAGCGCGCACCGGACAAAGCAATGCCAGGGCTGGGTCTGCCTCCTCCTGGGGCAGCGCTTGCAGGTTCACCACCTGGTCTCTAAAAGGAGTGGTGGGAACCTTGGGCACATAGCCCGGTCGGGGGTCTCAGGATCACGTGAGAATAGCCCGGACCGAACTCCAGGCACGTTTCGCTGACAGAGAACGCTTGCAGGTCACCTACCCTCTTGATGGAAGTGAGCGCAGTCAGGAGGGCAGTCTTCAAGGAGAGTGCCTTAAGCCCGGCTGACTGCAAAACTCAAAGGGGGCTCTCTGTAGACCCTGAAAAACTACAGAGGTCCGATGAGGGAACAAGGCGTGGCCTGGAGGGATTCAGCCTCCTGGCGCCTCTTAGGAACCTGATGATCAGATCATGCTTCCCTAAGGACTCACCGTCGACTGCGTCATGGTGTGCTGCTATGGCAGCAACGTACACCTTCAAGGTGGAAGGGGACAGCCTCCTTTCCAACCTCTCTTGCAGGAAGGAAAGCACTGATCTGACTGCGCACCTCTGGGGGTCTTCCTGATGGGAAGAACACCACTTAGCGAACAGACACCACTTAAAGGCATACAGGCGCCTCGTAGAGGGAGCCCTAGCCTGAGTGAATGTGTCTACCACCGCAGGTGGGAGACGGCTTAGGTCTTCCGCGTCCCGTCCAGGGGCCAGACATGGAGATTCCAGAGGTCTGGGCGCGGGTGCCGGATGGTGCCCCTTCCCTGAGAAAGAAGGGCCTTTCTCAGGGGAATTTGCCCGGGGGAGCTGTCACGAGGAGCGTGAGGTCCGAGCACCACGTCTGGGCGGGCCAGTAGGGTGCTTACCAGGACGACCTTCTCCTCGTCCTCCCTGACCTTGCACAGGGTCTGTGCGAGCAGGCTCACTGGGGAAAACGCATATTTGCGAATGCCAGGGGACCAGCTGTGCCAGCGCGTCTATGCCGAGGAAGGCCTCGGTGAGGGTGTACCAGAGCGGGCAGTGGGAGGATTCTTGGGAGGCGAACAGGTGCACCTGTGCCTGACTGAATCGACTCCAAATCAGCTGGACCACCTGAAGGTGGAGTCTCCACTCTCCCTTGAGGGTAACCTGTTGTTACGGCGCGTCCGCCGAAGTGTTGAGGTTGCACGGGATGTGAGTGGCTTGCAGCGACTTGGTGCTGCTAACTCCGTTGGAGGAGACGGCGGGCGAGTTATGACATACAGCGGGAGCGCAGACCGCCTTGGCGGTTGACATATGCTACCGCTGCCGTGCTGTCTGTCCGAACTAGCACGTGCTTGCCCTGGATCAACTGCCGGAACCTCCGCAGGGCGAGCAGAATTGCCAGTAACTCGAGGCAGTTGATGTGCCAACGCAGCTGCGGACCCGTCTAGAGGCCGGCAGCTGCGTGCCCGTTGCCAACAGCGCCCCAGCCCATTTTGGAGGCGTCTGTCGTGACCACGACGCGCCTGGAGACCAGTTCTAGCGGAACACCTGCTCGTGGAAACGAGAGGTCGGTCCAAGGGCTGAAAAGACGGTGACAGACCGACGTAATGGCCACGCGGTGTGTCCCGTGGCGCCATGCCCGTCTCGGGACTCGAGTCTGGAGCCAGTGCTGAAGCGGCCTCATATGCATCAACCCGAGCGGGGTGGCCACCGCCGAGGACGCCATATGCCCCAGGAGCCTCTGAAAATGTTTCAGTGGAACCGCTGTTTTCTGTTTGAACGCCTTCAAACAGGCCAGCACCGACTGGGCGCGCTCGTTCATAAGGTGCGCCGTCAAGGAGACTGAGTCCAACTCCAAACCGAGAAAAGAGATGCTCTGAACCGGGAGGAGCTTGCTCTTTTCCCAGCTGACCCGAAGCCCTAGTCGGCTGAGGTGTGAGAGCACCAGGTCCCTGTGTGCGCATAACCCGTCTCGAGAGTGAGCTAGGATTAGCCAGTCGTCGAGATAGTTGAGAATGCGAATGCCCACCTCCCTTAACGGGGCAAGGGCAGCCTCTGCGATCTTCGTAAAGACGCGAGGAGACAGGGACAGGCCGAAAGGGAGGACTTGTACCGATACGCCTGACCCTCGAACGCAAACCGCAGGAAGGGTCTGTGTCGAGGAAGGATCGAGACGTGAAAGTACGCATACTTCGGGTCTACCGCCGCGAACCAATCTTGATGCCGGACGCTCGCTAGAATGCGTCTCTGCGTCAGCATCTTGAACGGGAGTCTGTGTAAGGCCCGGTTCAGTACTCGCAGGTCCAAGATTGGCCGCAACCCACCGCCTTTTTTCGGTACAATGAAGTAGGGGCTGTAAAACCCCCTCTTCATCTCGGCTGGAGGGACAGGTTCTATCGCGTCCTTCCGTAGGTGGGTAGCGATCTCCGCGCAAGGTAGCAGCGTTTCCATCTTTCACCAAGGTGAAGTGGACACCGCTGGACCTGGGCGGATGCCCAGCGAAGTGAATCGTGCAGCCGAGTCGGACGGTCCGGACCAGCCCTCGCGACGGACTGGAAAGCGCAAGCCATGCACCCAAGTTCCGCGCAAGGGGGACCAAAGGGACAATGTCATCTGATGTACCGGCGGGTGGGGCCTCGCGGCGGGGCGGAGCTTGAGGTGCCACACACCATCGCGGCCGTGCTGAGTCCGAGGACATCGAAGCACTTACCTGGCTCCTTGTGACCACCCCCGGAACAGCCTGGGACGGGGGAGGAAGAGGCCTGTCCTCATGACCCGTGGAGACTGTCACATCGGGGGCGGATTTGTGCCACAGCTGGGCGCTCAGGGCGGGAGACCGCCGCTGGAGCGCCAACCTGCCAAATGGAATGGTGGACGGTGGTCGTGATGCCAGCCGTACACACCGAATATGTGACCCAGGGAACAAGGAAACCACTCTTGCGGAGCTCTTGAGTACTGCAGCCACTTGGGCATGCAGCGCAATTAAATGCAAAAGGTAACAAAAAGAAGATCTGCTTACCAGCTCCAGAGCAGCGGGTTTCGTTGTCCCTGGGCCGCCCGTCTCAGGGGCGCTTCGAAGACCTCCGTGGGTTCTTCGGTGCCGGCTGTGAGACGGGTGGCGTCGGCTTCCTGCGGTGGGCTCCACGCCGGGGCCGGGCCGGAGGGGCGGGCTGCGGCGGAGCCGGTGCAGTCACCGCAGGGGGACGCCCTCGGCGATGAGTAGATGGGGGGATCTTGAGCCACGCCGGGGCAGGACAAGCCGGCTAGCATCCATCTACTGCTCTACCATCGAGAACTGCTGGGCAAAGTCCTCGACAGTGTCGCCGAATAGGCCCGCCTGGAAAATGGGGGCAGCAAGGAATCGTGTCCTGTCGGCCTCACCCATCTCGACCAGGTTGAGCCAAAGGTGGCGCTCCTGGACCACTAGTGTGGCCATCGTCCGCCCGGGAGACCGTGCCGTGACCTCCGTCGCTCGGAGAGCGAGGTCGGTCGTCGAGCGCAGTTCCTGCATCAATCCCGGGGCGGAACTACCCTCGTGCAGTTCCTTTAGCGCCTTGGCAGACTTGCAGGAGAGCCATGGCGTGCAGGGCGGAGGCGGCTTGTCCAGCAGCGCCGTAGGCTTTGACCGTCAGAGACGACGTAAACCTACAGGCCTTGGACGGGGGCTTTGGGCACCCACGCCAGGTGGCGGCGCTCTGCGGGCATAGGTGCACCGCGAGCGCCTTTATCCACCGGGGGATTGCCGAATAACCCTTGGCCGCCCCACCATCGAGGGTAGTGAGAGCGGGGAAGCTGAAAAGATCGGGACCGGGCAGTAAAAGGTGCCTCCCGCGATCTTGTCAGCTCTTCATGCACTTCCGGGAAGAAAGGAACGGGGCGGGGCGTGGCTTTGAGCGGCGCCGCGAGCCCAGGAACCAATCACAGAGCCGCAAGGGTTCAGGGAAGAGCGGTGAAATCCACTCTAACCGACGCTCGCGGCTGTCCGGGAAAGCATGTCGTCATCTCCGCGTCAGCCTGTGACTGGGCGATCGACCCTGAAGGGAGGAGCCCAGCCGAGGCTTCCGACTGGACGAGCCCGCTCTCCGATGCTGCGCTCGAGAGCTCATCACTTTCGCGGGCTCCGAATAAGAGGTCGAACTCGCCGTGAGACGAGCCGGCGGACTCACCCGGAAGCCCGATCGGGGCAGACGAGCGTGCTGGGGAATGGGAGTTCCGCGGGGGGATACCCGGCGGAGGCGGTCCCATTGGGGTCCCCAAATCGACCCCAGTGCTAGCCGCGCTGGCCTCAAACCCGTGGGTAAAAGGACCGAGGCGGGAGCCTCTGGGGTGGCTCGCTTCCTTACGAAGGCGAGCCGCGACCGCAACGTTGCCATGGACACATTCTCGCAATGAGAATGTGACCATCCACGAACGCTGTCTCCGCGTGAGCAGTGCCCAGACACGAAAGACAGTGATCGTGACCGTTAGAAGGCGAGAGATAACGAGCACAACCAGGAATAACACACAATCGGAAAAGCATCTTTAAAAAGACGCGTCTTTAAAAAGACGTTCCGTGTGTGCGCTCTTTTAGAGAAATATATACTCTTTTAGAGGGGAAAAATGCTCTTTCAGAAAATATACTCTCTAGTTTTTCTGCCGAAGCGCCCAGGGGCGTTCTCTGCAGTGCACCAGTGCAGAGGAGGGAGAAGCCGCTGAAATGCGCCGTCAGATCCAGCAGGTGAATGAACAGTAGTATTCAGCTCAATGAGCATCGACCGTTCGGCTCCGAAGAGAAAATCTGAATGAGTGGTTGCATACCAGCTCCTTTTATACCCGTATGTTCGGGGGAGTGGCATGCAAATACCACTCGCCAATTTTCATTGGCCTTTTATCAAAGACCAGAGGTGTCTCGGGCTCCCAAGAGTGACCCCTAGTGTCACTACATCGACACCAACGTCGAGTGAGTGACAGATAGGGAACTTGTGTTAGCTCATGACTGCATCACATCTTGCTGGGAAACAAGAGACTGAAGAGAAGGGCCATAATGTAGGTGGTATGCTTAATCATTCCATCTAAATAAAACTAGAGGCAAGAATTGAGAAAAGTAGCCCCCTGTGAGATTTAGACTTGCACCTCTAATCCACCCCCTTACATGGCACAGCCATAACAAAAAAAGGTGTCTTCCTCAAGAGGGAGGGAGGTTTGAATCTATTAATTTCGAGGAATATACCTCAGATACAACTGGAAATCTGCTTGTGTAACTTCCAGAAAATTAGTTAAAAAGAAATATTTATGAAGTAATCACAAATGACTGTGATTGGCGCATACTGAAAATTGCTGAGAAAAGACAAAAAGAGAAAAGCCACGTGACAACAGCATTTATGCGCTGCTTCAGAAGAGGTCAGACAATAATTTACAAATGAATAATAATACTGAATCTTGGGACATATTGTGTCCATGGTAACAGTAGAGTTTTATTACGGTAAAACCTGGCTCACTGTTGTAAATCCCTTAATGGTTTCCCTTACCTCAATTCAGTGGTTCTCAAAGTGTGGGGGGCGCCCCGTGGGGGGGAGGTATTGCAAAGGGGGCGCGGAAGACTGACCCGTCCTCAAATCTCGTTCACTTTCACACATTCAACAAAAATAGGGAAAATACACATAAGAACCAATGTGCGCAATTTCTTTTCCTCTGCCTTTTCTCCTGACTTGTTTAAACTTTCACCTAGCACTGCAGTGTATCCTGCATGCACAGCTCTTGACAGCCCAAAGTTGATGTCAGGTGCGCGCATGTAAATAAGGTCATTCTTGCATGCGCGCCAGTTTCAAATGAGTGACGAGGTGAATTAACAGCACTATCATATGGCTTCAGAAGAATTGAATTCACACACACACACACACACACACACACACACACACACACGCACACACACCCCTTTTGAAACACTTGATTTAAATGTTTCTCATGATGTTAAAAATCTTTTGATCTGACGGCATATGCTTAAATGTTTGAAATTAGTTTTGTGGACACAAATATAATTGTGCCACCATATTAATTTATTTCATTATAAAACTAAAATTTTATTTAAAAAAAAAGAAAAGTTGATGATTTGGACCAAATAATAAAGAAAAGCAGCCAATAAGTGCCCAACATAGATGGGAACTCCTTCAGTACTGTTTAAAAAGCATCCCAGGGTGATACCTCAAGAAGTTGAGAAAACGTCAGGAGTACATGTCTGCAAATTCTAGGCAAAGTGTGACTACTTTGAAGATGCTAAAATGTAACACAGTTTTGATTTATTTTGGATTTTGTTTAGTCACAACATAATTCCCATAGTTCCATTTATGTTATTCCATAGTTTTGATGACTTTACTATTATTCTAAAATGTAAAAAAAAAAAAAAAAAAATTAAGAATGAGTATCGGTAGTATATATATATATATAATATGTGTGTGTGTGTGTGTGTGTGTGTGTGTGTGTGCCGTTATTTGAGAAATGTGTCAACAGTACAGCTTGCAGAATTGCTCTGTAAGGTTCTTTCATTCTCTCTTTCAGTCTGTCTGTGTGGTCCCTGGACATCTCTCTCTCCCCTTGCCTTTGCTTGTCTCTATGCTGTCTCAGGGATTGCAAAACCTCCCAACTTTGCTGGAACATCCGAGTGGAGGGAGTGGAATGTTTAGGCTTGTGTTGGATCCTGACTGTCAGGTCCACTGAGGGCAGCTATCTTTCAGGCAGACCTCAGCCAGTCTAAACCTCTACATAATTCATCAGGACTTCTGACAGGCAGGACATCCTACATCTGCCAGTTCCACAGAGCTACTTCCTTTACATCAATCTGTCCTTCAAGCAAATGTACTGTTCCTACTTCTCACTGTCTGTCATGCAGTCCTTCCCTCACCAGGAGTGCTTGTGAGCTAATATTCCTAATGATAATAGCTCATTGGCCTAGAGGGATGCATTTTATGAAATAGTTCAAATGAATGTGCAAATCATCATAATCTCTGCTCATTTGGAATTATCTCTTTGCAGACACTAGGCATAAAATTCTAATGTTATATCAATGCTGATTAATTTTGGAACATTTGTGAATTGGCCCAGAATCCCAAGCTGAGGGGCTGAATGCATTACATTTGCAAATGTATTATCCAATAAAGTGTTTATTTTCAAACAAGCCAAAATGTAAGTGATCAATTAAAAATTCTTCAGAACTTATTCAGTGCAATTTGGTTGCTGAATGGTCATCTATTAGCGGAACACAGATTTTTCCCCTTAAGCAAATAGTTAATGCAAAAATGTAAATATAATTCCAAATCTATATGCAATTATTTTCCCCTGTGGAACCCAAAAGGAAAGTTTTTCAATACCTGTTTATAGTGACTAGCAGTGTTTGTTAAATTATTCAAAATCCACTACAAATTACTTCTCTAAAATTCTAATCAGATTACTTAACTGATTATGTCATTGGAAAAGTAATCACATTACTAATTAGTTTATTTTAAGTTACTTTCTAAAAATCTTTTTGCTTAATTAATTCAAAATAATGTCTATATTTCTGTCGGGCTTTACTGGTTGTTTAGATCAGTGTTACTATCAGAAATAATTAATAATTATTTCTGTAGTTATTAATCAGTGTTTAAATTAATTAATTGGATCTAACTCATTAAAACTTCATATGGGACTCCAGTAAATGTAGTGTGCTACGTTTAGGAGCAAGTTTGGTTATTAGCAATAATTAATAATTATCAAAGATAATTAATTATCATAATTATCAAAGATAATTATTAATTATTAAAATCAATAGAACATTGATGAGAATCAATGTTAGCTTTTTTTTAATCCTTTAAATCAACAATGATCAAAGATAATCGTTAATTGTTAACATCGATGAAACATTAATTAAAATTAACACTAGCTTATTGATCATTCAAATTCAATCATCAAAGATAATTATCAATTATCAAAAATCAATAGAATATTAATAAGGATTAACATTGACGGGGCACCACAATGGAGTTAGGGACTAATAACCAAATAGTAAAACAGTCTCAATATTAGATTGTTTTCTTAGGAAAATCGACATCCGAAGATTATCGATTTTCGGGGAAAAAAAACAATGAATGAAGGTTTGAATCCGAGCACTGACATCCCGTCAGCATGACACAGGTGTATGCAAAACAAACCAAAACACTTCTCTTTGTAATATAAACAAAAGTTTATTTATGCAGTAATATAAATTAATAATTAATACAATGCAGTCAATAAACTTCCAACTTACAACTACAAACTAAACAGTGATATGATTAGATATGGAAATAAAAATAATCCTATAACACATAAGGTGTGTGTGTGACAGTGTGTGTGTGTGTGTCAGTGTGGTTAGTGAGAGAGAGAGAGAGAGAGAGATTATTAAGTGACAGCCCGAAAGCTGATTTCGCGATAGCTGGAGAGAAAGCAGCTGTGCTCATCACTCAGAGACACGGTTTTACGAGCGGGGCTCATAAAAGTCCTGCATTATTTGACTCTAATGAATGAACTCAGTTTCTGTCTCACTCACAATGGCGAAAATGCACAACAATCCAATTTGGTTGGACCACAATACAGCAAAACAAATTTGTGATAATTTATACCCTGAGTATTAATAATGAGCGGACATGGCGGTCCGTAAACTGTACAAGCAAAAAACCTTGAAACACAAGAATAACACGCTATAATATTCTATCTCTGCCCAGACGTAACCTCTTACTTGAATCGCATGAGGACACAGGTAGAATGTGTTTTCCTCCGTCCTTTAACTTTGACCCGGTTCCTTGAGGCTCGGGTGATGACGGGAGGCCATTTCCTCGCGCTGTCGGCGGGTGGTACGGCTGTTGATTCTCGGCAGGCTGGCAGAGAACTCAGAAATGTCGACTTGATTGAAGATGGAAGAGAAATCTTTAATCTCTTCACTTCTGTAGGCAAACGGATGAAGATGCGAATTGCTCAGCGGTCCCCTTCGGATCCGTTTGAGTGTTTGGTTGAACACAGAGTAATCTCAACTCGTCCAGCGAGATGGAGATTGTATGGCTACAGTTTCAAGTCGGACATTACTTCCTTATGCCACAAGGCTGCACCGGAGAGCAGCAAAAAGCTATGTCCGTATTCAGTGAACTAAGTCGCTGGAAGCGAATTCTTTTAGCATTTCAGAATTATTTGAACTCCTGATGATGTCATGTTTGAGGGACGTTCTGTTGTGTGCCTCATCCAATAGGAGTTGAGAGCTCGATCCTTTAATGAGCAAGGCTTCCTGGATTTGTAGTCTGTTTTGGACTCCCTTTGTTTGATTTTGGCGCGATTTGTATCAGTAAAATTTACGACATGGAATGTGTGGGAGCTGAGTTAGGTTTTACGACTGTTAGGCCTGCCTTTGTCCTCTATCTGAATACATGAGGCCCAACATTTCCTTCTTGTTCATTGTTGCACACAAGTCATAAACTGCGTCTAAAAATCCATACTTCCCAATTGTATACTGTAATATGCCAAAAACAGTATGTAATCCCTCGGAAGCTGAGGCGACGTTATGTTTAAAGTGCTGGATTTAAAAGAACAGTTGAGTCGGATGGCTCTTTTCAGCTGTAAGTGCTACAGTATATATATATATATATATATATATATATATATATATCTATATACACTATATTGCCAAAAGTATTCGCTCACCCATCCAAATAATTGAATTCAGGTGTTCCAATCACTTCCATGGCCACAGGTGAATAAAATGAAGCACCTAGGCATGCAGACTGCTTCTACAAACATTTGTGAAAGAATGGGCCGTTCTCAGGAGCTCAGTGAATTCCAGCGTGGTACTGTGATAGGATGCCACCTGTGCAACAAGTCCAGTCGTGAAATTTCCTCGCTACTACATATTCCACAGTCAACTGTCAGTGGTATTATAACAAAGTGGAAGCGATTGGGAATGATAGCAACTCAGCCACGAAGTGGTAGGTCACGTAAAATGACAGAGCGGGGTCAGCGAATGCTGAGGCGCATAGTGCGCAGAGGTCGCCAACTTTCTGCAGAGTCAATCGCTACAGACCTCCAAAGTTCATGTGGCCTTCAGATTAGCTCAAGAACAGTGCGTAGAGAGCTTCATGGAATGGGTTTCCATGGCCGAGCAGCTGCATCCAAGCCATACATCACCAAGTGCAATGCAAAGCGTCGGATGCAGTGGTGTAAAGCACGCCGCCACTGGACTCTAGAGCAGTGGAGACACGTTCTCTGGAGTGACGAATCACGCTTCTCCATCTGGCAATCTGATGGACGAGTCTGGGTTTGGCGGTTGCCAGGTGAATGGTACTTGTCTGACTGCATTGTGCCAACTGTGAAGTTTGGTGGAGGGGGGATTATGGTGTGGGGTTGTTTTTCAGGAGCTGGGCTTGGCCCCTTAGTTCCAGTGAAAGGAACTCTGAATGCTTCAGCATACCAAGAGATTTTGGACAATTCCATGCTCCCAACTTTGTGGGAACAGTTTGGGGATGGCCCCTTCCTGTTCCAACATGACTGTGCACCAGTGCACAAAGCAAGGTCCATAAAGACATGGATGAGCGAGTTTGGTGTGGAAGAACTTGACTGGCCTGCACAGAGTCCTGACCTCAACCCGATAGAGCACCTTTGGGATGAATTAGAGCGAAGACTGCGAGCCAGGCCTTCTCGTCCAACATCAGTGTCTGACCTCACAAATGCGCTTCTGGAAGAATGGTCACAAATTCCCATAAACACACTCCTAAACCTTGTGGAAAGCCTTCCCAGAAGAGCTGAAGCTGTTTTAGCTGCAAAGGGTGGGCCGATGTCATATTAAACCCTATGAATTAAGAATGGGATGTCACTTAAGTTCATATGCGTCTAAAGGCAGATGAGCGAATACTTTTGGCAATATAGTGTATATCAAGGAAGTTGTTCCTTGTGCTTAAATGGTGCATGTTATACAAAACCAGAGTAGATTATTTTAGCGGTTGTTGCTATTAAATCATATATTCGGGTCACTATATTTTAGAAATAAGTGTAACCCTAGAAATGTACTTAAAAGTAATTAAATTAATTCAATGGCAGTATTAGTTATCTGATTAAAAAAAATAAAATGTAATGTATTATACTACATTTGTCTTAAAAAAAGTAATTAGAGTACAGTAACTTATTACTTTGTAATCAAATTACACCCAAAACTGGTGACCAGACAGTAGTGACAGATCATGCTGTAAAATGTAATTTGTAACATATTCCGTTGATTACTCAAGGTCAGTAATGTAAATACTAAATACTTTGGATTACTTCTTCAGCACTGGTAGATTTTTTCACTTGTTTTGACTATGAAAACTCTGCCAGTACAGTAAGACAAAATACATATGTTAAAAATACATTCTCTGAAAAACCTAAATATCTTATGCACTGTTGTTTCTAAAACAAGATCACTCAAATTGATCTTGTTTTAAGGATTTTTCGATATTTTTACATGAAAACAATTATAAAATTATTATCAAGAATATGATTTTTGCCCTAATATCAAAGGTCTTACTAGAAAAAAACGGTCTAGATCTGGATTTGTTTGCCTTCAGATATTCCAAGAGATTAATTAAATCAACATTTAAAACAGAAAAATCCTAAATTTCCATTTGAAACAGAGTCCCAACTCTAAATTTACATCCAAAAAGAAAAAGGAAAATCAAGGCACACTTCCAGATCAAAAATATAGTAAAAGCCTTTATTGTCAATGGCTATAACAATAGTTAAAAACAGCGGGGAAAAGAGGGCTGCAAACCTACGCATATCGGCAAAAATGCCTTCAGGCTCGAGTTTGTTTTATATATTATCTTTTGTTGTGTAATTCTGTCTCATAAAATTTCTTTTTTGACCAGATTTGAACAAAGTTGTCACGTGGGCTCTCGTAGCGTACATGGACTGTTTGAGTTTAGAAGCGCGCTATCGTGCGCGGGTTTAATGCGTTTAATTTTTCTTTTTTTCTTTTTTTTTTGGGGGGGTTCGGGGAGAAGTCTGGGGTTTGATTGTTGCACTAATGTTGTTTTTGACAAACAATCTATTTTTTCTAATATGTCAAAATGTCAAATGTTAATATGAGTGGATTGTCTCTCTCCACGTGGAATGTGAATGGGTTGGGGCACCCCATTAAAAGAAGGAAGGTTATTTCTCTTCTTAAGCGTAAGAAATATGATGTAGTGTTTCTTCAAGAAATGCATCTTTCCCCGCAGGAAGCCAAAAAATTAGTGAAGTTATGGGGTGGACATGTTTTCTTTAGTGCTGGCTCAAGTAAGAGCAGGGGAGCCATTACACTGATAAGTAAGCATCTACAATTCAAATGTCTCAAACAGATTAAAGATAAATTACGAAGAGTCATTACTGTTTTAGCAGAAATTCAGGGACAAAGTCTTATTTTGGCTAATATTTTCGCACCTAACGATGATCAGGGCTTGCCGCTGGCATCCCTCCTGATATAATATTGGTAGGAGACTTTAATCTTTTGATGGACTCAGTCCTTGATCATAGTGAAGCAAAAGTGTGTAAGCCCCCTCGAGCAACACTGATGCTTCACAGGATGTGTAAAAATCTTGGTCTTACAGGTATTTGGAGACTTTTGAACCCATCTGGTAGGGACTATACATTTTTTTCATCAGTCCATAAGATTTATTCTAGAATATATATATATTTTTTATATCTAAGTTCCTCATTTCATCTGTTGTTGATTGCTCAATTGGAAACATTTCAGTCTCAGATCATGCCCTGGTGAGTTTAGAGGTGTTGCCACATATGGAGAAAAGAGAATCATATAGTTGGCGCTTTAATGTATCCCTTTTGCAAAATTCTGAATTCCAACAAATGTTAAAGGCTGAAATCAGTGTTTATATGGAGACCAACTGGTCCTCAGTATCCTCTATGGGTGTGGCTTGGGAGGCACACCGCAAATGAGGGCACTCCATCCGACTTCCATCCCCTTAAAATAATTTGCCTGCCAATCATAATACTGGTCAGAACCCAATTTTTTATGTGTTTATCCCCCAAATTTATGACTGCCCCATCACCCAAAATACAGAGTCTGGAGGCAAAATGGAATTTGAGTGCCCAAAACGTCACACATAAAACTCTGAACCTTCAACCAAAATTCTTGGATCTTAACACACCCCAAAAAACATGGGTTGTGACTCCATCTTCTGATTGGCATCGCCAGCAGGTGGGTGTGTCTTTAAGACCAAGCCTATACAATCTAGAGGGGGTCCAATAGAATCTATGTAAAATCTTGAATTGCACAAGGCGCATCCTTGTACTTTAGAATCCTACACACTCCCACCTCCAAAACCAAGTTTAAATCTTTCTCCCATTATCTCTTGATAGAAGTTAAAGCTCCGACCCCCAGACTCTGAATTAGCAGGGAGTAATACACTGATGCCTCATGACCTTTTCCAAAAGAGGTAATCAACTCTCCCAGAGTATCTGCCACTTTATGGGGGTGTGTGCTACTCCCAAAAACAATACAGAACAGGTGGTGCAGCTGTAAATAACTATAGAACTGAGATCTGGGATCCCAAAAGGTTGAACCAAATTTTCTAAAGATCTCAACACTCCACTCTCATATAGGTCACCGAGTGTAGTAACACCTCTCACAATCCACTCTGACAAGCAGAAAGGGGACTTATTAATACATAATTTAGGGTTCAGCCATATGCTTGAGGCAACATTTATATAAATGTCAGAATTAAACAAACACACTTTTGTCCATTCCGAGTGTAAATGCGAGATAACGGGGTGTAACTTAACATCTCTGATTAGTTTGATAGAAAGACTTTGCAATGGCAAAATAGGGGCAAGAACTTCCTGTTCAATACAAAACCAGGGAGGGGCTCTCTCAGGTGGAAGTGACCAGTGAGCCAAATGTCTGAGACCGAATGCATAATAATAAAACAAAATCTTGGGTAGGCCTAGCCCACCTTTGTCAATCAGCCTATGTAACTTATTAAAATGTAATCTAGGATGCTTACAATTCCAAATGAAGGACTATCAAATTGTTTAAAATGAAAGAGGGGAACTTCAGTGGGGAGAGACTGTAGTTGGTAGTTGAATTTTGGAATACAATTCATTTTAATAACATTAACCTCCCAAATCATAGATAAATATATTGAAGCCCACCTGCTCGCATCACTCGAAAAACTTTTTATTAAGGGGTCAAAATTAACTAAATCACACAAATTTGCTGGGAATAAAATGTCCAAATACTTAATCTAGTAGGGTCGGAGACGAATAATAAAATATCATCTGCGTAAAGCAAAAGCTTATCCGCCTTACCTCCTGCCACCACCACTGGAAAATTATCCTCCTTTCTTATCGCAGCTGCTGATGGTTCCAGGTCAAGACAGAACAATAATGGGGAAATAGGGCAACCCTGCTGGGTGCCCCTATCCAGAGTAAAATAATCTGAAATTAATCCATTTGTTTGTACAGCCGCTACCGGGTGTCTATAAAGTAACTTAATCCATCCAATGAAAGTATTCCCGAAAACATATATTTCCAAAATCTTAAAAAGATAATCCCATTCTACCATATCAAATGCCTTTTCGGTGTCAAGCGAGATGGCAGCAACCGGAGTCTGATGATTCACCACTGACCACATAATATTGATGAAACGCCTAATGTTATCAGAAGAGTTTTGGCCCTGAATAAACTCCACCTGACCTATATGTATAAGAGAAGTCATAACTTTACTCAATCGATTAGCCAAAAATTTTGACAGTATTTTTACATCTAGCTGGATCAGGGAAATTGGATGTTAACTCTTACACACGCTTGGATCTTTGTCCTTTTTAAGAATCAGACTGATCTGGGCTTGTGTCATGGTTGGTGGAAGCTTTCCATTCTTTAATGATTCTGTATAAACTTCTAGCAAAAGTGGAGCCAGTTCTGTAGCATAAGATCTAAAAAACTCAGTGGCAAAGCCATCTGGCCCTCGAGCCTTGCCTGTAGGCAAGGCCTTAATTACCTCGCCAAACTCCTCCAAGGTTATCTCATAATCAAGAGAATTTTTTTTGCTCATTCGTCAGTTTAGGGAGTTCTAATGGTTCCACAAAGTTTCATTGGTGGATGAAGATGTGGAACTATAAAGATCAAGATAGAATTATTTAAAAGCATTATTATTATCAATGGCTAAAGTAAATATTTCACCACCAGTAGATTTCACTGAGGGAATGGTAGAAAAAGATTCTCTCTGCTTTATATATCTAGCCAAAAACTTCCCTGCTTTGTCCCACAACTCAAAGTGTGACTGTCTTGCCCTGAATAGCCAAAACGCCACCTTCTGCATCAAAATAGTATTATATCTGTATTTCAATCGTGTCAATTCTCTGAGGCCATCAGATGACATTCGGCACTTCAGCTCTGCCTCGGCACTTTTAATATTCCCTTCCAACACCATGAGTTCTCGTGCTTTGGATATTTTGATGAATGAGGCATACTGTATGATCTGACCCCTAAGAACCGCCTTAAGTACCTCCCAAGCCACACCCACAGATGATACTGAGGACCAGTTGGTCTCCATATAAATACTGATTTCAGCCATTAACATTTGTTGGAAATCAGGATTTTGCAAAAGGGATACATTTAAGCGCCAACTATATGATTTATTTTTCTCCGTATATGGCAACACCTCTAAACTCACCAGGGTGTGATCTGAGTGTAAACAACAGATGAAATGAGGGACTTAGATATAAAAAAAATCTATTCTAGAATAGATCTTATGGACTGATGAAAAAAATTAGTCTCTACCAGATGGGTTCTAAAGTCTCCAAATATCTGTAAGACCAAGATTTTTACACATTCTGTGAAGCGTCAATGTTGCGCTAAGGGGCTTATACACTTTTGCTTCACTATGATCAAGGACTGAGTCCATCAAAAGATTAAAGTCTCCTCCCAATATTATATCATGAGGGATGCCAGCGGTTTGCAACATCCTTTCAAGATCTATAAAAAAGCCCTGATCATTAGCGTTAGGTGTGTAAATATTAGCCTAAATCAACCTTTGCCCCTGAATTTCTGCTAAAACAATAATGACTCTTCCTAATTTATCTTTAATCTGTTTGAGACATTTGAATTGTAGATGTTTACTTATCAATGTAACGACTCCCCTGCTCTTGCTCGAGCCAGTACTAAAGAAAACATGTCCACCCCATATCTTCCCAAATTTTTCTGATTCCTGCGGGGAAAGATGCGTTTCTTGAAGAAACACTACATCATATTTCTTATGTTTAAGAAAAGAAATAACCTTCCTTCTTTTTTGGGGTGCCCCAACCCATTCACATTCCACGTGGAGAGAGATAATCCACTCATATTAACATTTTGACATTTTGACATATGAGAAAAAATAGATTGTGCGTCAAAAATAATAATATAAAGACACATTCCACAACTTTGCCGTCGGATTGCTCAAGTCCGGTGCTTCTGTACAAATTTTGTGAGACAAAATTACACAGCAAAAAATATTCTAGAAAACAAACTCCAGCCTGTAAGCAGAATAAAAAACATGTAGATTCATTCACAAAACTGTCTCGAAGGTGTGTGATTCCACAAATCAAGCTCCAGAACCAGTACAAAAAAAAAAGAACAGGCCCTTCAGTTCTTCAGGCAGTCAAACTCACTCCAATGCCCTGCAAGAAATATTCCACAAAACCAACTCCAGCTAACAGGAGGCATAAGCACCCAAAATGAGCAATTCATCCACAAGCTGTCCCAAAGAATGAATTTTACACAAACAAACTCCAGCCGCATGGCGGAACCAGCACAAAGAGAAACGAAAAAGGCACCCAGCTTCCTCAGACAGTCGAGTGCATGTTTAATGAGACAGGTCCACTAGACAGCAACATGAATATCACCAAAAGGCTTACTCACGCCAATGTTTTTATGAAAGACAATGCTTGCTGTGGGCATCTAAATACTTTGCGGCCATCCTTAGTATCTATTCTCAGTTTGGCCGGAAACATCAGTGCAAAAGTGATCTTCCGTTGGTGTAAGTATTTCTTGCATTCCTTGAATCGATCATGTTTCTCTCTTGTCGAATTCGCAAAGTCTGGGAACAGGAAAATGCTGTGGTTTTTCCAAGAAAGCTTTCCTTTGCTCCTTGCCTCGCGCAACATGAGATCTTTATCAGATGATCTCAGAAATTTGGCCAGAATTGATCGGGGCCTGTCTCCCTCCACGGATCTCCGAGCCAGGACTCTGTGAGCTCGCTCGATTTCCAGCTTATGGCCTGTTATGTCGAGCAAACTCTAGAGGAGCACATCTAGGAATTTCACCATATCTCTGCCTTCCTCATGCTCAGGAATTCCAACAATTCGGATGTTGTTTTGCCTGCTACGATTCTCAAGATCTTCCAATTTTTCCCAAACGCTCTACAAATCTACTTTGGTCGCTAGCGGATTAGCAACTAATTCCCTCTCCGATGACTCCAGATAATCAATCCATCTCTCGACATCCAACAATCTTGTAACCATCTCAGAGAATTTTGTCTTCATCGTAGTAATCGATCGACATATTACAGCAAGATCCATCAAATCTGCAATGACTTTCAGCATTCAGCATTGCCGACACATTCATCAATTCACGGCAGATTTCTTTCAGTTCACCGTCCGAATTGAGTCCGGGATTTTTGGCCTGTTTCTCAGAGGAATCAGCCCGAGCACGTAAGTGTCTTTTAATATCTCCAGAGCCCGAAGATTTTGAATTTTTTATATAATGTCTTCCTAGAACAGTTAAGAATCAGGGTGTATCGAATCTCACCGATTTATGACACAAATAGTAATAAAATTAGCAAAGTGTGCAGAGCTCGCCGCTCACATATCCACTCCTCGCATGGCGTCACGTGACTCCACGTAAGTGTCTTTTAATGTCTCCAGAGCCCAAGGATTTTGAATTCTTTGACATATTGTCTTCCTAGAACAGTTAAGAATCAGGGTGTATCGAGTCTCACAGGTTTATGACACAAAAAGTATTAAAACTAGCAAAGTGCGCAGAGCTCGCCGTTCACATGTCCGAACCTCGCATGGCATCACGTGACTCCCCCCCTCTTTCCCATTGTTTTTTTGTCTTGCCCTGGAACCATTAGCAGCCATGTGATTTTCCAGGGGTAGTGGCAGGAGGTGTGGCGCATAAGCTTTTGCTTTACGCAGATGATATTTTATCATTAGTCTCCAACCCTACTAGATCTATGCCTTGCCTCCACAGAATTATTAATTATTAATTCTTTTTCTAAGTTCTCTAAGTACGGAGTTAATTGGTCTAAATCCGAAGCTTTGGCTCTGACAGCGTACTGCCTGTTAATGGCTTTTCAGCCAGGTGCCTTCCAGTAGCCCAAACAGGGCATTAAGTATTTGGGTATTTTATTCCCAGCAAATTTGTGTGATTTTGTTAGAGTTAATTTTGATCCTTTAATAAAAAGGTTTTCGAGCGATGTGGGCAGATGGGCTTCATTACATTTATCGATGATTGGGAAGGTTAATGTTATTAAAATGAATTGTATTCCAAAATTCAACTACCTGCTACAGTCTCTCCCTATAAATATCCCCCTCTCTTATTTCAAGCAATCTGATAGCATAGCGAAGTCCTTCATTTGGAATGGTAAACGTCCCAAATTACATTTCAGCAAGTTGCATAGGCCGATTGACAAAGGTGGGCTAGGCCTACCCAAGATTTTGTTTTATTATTATGCATTCAGTCTCAGACATTTGGCTCATTGGTTGCATCCACCTGAGAGAGCCCCTCCCTGGTTTTGTATTGAACAGGAAGTTCTTGCCCATATTTCACCATTGCAAAGCCTTGGGGCAGTGGAGGGAGAGGTATAGTTATTAATGTGTGTGATTATTATATTTTGTGTGTGTGTGTGTGTGTGTGTGTGTGTGTGTGTGTGTGTGTGTGTATACTCATGTGTGACCACAGGAATGTTTGTTGAGGGTCAGGGTGGGGTTGGGGATTGGGAGGGGTAATAGTGGGGGTTAAATGTTAATTCTGTGTATATATGTTTTGCTTTTCTTTGTTTAATGTATGAATCAATAAAAAATGTTAATCACAAAAACAAAAAACAAAAAAACAAAGCAGAACATGAAGCTCTGATTGTGGATATCTGCTTTTCTTTCTGCAACATGCCTCAAACAAAACTCTGAATATCTTTAAAAAAATGTATGTCACTAACCTGGCAAACTTGGACAAATCCGTAGATTACTTGTCCTCAAAAACGCTCATTGTATCAATGCGGAACCTTGTGAACACAACTCTGTTTTCAGGCAAACAGATAAAAAGTCCTGTGTGCTTCTGCTCACGGAAGTTCTATCAAAGCAGCCAATACGATTTTTTTCTGATGGTTTGAAAAAACATTTTTTTCCAATTATGTGTGCAACTGTATATGCATCAGACGTTAGGGCACGGACTGTGGACAGTCCGTGGGAGTGCCGTCTTAGACTGAGACAATAGTTAAATGGCTGCATGTCTGATCGGGGCCTGGTGGACATAACGCTGTCTAATTTTACACTTGCTCCTTAATACTGACTAATCGCTCAGATATCCCACTAACTAGTCGATTTTGAAAACTGGACGTTTTGCACATCCTACTCTAGTTACTAGATTGCTGTATAAATACCCTCACAACTGACAAGAACAGGTGGATTGGAACTATTAACAAAAAAGTTTATCCCTCTTGTGAATCATTTAGTTTTTTAGACAGTAAGGCGACAAAAAAAAAAAAAAAAACAAAACTGTCAAAGGTACAGATTTTTCTATATATCGTGGTGTGTATAAATGTGTGCAATGCTCCAACTGGCTCCATGTGAGACTTAGAGTGAGTGAGACAAACAAACATGGAGAAGGATGAACAAACGGAATGTGGGATGACTCTGAAATAAGTCAAACGCAGGAAGAGTAATTTATTTTTGCATTAAAAGGTGCCATTTTTTCACAGTCTTAGATGAGAGCTCTCTTTCTGTCGTGCCTGCACACAGTGCATGGGGGAAGAGAGAGAAAGAAGGCATGTTGATATGGTTCAAATGAAAACTGATGAGCCAATTCTGTTTAGTGCCGCATAAATAGTTTTCATTGTTGTTGTTTTTTTTTTACCTGTTATAATGCATTTTGGATTTATTCAGTTAACGTAAACTGTGGTTCTAATCACTTTACATTCTGAGAGAAAATGAGGAAGAGCTTGTCAATAAAACGCTGTGTTCTCCATGCTGTGAAACTGACTCTCCGATTGGATTGTTTACCCTGTAAGGCGGGACTTCCTTTTCTATATCTGTTGGCCATTCCAATTTCTCCCATTCTTTTTAATAGAAGTGGTCCATCTCTGCTAAATAGTATCTGGCTTAATTACTGTTACTGATGCCGTCAAGCTTTCCTACGGGCATCTGTTCTCCCGTAAACACAGAGAGAGAAGGTTCGCAATGAGTAAATTACGTCAGGAATTATTAAATAACACCTTATTTTATTTCACTTTATTTCTTGTATATACAGGTGCATCTCAATAAATTAGAATGTCATGGAAAAGTTCATTTATTTCAGTAATTCAACTCAAATTGTGAAACTCCTGTATTAAATAAATTCAGTGCACACAGACTGAAGTAGTTTAAGTCTTTGGTTCTTTTAATTGTGATGATTTTGGCTCACATTTAACAAAAACCCACCAATTCACTATCTCAAAAAATTAGAATATGGTGACATGCCAATCAGCTAATCAACTCAAAACACCTGCAAAGGTTTCCTGAGCCTTCAAAATGGTCTCTCAGTTTGGTTCACTAGGCTACACAATCATGGGGAAGACTGCTGATCTGACAGTTATCCAGAAGAAAATCATTGACACCCTTCACAAGGAGGGTAAGCCATAAACATTCATTGCCAAAGAAGCTGGCTGTTCACAGAGTGCTGTATCCAAGCATGTTAACAGAAAGTTGAGTGGAAGGAAAAAGTGTGGAAGAAAAAGATGCACAACCAACCGAGAGAACCGCAGCCTTATGAGGATTGTCAAGCAAAATTGATTCAAGAATTTGGGTGAACTTCACAAGGAATGGACTGAGGCTGGGGTCAAGGCATCAAGAGCCACCACACACAGACGTGTCAAGAAATTTGGCTACAGTTGTCATATTCCTCTTGTTAAGCCACTCCTGAACCACAGACAATGTCAGAGGCGTCTTACCTGGGCTAAGGAGAAGAAGAACTGGACTGTTGCCCAGTGGTCCAAAGTCCTCTTTTCAGATGAGAGCAAGTTTTGTATTTCATTTGGAAACCAAGGTCCTAGAGTCTGGAGGAAGGGTGGAGAAGCTCATAGCCTAAGTTGCTTGAAGTCCAGTGTAAAGTTTCCACAGTCTGTGATGATTTGGGGTGCAATGTCATCTGCTGGTGTTGGTCCATTGTGTTTTTTGAAAACTGCACCCATTTACCAAGAAATTTTGGAGCACTTCATGCTTCCTTCTGCTGACCAGCTTTGTAAAGATGCTGATTTCATTTTCCAGCAGGATTTGGCACCTGCCCACACTGCCAAAAGCACCAAAAGTTGGTTAAATGACCATGGTGTTGGTGTGCTTGACTGGCCAGCAAACTCACCAGACCTGAACCCCACAGAGAATCTATGGGGTATTGTCAAGAGGAAAATGAGAAACAAGAGACCAAAAAATGCAGATGAGCTGAAGGCCACTGTCAAAGAAACCTGGGCTTCCATACTACCTCAGCAGTGCCACAAACTGATCACCTCCATGCCACGCCGAATTGAGGCAGTAATTAAAGCAATAGGAGCCCCTACCAAGTATTGAGTACATATACAGTAAATGAACATACTTTCCAGAAGGCCAACAATTCACTAAATTAAAATGTTTTTTTTTTTTTATTGGTCTTATGATGTATTCTAATTTGTTGAGATAGTGAATTGGTGGGTTTTTGTTAAATGTGAGCCAAAATCATCACAATTAAAAGAACCAAAGACTTAAACTACTTCAGTCTGTGTGCACTGAATTTATTTAATACCCGAGTTTCACAATTTGAGTTGAATTACTGAAATAAATGAACTTTTCCACAACATTCTAATTTATTGAGATGCACCTGTATATATATAGAGAGAGAGAGACTGGCGGTCAAAAGTTTGGAATAATGTACAGATTTTTTTAAAGAAATTGGTACTTTTATTCACCAAAGTAGCTTCCAGCTGATCACAATGTATAGTCAGGACATTAATAACGTATTACATATTACATTACATTAATAACATATTAATAACTATTACAATTTGAAAAAAAAAAATGCAGAACTTCTTAAACTACTTAAAGTCTTCCACGTGCAGCAATGACAGCTTTGCAGATCCTTGGCATTCCAGCTGTCAGTTTGTCCAGATTCTCAGGACATTTCACCCCACACTAGCAATTGCCATAGATGTGGCTGTCTTGTCGGGCACTTCTCATGCACCTAACAGCCTAGCTGATCCCACAAAAGCTCAATGGGTTTAAGATCCATAACACTCTTTTCCAATTATCTGTTGTCTAATGTCTGAGTTTCTTTGCCCATTCTAACCTTTTCTTTTTGTTTTTCTGTTTCAAAAGTGTCTTTTTCTTTGCAATTCTTCCCATAAGACCTGTACCCCTGAGTCTCCTCTTTACTCTTGTACATGAAACTGGTGTTGAGCAGGCAGAATTCAATGAAGCTGTCAGCTGAGGACATGTGAGGCATCTATTTCTCAAACTAGAGACTCTGATGTACTTATTCTCTTGTTTAGTTGTACATCTGGCTTTCCACATCTCTTTCTGTCCTTGTTAGAGCCAGTTGTCCTTTGTCTTTGAATACTGTAGTGTACACCTTGGTATGAAATCTTCAGTTTTTTGTCAATTTCAAGCATTGTATAGCCTTCATTCCTCAAAACAATGATTGACTGACAAGTTTCTAGAGAAAGCTGTTTCTTTTTTGCCATTTCTGACCTATGCCAGTCTATTGCATACTGTGGCAACTCAAAAACAAACACAAAGACAATGTTAAGCTTCATTTAACAAACCAAACAGCTTTCAGCTGTGTTTAATATAATGGCAAGTGATTTTCTAGTACCAAATTAACAATTTATCATGATTACTCAAGGATAAGGTGTTGGAGTGATGGCTGCTTGAAATGGGGCCTGTCTAGATTTGATAAAAAATTACTTTTTTCAAATAGTGATGGTGCTGTTTTTTACATCAGTAATGTCCTGACTATACTTTGTGATCAGTTGAATGCCGATTTGGTGAATTAAGTACCAATTTCCTTCCAAAACAATGAAATCAGTACATGATTCCAAACTATTGGCCGCCAGTGTGTGTGTGTATATATATATATACAGTTGTGCTCAAAAGTTTGCATACCCTTGGAGAATTGGTAATATATGTACCATTTTTAAAGAAAACATGAGTGAGCAAGTAAAACATATTTCTTATGGGATTCATATTCAACTGTAGGTTATAACAGAATGGCACAATCATAAAACAAAACATGGCAACAAAGAAAAAAGTGAAATGACCCCTGTTCAAAAGTCTGCATACCCTTAGTTCTTAATACTGTGTATTGCCCCCTTTAGCATCAATGACAGCGTGCAATCTTTTGTAATAGTTGTCTATGAGGCCCCAAATTCTTGCAGGTGGTATAGCTGCCCATTCGTCTTGGCAAAATGCCTCCAGGTCATGCAAAGTCTTTGGACGTCTTGCATGAACCGCACGTTTGAGATCTCCCCAGAGTGGCTCAATGATATTAAGGTCAGGAGACTGTGATGGTCACTCCAGAACCTTCACCTTTTTCTACTGTAACCACTGGAGGGTCAACTTGGCTTTGTGCTTAGGGTCGTTGTCGTGCTGGAAAGTCCAAGAGCATCCCATGCGCAGCTTTTATGCAGAAGAATGCAAATTGTCTGCCAGTATTTTCTGATAACATGCTGCATTCATCTTGCCATCAATTTTCACAAGATTCCCCATGCCTCACACACACCCAAAACATCAGTGAGCCACCACCATGCTTCACTATAGGCCTTGTTGACCCCTCTCCAAACATAGTGCTTATGGTTGTGACCATAAAGCTCTATTTTGGTCTCGTCACTTCAAATTACAGTGTGCCAGAAGCTGTGAGTAGTGTCAAGGTGTTGTTGGGCATATTGTAACCGGGCTTTTTTGTGGCATTGGCGCAGTAATGGCTTCTTTCTGGCAACTCAACCATGCAGCTCATTTTTGTTCAAGTATCGTCTTATTGTGCTCCTTGAAACAACCACACCGTCTTTTTCTAGAGCAGCCTGTATTTCTCCTGAGGTTACCTGTGGGTTTTTCTTTGTATCCCGAACAATTCTTCTGGCAGTTGTGGCTGAAATATTTCTTGGTCTACCTGACCTTGGCTTGGTATCAAGAGATCCCTGAATTGATTGAACAGTACTGACTAGCATTTTCAAGGCTTTGGATATCTTTTTATATCCTTTTCCATCTTTATAAAGTTCCATTACCTTGTTACGCAGGTCTTTTGACAGTTCTTTTCTGCTCCCCATGGCTCAGTATCTAGCCTGCTCAGTGCATCCATGTGAGAGCTAACAAACTCTTTGACTATTTATACACAGGCACTAATTGCAATTTAAAAAGCCAAAGGTGTGGGAAATTAACCTTTAATTGCCATTTAAACCTTTGTGTGTCACCTTGTGTGTCTGTAACAAGGACAAACATTCAAGGGTATGTAAACTTTTGATCTGGGCCATTTGAGTGATTTCTGTTACTATTATGATTTAAAAAGGAGCCAAACAACTATGTGATAATAAATGGCTTCATATGATCACTATCCTTAAATAAAAGACAGTTTTTTTTTTTTTTTTTGCATGATCAGTCATATTTTCAAAATCAATGCCAAAATTTCACAATTTCTGCCAGGGTATGCAAACTTTTGAGCACAACTGTATATAGTCTTATTGTGTATTTCTATATATACTTATATTTTCTAGTCACTTTTTTATTTTTATTCTATTTTTTATTATCTCTGTCTTGTTGTTTTATTGTTTGTGCACTGGATGCTTCTGCCACCATGACAAATTCCTTGAATGAGTAAGCATACTTGGCAATAAAGCTCATTCTGTTTCTGAAAATAGCTTACCATTGATTTTTTCAGTTGTCAGCATTATTGTATAAGATATAACTGCTCTGCAAATCCATGCAGAGCTTGTCCAGAAAAACATGATGTTCACAGCTAACAGTAGACAACAGAGAAGCAGTCAAGACTTGACAGTTTTTTTATCCTTTAATGCTGGGTCATGGGCTTAGTCTGGCTGATAGTGGTTGTGTTATCACCTTCTTAGTCTCTATGAGAGTTTAAAATTGGGCTTTGTTATCTTTGACACTGCAGTCCAAGCTCTTCAGAACTACCAACCAAAGTCCTCTGCTGCACTTGGCAGCATTGTAGAATTTTTATCTTAGTGAAGGGCACAAACATCCTTTGGATATGAGGTTTCCTTTAATTTCGAGGGTTCTTTTCCAACATCAGATCTCAAGCAAAATTAATGTATCCATTGCCATGTATTCATCCTCTTGAAAAACAGTGAGGTTCTAAGTTTAAAGATCCCATGAAATCAAAATTGGAGTTTTGCTGCTTGAAGTTCATGTCTGTTGCTTTGAGACTGTAACTGTATACAAGTCCATGTTTAAATGTTGACTAATGGATGAATTACATTACCAGACTTTAACACAGATTTTAGCAATCACCAGTGTATGATGCTCCATAATTCATATATGAAGTCATACAACTACCAGCAAACAGAAATTCAGTGCTCTGGGTCACAAAGCTCAAGAAATCGATATGGCGGATAAGTAGGCTACTTAAAGTGGAGATACAGCCTACAAGAAAACTAATAACACTGACTCTTTTAGCAAGCTAGGTAACACTGAATCTCAACAGTGTATCTAACTAGTTAGCTAACTTTTAACGACACTCACCTCCAACTCTTTGCAGTCAATAGAGGCCATATTGGCTGCATATTCCCACCAAAGACCGCACCTGAATTTGTTTCTTTTAGGGCTGGGTAAAGATATATGTGAAATTACTCCTATGTCACACCACAGGAAACCACGCTTCCGGGTTCTTTTGAGCAGCAGATTTCAATGGTGGAAATAGGCAGCACTGCAGTTTTAATAATCTTTTAAGTTTTATAGAATGTAATAATGTCTGTTAATGTTAATAAAAGTTATTATAAAGGGATATCTGTGGTTTACAGTGAATAATTTGTGTGGGTTCTTTTATGAAATATAGGCAAAACAAGTTTAAACTTGATTCAATGAGTCTGTGTGATTATGTCAGACATGTAACAGGTTGTTGAATACACATCCTCACATGTTTAACACACTTCTAAAGTCTAAGAATGTAGGTACTTAAAAATGAAAACTACCATCAGACACAATATGTTTCTTAACTGCTTAAATTATTGACCCACATATAATAAATAATTTTACTTCAATATGATCATATTCCATATCAAAACTTAGTAACAGCCGTTTTCGATTGAACAATATTATTTACTGCATTCAGAATAAATGCAAATACATCATTTTAGCAGTATAACATTATTTTTATTCACTTATCCTTTCACAAACAGTAGACCATGCCCTACGGTGGTGGAGATGGGTCCCGTTCCTGCCGTTATATCGTATGTGGTGGTCTTGATCATATAAGATCATCGTTAGATCATTATTTGACCTCATATCTGTCACAGCGACAGCACTTTGGAAACTAAAAACAGCCATTTGCAATTAGAGTTTGGGCAATTTCTTCATTAAAAAAACATTAATATCCACCAACAGCTGCTGCAGGTCAGTTGTGTCTAATAGAGCAGATGCGATAACAATGACAGCGACCCATGAAATATCATAATTTATGTAAAATCATGAGTTTTTCCTGATGCAACGCTCTGGTGGAAATTTAAAGAAGACCTAATCTCCGATAATCTGTGGGAAATGGGGTGTTTCAACCCCACAAACAGCACTTTTTGGGCAGTTTCAGCACAATTTCAGCAAAGCGCCCATACAGAGCAGTTCATTTCTGGGCTACCAAAAGAACCTGGAAGTGGTGGGATGGAGTAGTTGTTTGTAGACAGTAACTTCTATTGATATTTCAATGCATTGCGATCTTAATTTGATAAATCTCGATATTAATTCTTAAATACCAAGGCCGGTCGTTTACTTTATATGCAACCCTCTACAATGTGAGTAAATCTAAATAATTACAATTATTGATAAAATATACTTTTTTTTTATTAATATTCTTTTAAATAATATAATGTATCTAGTTAGAAGGTTCCAGCATTAGCTAAGAGAGAATTTCTTTCATATGTAAGCAAAATGGACATTATAACTGAAATATGAGTCGAAATCTAATGAATTGAAACAAATCTGGAAATTTGTATCAATACCCAGCCCTAGTTTCTTTTGCGACTTGGAACACAGAGTAGCAGCAACTGACAAACCCCACCAAATACAATCAGGTATACAATACAAATACAATACAAATACAATACAATTCAAATACAATATTTGCTGTTTACACAGTCTATTGCTGTCTCAGAGACTGGTGAGATATCTCAGGATAATTATATCAGTGATATCTTTCAGGGAGAAGGAAACATTTTCATAAAATAAAAAATGCTTACGACACCTTTAAATTCCTTAAGTGGTATCAAGACACTGGTTGTCAACTTTCTTTATTAAACTTAGAGTTTGATCCGGTTCATGATTAGTTCATGAGCGTGTTCACATAAATGAATGCAGACAGTAAAAAAAAAAAAAACTCTTTAAAAGGTCTTTTATTTAGAAACAAATAAAATAAAATAGAAAAACAGGATACAAAACCTGAACACAAAAGGTCCTGACAGTGGTCAATGGAGCCATACCTGCCACACTCCCGATTTACTCAAGATTGTCCACATCCGGGGAGTCATGTAACGACATGCGGGGGTCGGACATGTGAATGACGAGGTCTGCGCAAATGTTAAAGGCTGAAATCAAAGTTTATATGGAGACCAACTGGTCCTCAGTATCCTCTGTGGGCATGGCTTGGGAGCACTTAAGGCAGTTCTTAGGGGTCAGATCATACAGTATGCCTCATTCATCAAAAAATCCAAAGCACGAGAACTTGTGGAGTTGGAAGGGAATATTAAAAGTACAGAGACAGAACTGAAGCACCGAATGTCATCTGATGGCATCAGAGAACTGACCCGATTGAAATACAGATATAATACTATTTTGTCGTGGAAGGTGGAGTTTTGGTTATTTAGGGCAAGACAGTCATATTTTGAGTCGGGGGACAAAGCAGGGAAGCTTTTGGCTAGATATAAAAAGCAGAGAGAGTCTTTTTCTACCATTCCCTCAGTGAAATCTGCTGGTGGTGAAATTTTTACCTCGGCCATTGATATTAATAATGCTTTTAAAGAATTCTATCTTGATTTTTATGTTCCACGTCTTCGTCTACTGATGAAGATATTAGAAACTTTGTGGAAGCATTAGATCTCTCTAAACTGATGACTGAGCAAAAAAATTATCTTGATTCTGAGATAAACTTGGAGGAGCTTGACGAGATAATTAAGGCCCTGCCTACAGGCAATGCTCCGGGGCCAGATGGCTTTGCCGCTGAATTTTTTTAGATCTTATGCTACAGAACTGGCTCCACTTTTGTTAGAAGTTTATACGGAATCATTAAAGAATGGAGAGCTTCCACCAACCATGACACAAGCCCGGATCAGTCTGATTCTTAAAAAGGACAAAGATCCAAGCAAGTGTAAGAGTTACCGTCCAATTTCCCTGATGCATCTAGATGTTAAAATTTTGTCAAAAATTTTGGCTAACCGATTAAGAAAAGTTATGACATCTTTTATACATACAGATCAGGTGGGGTTCATTCGGGGATGCAGCTCTTCTGATAACATTAGGCGTTTCATCAATATCATGTTGTCAGTGGCGAATGATCACTGTGACTGGTCGCTGCCATCTCATTTGATGCAGAAAAGGCATTAGTTATGGTAGAATGGGATTATCGTTTTAAGATTTTGGAAATGTACGAGTTCGGGAATACTTTTATTGAATGGATTAGGTTACTTTATAGACACACAGTAGTGGCGATACAAACAAATGGATTAATTTCAGATTACCTTACCTCTGGATAGGGGCACCCGGCAGGGTTGGCCTCTTTCCCCATTATTGTTCTGTCTTGCCCTGGAACCATTAGCAGCCACGATAAGAAAGGATGATGATTTTCCAGGGGTGATGACAGAAGGTGTGGTGCATAAGCTTTTGCTTTACGCAAATGATATTTTATTATTTGTCTCTGACCCCATTAGATCTATGCCTTGCCTCCACAGGATTATTAATTCCATCTCTAAATTCTCAGGATACAGAGTCAGTTGGTCTAAATCCGAAGCTTTGGCTCTGACAGCAAACTGCCCAGTAACTGCTTATCAGCCGGGCACCTTCCAGTGGCCCAAACAGGGCATTAAGTATTTGGGCATTTTATTTCCAGCTAATTTGTGTGATTTAGTTAGAGTTAATTTCGACCCTTTAATAAAAAGGTTTTCGAGTGATGTGAGTAGTTGGGCTTCATTACATTTATCTATGATTGGGAAGGTTAATCTTATTAAAATGAATTGTATTCCAAAATTCAACTACCTGCAACAGTCTCTCCCTGTAGATATCCCTCTCTCTTATTTCAAGCAATTTGATAGCATAGCGAAGTCCTTTATTTGGTAAACATACCAGATTACATTTCAACAAGTTACATAGGCTCATTTACAAAGGTGGGCTAGGCCTACCCAAAATTTTGTTTTATTATTATGCATTCGGCCTCAGACATTTGGCTCATTGGTCACTTCCACCTGAGAGAGACCCTCCCTGGATTCGTATTGAACAGGAAGTCCTTGCACCTATTTCACCATTGCAAAGCCTTTCTATCAAACTAACCAGAGAAATCCGGTTCACACCCCGTTATCTCGCATTTGCACATGGTTTGGACAAAAGTGTCTAGAGTGTTTAATTCGGACATTTATTTAAATGTTGCCTCAAGCATATGGCTGAACCCTAAATTACGTATTAATAAGTCCCCTTTCTGAGTGGATTGGGAGGGGTGTTACTACACTCGGTGACCTATATGACAGTGCAGTGCTGAGATCTTTTGAAAATTTGGTTCAACATTTTAAGATTCCTAGATCCCAGTTCTTTAGGTATTTACAGCTGCGCCACCTGTTCTGTACTATTTTTGGGAGTAGTATACACACCCCTAAAGTGGCAGATACTCTGGAAGTGGTGATTACTGCTTTTGGAAAAGGTCATGAGGCATCGGTGTATTACTCCCTGTTAATTCAGAGTCTGGGGGATGGAGCTTCATCTTCTCTCAAGAGATTATGGGAGAAAGATTTAACCTTGGTATTGGAGGAGGGTGTGTGGGCTAGGATTCTAAAAAGCATCAAGTCTACATCTAGAGATGCAAGGGTCTGTCTGATGCAATTTAAGATTTTGCATCAATTCTACTGGATTGTATAGGTTGGATCTTAAAGACACACCCACCTGCTGGTGATGTCATTCAGAAGATGGGGACACAACACATGTTTTTTGGGGATATGTAAAGATTCAAGAATTTTGGTTGGGGGTTCAGAAATGTATGTGTGAGGTACTGGACACTGAATTTTCATTTAGCCCCAGACTCTGTATCCTGGGTGATGGGATGGCTCTTAATATTGGGGACAGATATTTAAAAAGTTGGGTCCTAGCCGGAGTCATGATTGGTAGGAAAATCATCCTTAGGGGATGGAGTCGGCTGGGGCACCCTTATTTTTTTATTTATTTTTTTGGTGACTGTTGGTGGCCACAGTAGTGCGTGTTTGTGGGGGTTGGAGGGGAGTATTGTTCAGGGGGAGGGGGTTTAATGTGAATAATTGATTCTGTTTTTTATGTTGTGTTTGTATGTTTTATGTTTGGAATCAATACAATTGTTAATAACAAAAAAAAAAAAAGATTTTCTGCATCCACACTTTGCTCATGAGAATGTATTAATTTATTAATAACATCCCGTATTTAAATATGAAATGATGTGTCCCGTATCGAATCAATACGGGATGCGATTTCTCCCATAAGCTGGTCAGATTGTGTCATGGCGAAAACATTCCAGATCGTTAATTTAACACTGATATAAGTTAGAAAATTTTCATACGGTGGGTAGTGGGTTGTCTGAAAAGTCCACACATTGTGCTGAAACGTACTAATACCATGGAGGGTGTGTTAAGGGACCGTCTGAAAAGTCCACACACTAAAACTTTTTTAATCAAAAAACAGGTTTAATATAAATGTTTAATAAGATGTACAAAATTACACAGATCCAACAATGTATGAATACTATCACTGAGTCATAAAGACAAGAAGTACAGGTGATAGAAAAAATAAATAATTAAAATAAAGTAAATAATTTTTTTTTTTTAATACATATAAGCCAACACAGATTTATACATAAATAAGATAAATAAAAGTAAATAAATAAAAATATTTTAGTCTTGGGTCAGGAAAGTTCTCAGCATGTAAGAAAGGAAAAAATCTCTGTATTTATCACAATCCGATGTTGACAGGTATGCAGAGCTGAAACTAAAACACCCATAAGAGGACAAATAAATTAGAAAAAAATCCTAGAGGTCCCAAATTTGCTATGGGGACTATTCATGCCCACCCATATAAGTGTGCCAAATTTCACCATTTTCCTAGGAACGGTTCAATGGGCTGCCATAGACTCCCATTGGGGAGGAAGAATAATAATACTAACAGATACAATAGATGTTACAGCACCTTCGGTGCTTGGCCCGTAAAAAAAGGTGCAAAACCACTCAACCAGGAAACCACAAGACAAGGGACACAAGGAGAATATAAAGGGGGAAAAAATCAGGAGGCAAACAAGGAGAGTGGGTGGGGCAAATTAACAGATAACAAGGCAAATGTTGGGGTGGGGTGAAGACACGAGATGGAGAACATGGATGAGAAAAATACACACTGGGTGCTTCTCATTTCCTAAATTGTGCATCCTTGTTTCATTGCTCTTCCGTCCTCGAGCCTGTGATGTGTAAACTGATCAAAGTCTGCCATGATGAAGGACGTATAAATTCTCTAAATGCACTGCGGGGAGGCGAGGATCGAGAAAGCTTCCCCGAGGACACTTGAGCAATGAAACACAGGACCATCCTATGGGGAAAACTATTTGATTGAAGGAGCTGACGCACATACTGTATTAATTCTTCTCCACCTTTGAATCTGACACAATAGTTTTAATTCATGTATCACCTTTGCAGTTTAAATAAACCATAATTGACACATTCTTCAACAGTGAATCTTGAATTAATTGGATTTATTATGAATATGTGAATAAATAAAGTTTCAATTGTTGGGCCTCATGTATTCAGATAGAAGACAAAGGCAGGCCTAACACAGTCGTAAAAAAAACTCAAGCCCCACATTCCAAGTCGTAAATCTTACTGATAAAAATCGTGCCAAAATCAAACAAAGGGAGTCCAAAACAAACTGCAAATCCCATGAAGCCTTGCTCACTGAAGAATCGAACTCTCAACTCCTATTGGATGAGGCACACAACAGAACGTCCCTCAAACATGACATCATCAGGAGTTGAAATACCTCTGAAACGCTTTCGTGATTTGCTTCCAGCGACTTTGTTCACCAAGTATAGACGTAGTTTATTGCTGCTCTCAGGTGCAACCTCATGGCACAAGGAAGTAACGTCCAACTTGAAACTGTAGCCATACAATCTCCATCTCGCTGGACGAGTTGAGATTACTCTGTGTTCAACCAAACACTCTAACGGATCCGAAGGAGACCGCCGAGCAATTCGCATCTTCATCCGTTTGCCTACAGAAGTGAAGAGATTAAAGATTTCTCTTCAATCTTCAATCAAGTCGACATTTCTGAGTTCTCCGCCAGCCCGCCGAGAATCAACAGCCGTACCGCCCGCCGACAGAGCGATGAAACGGCCTCCCGTCATCATCCGAGCCTCAAGGAACCGGGTCAGAGTTAAAGGACGGAGGAAAACACATTCTACCTGTGTCCTCATGCGATTCAAGCAAGAGGTTTACGTCTGGGCAGAGATAGAATATTATAGTGTGTTATTCTTGTGTTTCAAGGTTTTTGCTTGTACAGTTTACGGACCGCCATGTCCGCTCATTATTAATACTCAGAGTATTAATTATCACAAATTTGTTTTGTTGTTTTGTGGTCCAACCAAATTGGAATGTTGTGAAATTTCGCCATCGCGGGTGAGACAGCAACTGAGTTCATCCATTAAAGAGTCAAATAACGCGGGACTGTTTACGAGCCGTCCACCGCGTCTCTGAGCGATGAACTAACAGCTGTTTTCTCTCCCACGATCGCAAAATCGGCTTTAGGGCCGTCACTTCTCTCTCTCGTACTAACCACACTGTCACACACACACTGTCACACATTTTTGGCTCGTAGATAGCTTAAACGCTAAAGCCCAGCTTTGTCCCTAAGCTATCGTACAAGCGGATACACGCGGTAACTGGTAGACGCCATCTCCGCCCCCATTCGTGGTCATATTCCCTGGCCGGAAGTCTCGCGTGACATACTCTCTACGAGAGTCACGTCCGCCATTTTGTGCGCATCCCTCCTTACACACACATACTGTCACACACACACTGTCACACACACACCTTATGTGTTATAGGATTATTTTTATTTCCAAATCTAATCATATCACTGTTTAGTTTGTAGTTGTAAGTCGGAAGTTTATTGACTGCATTGTATTAATTATTAATTGATATTACTGCATAAATAAACCTTGTTTGTATTACAAAGAGAAGTGTTTTGGTTTGTTTTGCATACGCCTGTGTCATGCTGACGGGATGTCAGTGCTCGGATTCAAACCTTCATTCATTGTTTTTTTTCCTAAAAATCGATATTCTTCGGATGTCGATTTTCCTAAGAAAACAATCTAATATTGAGACTGTTTTACTATTTGGTTATTAGTCCCTGATTTCAGGGTGGTGCCCCGTCAATGTTAATCCTTATTAATATTCTATTGATTTTTGATAATTGATAATTATCTTTGATGATTGAATTTGAATGATCAATAAGCTAGTGTTAATTTTAATTAATGTTTCATCGATGTTAACAATTAACGATTATCTTTGATAATTGTTGATTTAAAGGATTAAAAAAGCTAACATTGATTCTCATCAATGTTCTATTGATTTTAATAATTAATAATTATCTTTGATAATTATTAATTATTGCTAATAACCAAACTTGCTCCTAAACGTAGCACACTACATTTACTGGAGCCCCATATGAGGTTTTAATGAGTTAGATTCAATTAATTAATTTAAATATTAATTAATAACTAAAGAAATAATTATTAATTATTTCTGATAGTAACACTGATCTAAACAACCAGTAAAGCCCTACACAATAACATAACAGCAAGCTCACAGAGGTACTGCAGCTGCGCAAAAACATGCTCTGAAGTGACATGTGAGTGTGCAGGACATTTCAATTTACAAAACCATCTTACATTGATTCCTCCATCCTCGTTTCCTTTCCTTGGATCCTTTCCTCATTTTCTAAGAGGGTGGGGCTAGGAAGCGAGGAAAGGAAGCAAGTAAAGGAAACGAGGATGCACAATTTAGAAATGAGAAGCATCCACTGTCAGTCTGTATTTCAGCACTATTTAGCATTGTTATAGTAGTAGTCATAATTACCCTTACAAAAAATGTAAACTAGCCACAAATTTGCTGCTCATTATTTTCACATCCAAATGAGCTTTTGATTTGCCACAAATATTTGCCAGAAGTTTGTAGCCCTTTGCCGGTAGTGGTGAACCTCCGGCAAACCTTTGGCAACAATGGACAATTTGCCGCAAGTTTGCCGCAAAGGTAATTTGCATGTGAAAATTCTCAGTGGCAAATTTGTGGCAAAGTTGCCACAAACTCTCGATTTCCGTAAGGGTGTTGATTAACAAGATGATTTACACGTAATAATTACCATGCAAGCATTCAATCGCCAACCTGAGAGCTGTAAAGTGATGATTTCACAATTGAGCCCGCTGTCTGTCATCACTGGTAATTAATTATACTTGTTAAGACTTTATTCCAAAAAGAAGATACGTATATTCATGTACATGTGGTTACGGATTAACTAAAACACTTATGTACTTTTTTTTTTTTACCTTCCTCTTCTGGAAATACTAGAGAGACTCACTCTTGCCGTTTATTCCACTGCATTTCACTAATTCATCAAATGTAATTTAACAAAACTTATTATTGATGTCCTCCTCAATATGGTAAAGTGTACACACAACCAGATTTGAGCGTATCGTACAGTAAGTATTTACTATAGACTTTCACCTATTTGTATATTGATTTATGCTCATTTCTGTTATACCTGCACAGATATAAATGAAAATTCTGTTTCAGCAGATTTTACTGTCAGAAATATGAGGAGAATGGGATATGAGTGTTTAGACGCAGGTCTGATGTACAGATATCGGGTATGTATCTGATTTAAAACCACATTTGGAAGTGGCTCAGTTCAGATGCAGAAAAATACAGTCTCATGGGTGTTTTTTCAAACATGCTCTTTAGCGACCGCCCACATCCATGAAGGATTTTGTGAAATCCCTATGAAATAAATTAATGGGAAAAATACTTCCAGAACCAAGATGGCTGAAAAAGTGGACGGGCACTGTTGTGCTCTATTGGCTACTAAAAAAAGAACGAGCCCTTCAATATGTCCAGCCCCAACTTTTTTTTCAATAGCAAATATTTTAACACAGGGAAGAAAACTGCTTGTCCAGCTATTTCAAGGAATCTTTAAGAAATAACTTTCTGAGAACTTTAATATTGAGTTACAAAAGCTAACATTTCATCATAGTTACAAACTATGGAACAATGAAATAACTGAAATGATGAAGCACGCCACAAGCATGACAGATGGCAGGTGTTATTATTTCCCATGAAACAGCTCTCTACGAGCAATAAATGGAAAAATTGCATTTGCTTTCCCACATCTTGCCACATTTATAATGGTATTTAATTTGTCTAACATTTTCTCATCGGCCTGCATACGATGAGTGCCTCAATAATAAAAGCATTGTCTTGAAATTGAGGGAGATGTGTTATATGAGGTGTAGGCATTGCATCTTCATCATTCCTGCATGTTGACTCAACATTTCCACTTCAATGGCTGCAATTTGTTTATCCATTAATGACAAGCAGAGGTGAGGCCAGGGGCACTGATAGCCGCTGGGATGGGCTGTTGGCCATTATCTGAGAAAAGCTCATACACTCTAAACCAGGCATGAAAATTAAATGAATTAGATGCAACCACAAGAGTCAACAGACATAGAGATTTGCATCCAAGCCTGGCAAGCTCTGGTATGACACTTTGTTAATACAGTTCAGTGACAGAAGCGAACATGCCCCCTTTAGATTTTTAAGCCAAAATTATGAATGTAAGCCTAATGTAAAGAATATACTGTTTAAAAAATATCTATTTATTTGAAAAAAACTGTGGCTAAAATCACCCATTCACATATCAAAATTTGGTCAGTCCAGTAAAGTCGCACCTTCTGCAGATCATGTGCAAACTCAACATTTTGGGCCTGTTTACACCTGGCCACTTCATGCATTTTCAGTGATCTGATAGCTATGTGATTTGGTAAGCTCATTCCATTTACACTTGGCCACATAAATGTGTCTCAGCAAAACGGATTTAAATCCGATCTACAATTGCAGCACATTATGCAAATAGTTCAATTGTTAATTTCTCTTATGGCTGACGTGCAAGGCAGCCTTGTATTGCTACATTTGATCTTGCGAATGCACCGTAACAGAAGAAGAAGATAAACATTGGGACGATTACAGCATAAAAAGCTGCAGCTGTTATGTGCAACATTTTTGCTCTCGTCAGCATTACATTTTAAAACCCAATGAGTTAACTGAGAGAGAGCAGAGTTGACACTGGTGGGAGAATGTAGTGCCGGCTTCTTTTACTGAGCAAGACTGGGTATCCAATTTCAGAATGGGACGACGAACGTTCGATTATGTTTGTGTCAGTTTGCAAAGTCATTTAATAAAAAGGGATACTCATCTCCGCCCGGCCATACCAGTCGATAAACGCATCGCCATGACTCTGTGGTATCTCGCAACCAGGAGAGGATATAACACGCTCGCACACCATTTTGGGCTGAGTTGGTCAACAGCATGCATCTGTGTGTGGGAAGTATGCAGTATGCTTGTTTTGTGCATGCAGAAGTCATACATGTGTAGGAGCCATCGACAGGTCACACATACCAATAACTGCTCCTCAGAACAACGCCAGAGACTACTGCAACCACAGAGGACATAATTCGATTATCTTGCAAGCCGTTGTAGACCATCAATCAAGGTGAGTAACCATTAGCATTTTTATTCATGAAATAGACATGAAAAGACACTTGGTCCATTTCATCATAAAAAGGACATGTCACTCTGGCCTGTCTGCTTTTGTTGTTGTTATCCTTTGCCTGGCGGTAAACGACCTTGAGACTTTTTATTTTTCTCTGGCATTGTTGCCAGGTTCTACTATAACTGTGTTCATTCGTTTTCTGTGCTATTTCCTCGAATATACTTTTGTTTCTGTATGTACTAGAGAGTTTTTGATGAACACTCTCATCACTCCAAATAGCAATAAGTGTTTGTGTTTCGTGGCTGGTCCATCCCAATGTGTCATCCATGTTTGTTCGTGGTGTGCGTATGCTGACGTACTTCCGTTTGGGAGGAATTAAATAGCTTACATATGTGGCTTGAACGACCAGATGCCTTTACACTTGACCAGTTTCATCTGGAATGCATCTCAGTCCACCTCCTAAAGTGGTCTGAACGATTGGATTGCAATCCATCTCAAATGCGTTTCAGAGGGCATTAACACCTGGCCTTTTCATGATCGGATAGCTATCAAGTGGCCAAGTGTAAACAGGCCCTTAGTCGTCTACCCACCCTCATCAGAATCAGAATCAGAATTAGCTTTATTGCCAAGTATGCTTACACATACGACTTGTCTTAATAACAATAGCTTCAGTACACAATATAGAATAGCAACAAGACTTTAAGAATATTTACAAATTGAATCATATATATATATATATATATATATATATATATATATATATATATATATATATATACACACACATATATACATACATACATACATACATATACACACAGACACACACATACATACATATACACATACACATATGTAGTGCAAATCTAAATACAAATCGGTTATATACAGTGCAAGGGAATGTAATGGCTGAAGAGGTTGGATGTGTTGGATAATATAAAAAGACTAAGCTGTATATTGCACATTAATTATTGCTCAATGGGGCGGTTTTAACTGTTCATGAGAAGGATAGCCTGAGGGAAAAAAACTGTTCCTGTGCCTGATGGTTCTGGTGCTCAGAACTCTGAAGCATCGGCCAGAAGACAACAGTTCAAAAAGGTAGTGGGGAGGGTGAGTGGGGTCCAGAGTGATTTTTCCAGCCTTTTTCCTCACTCTGGAAGTGTATAGTTCTTGAAGGGAGGGCAGGGCGCAACCAGTAATCCTCTCAGCAGTCCGAACTGTCCTTTGTAGTTTCCTGATATCCGATTTCGTAGCTGAACCAAACCAGACAGTTATTGAAGTGCAGAGGACAGACTCAATGACTGCTGAGTAAAACTGTATCAGCAGCACCTGAGGCAGGTTGAACTTCCTTAACTGGCGAAGGAAGTACAACCTCTGCTGGGCCTTTTTCACAATGGAGTAAATGTGGGTCTCCCACTTCAGGTCCTGTGCCCAGGAACCTGAATGACTCCACTGCTGCCACAGTGCTGTTTAGAATGGTGAGGGGAGACAGTGTTGGGGTGTTCCTTCTAAAGTCCACAATCATCTCCACCGTTTTGAGCATGTTCAACTCAAGGTTGTTTTGACTGCACCAGACAGCCAGCTGTTTAACCTCCCTTCTGTATGCAGACTCATTGTCATCTCGGATGAGGCCGATGACAGTGGTGTCGTCTGCAAACTTCAGGAGCTTGATAGAGGGTTCCTTGATAGAGCACACATCCCTGGGGGGCACCAGTGCTGATTGTACAGGTGCTGGAAGTGAATTTCCCCTGTCTCACAAGCTGCTGCCTGTCCGTCAGAAAGCTGGTAATCCACTGACAGATAGACGTGGGAACAGAGAATTGTTGTAATTTAGTCTGGAGTATAGCTGGGATGATGGTGTTGAAAGCCGAACTGAAGTCCACAAAAAGGATCCTTGCATATGTCCCTGGTCTGTCCAGATGTTGCAGGATATGATGCAATCCCATGTTTACTGCATCATCCACAGACCTGTTTGCTCGATAAGCAAATTGAAGGGGATCTAGAAAGGGTCCAGTGATGTCCTTCAGGTGGGCCAACACCAGTCTCTCAAATGACTTCATGACCACAGACGTCAGGGCGACAGGTCTGTAGTCATTAAGTCCTGTGATTTTTGGTTTCTTTGGGAACTCATGTCGATGTTGCTACAAACTCTAATGACTTTTTTCCCCATGGAACACAAAAGAAGTTACTGTCAATAAACATGGTTTTCATGCGTCCTGGAAATCCTGGAATTTTGCAGTGCAGTTTTTCCAGTCATGGAAAAGTCATGGAAAATTATACAAATATCTTAATGTCCTGGAAAATAATTATTTGTCCTTGAAATTATTTTAATATAATAAAACTGTAGCGACACTAACAAGGTTTTTTTTTTTTACATGTAAAAATGTATATATATATATTTATTTTTTATTTTTTTAAAGTGGTTAGGTTTAGGGTAATTGGTGGGGATATGATAGTATAAAGTAACTAAACTAATGTATTTATAAGTATAATAAAACATATTGGGGTTAAACACGTGATAATATCTGAAGATTGAAGTCGCTTATGTGATGCCTCCCTTATGAGACTGCCCTGGGGGCTTACCGACACAAAAAAAATTATTCTATATTAAAATCTCATTTACACTCAGGTCGCATGATATTACTAGGGATGCTCTGATCTATCTGCATTTGCCAATATTCACATCCTTTTATTGGTGCACTCATAATCTGGCCCAGGGGTCGGCAACCTAGGGCCAATACTGGCATGCAGAGGGTTAATCACTGGAATGCAAACAACAGTGAGAGAGAGAGAGGAGTATGCATTTTATTCATATGAAGTCCCTAGCACCTGCATGTGGCATGCCAATCTATTGCTTGTTGAATCATTCGCCATAATCATGCAGTGTGTTTATTTAGCCATTCGCTCTTCGTGAGCCGCTGATATCCCACCGCAGCGCTTCACTTTCGGTGAATCATGCAAGGAAACGATTCCGCTTTGTAACAGTCGCATAGAGCATATGACAGATGATATTTTCTTGTTCTCTTTGATCCTTTTTTCGTTTTTGAAACACATGATGTAAATAAGAAAACCCTGTTATAATTGTTTGAGATGTTCATCCAAGCATACCAGCTCCTTAAACCACAATAAGGTGACTTTCAAACTACCTAAGTGAGGGAAAGGGCAAACACAAAAAAACACACATAGTGGGGTTCAAAATCTGAGTCTGATTCAAAATCTCAATTACAAATGAAAATAAACTGGAAACTTAACTTTTATACAAAATGACAGAATAATGCTGAATAACATGATCATCAGGTTTTGTTCATGCCAGCTCGATTGCTGTCATTGAAGGGATAGTTCACCCAAAAATGAAAATTCTCTCATCATTTACTCACCCTCATGCCATCCCATCGCTGTCCTCATCTGCATATCGCAGCAGCATTTTGCGGCCCTCTTCAGCATGTCACAGCCCGTTCTGCATAATGTGGCGGCCCGCTTCAGCTTATCATGGTCCATTTGGCCCCGTTTCGTGGCCAGCCTACCGGGAAAAGTTCTCCCTATGGCCAGTCCGCCCCTGGTTCGGACCCAAATAATATGATATGAACAGAGAACAGCAGGGGGAGGGGGGAGGAAATGAACACGGGTTCGGCCCAAGCAAACAAACCAAGTGTGAAAGTACCCTAATATACCTTTGTATCGAGAGAGAGAGAATTATGGGTAGCTGCCCTGTATGTGTTTGTGTGTCTTTTTGTTTAAGTTTATTATTAAACTATTATTTATATTGTCAAGCTGGTTCTCGCCTCCTTCTTTCCCTCTAACCCCTTTACAACCTTGCTCTATAAGAAAAGATCACAAATAAACCTTCAAAAATAGTTGGCTACATTCGGGCTGATCAGGTGCATCAGAAGCAATGGAACTGAACAGAACCTGTCCAGAAAAAGTATGTGAAAGTGTATGTGTGTGTGTGTGTGTGTGTGTGTGTATGTATACATATAGTATATATATATATATATATATATATATATATATATATATATATATATATATATACAACAGTTAATTGTGGTCTTAGAATCTGATTGGACGAGAGATGTTCTATGAGTATTGATGGTCTCATACAATCAGCACTCGGACGCTTCACTGTGTGTATCACTCCGCTTGTGTTCGTGTCATTCTAAACTAAAGTGTAAGAGCAGTGCAGATGTGTTAAGAGCTGTCTCTTTACATTTAATTTTGTGACATTACATATTTTAGCAAGAAGGTGGAGGCAAAAGACCATTTTTGTGTGTAATATGAGCCAGTTTGTGATGTGGTCACTCAGTGTTTACATTCAACAGCACTCCATGATCGCTCGTATTACTACTACGCTACTAAAACTAGGAAATAGCTGTAAACGGCTTTAAACTAACAACTTAAGCATCAAGGCTCATCACAGCTTAGAGACACAACAGACTGATTAATTACAAAAACTCAAGGCGCTTACATCTTTCCGGAATTTCCACATTGGAGAGGAAATACAGTATAAAATGGCAGAGAAGATTGCGGTTTCTATAGTTAAAGACTCTTGTGCACCAGCTACCGTGAAATAGGGAGGATTACCCCCGCTTGGATGGCTAGTTTTTCCACTGAGAAAATAGGATGAATTTCACCAAAATGACATTATCTTTCCTATTTTTTTATTTTATTTACTTGTATATTAAGCTGTTGTATATAAGCAATATCACACTCGCAATTGTGCTATATGGCCCTAAATCAGCACTGCTGTGATTACTGTCTCTTTAAGCATTCAACAAGTGTCTAACACAGTGTTTAAATTCTCTCATCATTTACTTACTTTCACGCTATCCTAGATGTGTATGACTTTCTTTCTTCTGCTGAACACAAATTAAAATATTTAGAAGAATATTTCAGCTCTCTAGGTCCCTACAATGCAAGTGAATGGTGACCATACCTTTGAAGCTACAAAAAGCCCAGACAGCTGTAGTAAAAGAAATCCATACAACTCAGAATTTAAAAGTGAAATTGGAGATTTATAGTAATAAATGACTTTAATATTGATCTGTTTCTCACTCACACCTACTATATCGATTCTGAAGACATATTTAACCACTGGAGTCATATGGAATTTGGCTGTAACAAAGTTTGTGATGGGGTGCAGGGAGGAGGCAGGAGACAGGGAAATCACCAGGCATTGGTCCCGGAAATGCCCGGGCTCCCCTCAGCTCCAACAGACCAGCCAAGACTCCACGCCTGTGGCAGCGGGTCCACCAACCTGGGAGTGAGAGCGGAGAGGGGCAGGGGAAGCCGACGGGTAGTGCAGTCCCCAGAGCTGAGGAGCCAGTTTGGAAGGGGGCACTCCCAGTTTCCGGGGAGGAGGAACAGGATAGAAAGGAGAAGGAGGGTAGACAAGAGAGAGAGAGAGAGAGAAGGATCTCGGGGCTCACCGACTCCCGAATACACCACCATGTGGTCATTAGAAGGCTGTTTGGAGCGACACTGGGCGGTGGCACTGGACCCACTCTGCCATCCCTCTCGGAAGCCGAGCAATAAACTGCTCCAGTACCACCAGGTCGATCACAGCTCTGACATTGTGTTGCTCAGCCAGCAACCACCTCCGGCAAGCATCGCGGAGCTAATGGGTGAAGGCAAACAGGCGGCCGTGCTCACCAATGGTCAGCAAGCGGAAGCATTGGTACTGCTGCTCAGGTGTCCGACCCATTGCAGGATGGCCTTCCTCAAGTTGGCGTACACCAGGAGGTTCTCCGTTGGTAACTGCTGCGCCGCGAATTGGGTTTCCCCGGACAACAGTAGTATCAACCGGACCGCCCACTGGGTACTTGGCCATCCGCAGGCCCCCACCGTCTGCTCGAAGAGCTCCAGGAATGCCTCCAGATCGTCTTGGGGGCCGATCTTAACTAGCGGAACATGGAGTGTGACGGTCGTGGCGGCAGCACCTTCCTGGTGCAGCAAGCTCTGGAGCACCTGCCGGTTGTCCGCTTGGGCCTGGAGGAGCGCAATAAACCACTGCTTCTGTTCTGTGCGCAGCTCCAGGAGTATCTGATGTTGTGTCTGCTGGATGCAGGCGAGGGTCTTGAAAACATTCTCCAGAGGTGAGGCATCCATGGTGTTCTTCCTCTCTTAATTCCCGGGTTTCGCATCATTGTAACAAAGTTCATGATAGGGTGCAGGGAGGAGGTGGGAGATGACAAAATCTAACTCAAAAGGTAATTTTATTTTTATACTTTCAGTATTTAACACACACTCAGTGTCTGGTTTTCAGCAGAACTCGTTTCTGGTTCACACACACGCTGGCAGCTCAGCTCTCTCTCCTTTCACTGGCATCTGGCTCGCTCTTAAAACCCATCTCCACTCTCATTGCAATGACAAACAACTGTTAGAGACAATCATTGCCAGGTGATGATCCTTACCGTTCTCATCTCCTGATCTCACTCTCCATTCACAAGTCAGCGCTCAACCACGCCCCCACCACCACAGCTGCCTATATGTGATTTTTGGAGCTTGAAAGGTCGGGTCAACGTTCACTTGCATTGTATGGACCTACAGAGATGAGATATTCTTCTAAATATCTTAGTTTGTTTTCAGAAGAAGAAAGAAAGTCATACACATCTGGTATGGCATGAGAGTGAGAAAATGATAAGAGAATTTTCATTTTTGGGTGAACTAACCCTTTAAAGCTAAAGTGGAAGAGGAACAATATTACCAACATCCAAAAAAATGAGGAGGCAGGGAACGTATTTATAAATATAATAATTATATATACAATATGGGCTATCTATCCTAATAAAGAGAATATTTTGTGTAAGCCTACTTGTTTTAAAGGCCTATTAGAAAAAAAAAAAACTTTAGTCTTTAAAATGGATATTTTTGTGTTTATTTTATTATCAATTATCCAGCCTATTTTTGTCAGCAAAAACTAGGCTATGGTAACTATGGTATTACCAACAGGGAAATTCAGTTAACAGTGACAGTGAGCAGAAAGCTTACATGCAACTGGTTATAGCTCCTGATAAAAGGTGAAATGATCAGGATCATTATTGGGCAATCAGATGACAAGAACATCGGTAATCGGTATCATTCGGTAGCATTCCTTCATATTACCATGGTACATGTCCAAAAAAACACAGTATTACTGTGAAAGAAATTATGATAGTTATGTGCATTAAAACATTTTTATGATTAGTGTTGTTAACTTGCTCTAGAAACTGCAGTATAAGAGCAGCTCTACATTGTGTTGATGATAAGTTGAGGATGATGTCCATCCAAGCCCTGAAATACTACCATCCTGTTTTTAATGAAAATTCTGCTCTGGTCAGATCTCAGGGGATGGGTGGTATTATAAAATGACCTATTCTAAGAACTTGTTTGCTCAAAGAATAAGGAACTGTACGTTCCAGCTTACGTAAGCACATCCACTATATAAGCCTGACACAAGTGTCAGGGGGTTGGAAGACACTGAAGCTTCTTCCCTGGCCGTGAGAACGAATAAAGCTGAGAAAAGACTGCACTGTGTCCTGTGTGTTTGGAACACTGCTCACTTGTGTGAATTCCAGGTGGAGAATTTCCATGACAGTTACCATGTTAAATGTCCAAAACATGTTGTTACCATGATACTGTTTTGTTAGTGTTATACTGCCATGAAGAAAGTCCATTGTGCTGCTTCTTCCCTTTATGACTCTTTTGATCGCAGTTGCAGTCTTGGCATCATTTTATAGTGAGAGGTCACCATGTCACTGAAATGCAGGTCTCACGGGTGCACCATATCCTCTCTTCCTCCTCTACCTGGCTTACACACACCCCTTTACTGGAATCCATTCAATCAATCCCCACCAGAAAGCACTGGCCTTCATAACAATGTCACTAGACAGCCATATTCAAAGGACTGGCACTTAATTAGACTGATGAGGTCAATGCATTACTTCGCTGCTGACAACAAAAGGCGGACTTGAGCTTTATTTCAGTTTATAGTTCACTTTTTTTTTTTACTAGTATCCATAACAACTAATGTAATGGGTGATAAAATGCTGGATACACTTCAATCAGACACACGTCTGTAGTCTGAAAATAGATTCACACTGTATACATATATAAATACAGTACATAGTAACATGCATATACATGCCAATTCATGCATTATTGCATATAGTGCTTGCATTAAAATGCATGCTACAACTATAGTTGATACACAGAGGACAGATGCATTATGGATACACAAGTATTTTAAATCGACATGAAATTAACATTTCTGGTCTGATAGCATATGATTCATCATTGCACATTATTCCAAAGAAGAAGAAAAAAAGGAAACACTGAATTTTAAAATAAGGCTGTTTATATTAACATTTGTTCGTGCAAAAGTTAACATGAACTTGCAATCAACAACACTTTTACAGTTAACATAAATTAATGAATTATGAGCTAACGTGAACTTCAAATAAGCAAAATTATAATTAGAATAATTAACACAAACTGAAATTAATAAATGCTGTAAAAAATATTGCTCATTGTTAGTTTGTGATACCTAAATCTTTAACTATGTTAATTAATCCTGATAATAACATTTCTTATTATTTTTTGTTGTGTTAAATTATAAAAGTGCACAAAATAAAAGCATTTAACTAGTGGAGTCAGATGTTTGCACCCCACTGTATGCCACATTTCAGAAGTACAATGCGTTGCGAATGCTATTTCACGTTGACTTTAAAGGTAACAGAATGTGTGTTTGTACAAAATGATTAAACTGTGAAAATGCCCACAGGTTGAGTGTAGGGGGTGGTGGAATATGATAAGCTTCAAAATTAGCCTTATCAGAGTCTTTACTGGTGTCAAAGGGTATAAAGGAGAGTAAATCCCATCTGCCTGGCTAATATGAAAAATAGGCTGGGAAAGATGCTTTGACACTAAAGACCAGTTAAGTCTGTCTAGCCTTTCCCATTCACTGTTTAAGAGATTGGAAATGAAAACATGCTGCCTGAAGGAGGGAGACTGCTTTTGTGTGTCACTGTGTGTCACCCTTTTCAAACAATGACTGCAACCTATTTCAAGTCCATTCAATCTGAACGTATTTACTTTCACTCCCCTCACTCCAGTATTGCACATTTAATCAAACCTCCACTTTGTGTGATGGAAGACCAAGTGCTAGTTCAATATTGAAGCAGCTTAATTGTATACCTAAAATAAATATATATCTAATAATAGATCCTACTTACCAAACATCGGAGAACGAGGGGAAATAAAAGAACTGTGGTCACATCTTTAACCCTCCTAGGCTGTTCAATAAAGGTACCTTAGCTGTTCGCGATCATTTTTTAACTTTTTTTTTTTTAAAGAAAGGATAACAGTAATAATAAAATGATGCACTTCTTTTGGGATTTTATGGTATATAGATCTTATTTACCTGTAAATTTCTCAATTACATCATTCATTTGCATATGCAAATAAGCAAATTTATGTTAACTTCACTTCAGTAAAAACCTACACTTCTGTTTTTTTATTTTTATTTTCTTCCATTTTCTCCCCAATTTGGAATGCCGAATTCCCAATGTGCTCTAAGTCCTCATGGTGGCATAGTGACTCACCTCAATCCGGGTGGCGGGGGACTAATCTCAGTTGCCTCAGCGTCTGAGACCGTCAATCCGTGCATCTTATGACGTGGCTTGTTGAGCACGTTACTGCAGAGGCCTAGCATGTGTGGAGGCTTCACGCTACTCTCCGCGGCATCCACGCACAGCTCACCACGCGCCCCACTGAGAGTGAGAACCACATTATGGCGACCACGAGGAGGTTAACCCAATGTGACTTTACCCACCCTTGCAACCGGGCCAATTGGTTGCTTAGGAAGCCTGACTGGAGTCACTCAGCACATCCTGGATTTCAACTTGCGACTCCAGGTGTGGTAGTCAGCGTCTTTACTTGCTGAGCTAACCAGGCCCCAAAAAACTACACTTCTATAAGTTAAAACATGAAAAAATATGAGAATGTGTCATGCATTTGGGGTAAATTGCTGATATCTGGTGAAAAATTAACAATTACTTAACTTGAAAATCATTTCATAACAGTAATAGCCAGTAGATGGCTGCAGACTGTGTGGTCTGATTGCCTGTTATAACTTAATTTTGTTATTTTCTAATTTTAGATTTAGATTATATTATCACAAATTATGCAGTAGGATGTATATTTAGACACATTTTTAAACTATTATTTGTCAAAGCTTTTTTTTTTACATTGTATGTTATGCAATAATGTGACATTACTGTATGTTTACTGTCAAACCTGGCCATGGTGATACAAAGAGAAGACATAGAATAAGCATTTTGTTAACACATTGTCACTAATAATTAATTTTACAGTGAATATCAAAACTTAGTAACTTAAAGTAAATGTACTTGTAGTTTCCATAACAGAAAGATGCAGTGTTTTGTCTGTAAGGTGTGGCTCCCACACATAAGCATATACACTGGGGTCAGACTCCTACTTTTTTTTATGTGTGTGAACAGCTGTGTTTGTGTGTGTGTGCAGGCGTGCATGTGTTCTGCATTCTGTCTTCTGGCAGTGTTAGTCTCTCCCATTCATTTGTGTGTGTGTGTGTGTGTGTGTGTGTGTGCAGGTGTGCATGTGTGCATGTGTTCTGCGTTCTGTCTTCTGGCAGTGTAAGTCTCACCCATTCATTTGTGTGTGTGTGTGTGTGTATGTGTGTGTGCATGTTCTGCACTGTGGGTGTATCATGGTCTCACTCCCTAAATTTGTGTGTGTGTGTGTGTGTGTTCTGCATTGTGGCTGATTTATTGATTTTATTTGACAAATTTCAAAAATTTGCTCTGTTATAGTCTTACCAGTTCATTTGTGTGTAAGTGTGTGTATGTTTGCACTCTGGATGTTTTATAGTCACACCCCTTCATTTCTGTGTGTGTGTGTGTGTGTGTGTTCTGCATTGTGGCAAATTGTTTTATTATTTTATTTGACAAATTAAAAAAATTGCTTTGTTTTAGGGTCTCTCCCATTCATTTCCTGTGGCCGGTCAGTTTTGACCACGAACAACAAAGGTGTCGTTTTTTGTTTTGTTTTTTGTCCACATACTCATTGAATCAAGTTTTTTTTTAAATAATTATTATTATTCCTCCATGTTCCTCTGTGGCCGGTGCTGGAGGAGTCTACAGTTATAACAACTTGGTTCTACAGTATAACAGCGGCCTCTAGAGGTGAAATAAAAACATTCACTGACTGACCATAATTATCCATATTTTATCCTTAATTCAATGGAAATTTGGTTATTTTGATTAGATAAATCAAGTGTTCTAAATTGAAGCAAGGACATGAAGAGAAAAATGTATGGAAACATGCCCTGTCAGCACATACATTGTGTATCCAACATATATTTATGCTTAATCTTTAATCTGGTTAATATATGTAGATATAGGCTTTAAAAAAATTAATTTGTTAAATACTTAAATATGAAGCATTGTAACAGAGCCAAATCTCCATCATTTCAAAATAAGAGTCACAAAATAAGTGTGTGTATTTCAAGCTTGTAATGCTCTAATTTATTTATTTTATTATTATTCTTATTATTATTATTATTATTATTATTTATTTTTTATTTATTTATTGGTTACTATTGGGATTTTGGTTGCACAATAAACTGCATCTGGCATTTTATTTACTTTGGACTCTTGTTGCCACTATGTCTGTGCCCGTCAATAGTAAGGAAAAACATTTTTTAACATTCTATAATTCGACTTTAAAAACTATCGGCTGATTAATTGGTTATCAGCCTTTTCCACCACATTAGTTATCGGTATAGGCAAAATCCACTATCAGTTGTCCTCTACTGTTAAGCCGACACAGGAGAAGTTTCTAAAAATTACTGTCTGAGAAACGGTTGTGTTTTGGCAGGAACATCTATTTTCCAACACTGAACAGTCGCTCACATGCGGCACTGGCTGGGACACCAGTATTGCACTTAATGAAGACTCTCTTCATTTTTGATAGGTTCTGAAAAGCACTGTCAGGTAAGACTGTAATATACTGAAGAAAACTGGCCAATTCATCCAAAACATTCTCCTGCCACCTGGAGAAGTATGCTGTGATTTAATCGCTTTAATTTTTCGCCTCCCTTTTAACAACTGGTTCAGCAACATTTGGTGCTGAACTGTGTGCTGAAAGTTTGTGAAGCTCCTGTATTAGACTTAAAATTATGTCATCTTTTTGTCATTTGGAATGCAAGTAAGGCAAAAAATAGGATGGGAAGCCACTGCCATGAGATATCTTTTACCGGAAAGGTAACTGAATCTTATCTTCACACCACTGAAGATGGCATCAACTAATGGCCCACAATATTTGGAGGTTTCCTTGCTTCATTGAATGCAACTTCTCAACAAGAATGTTAATTGTTGGGACTGAGACTCCCAGGTATGCCACCTTCTCTGACTAGAAAAGATCTAGGGCCATCACCTGTAAAATGACACAGAACAAAATATGACAATCTGCATGAGTGACAAAAATACATGACGAAAATCACAGGATGCATAACTTATGTTGACAGTTATATTATTAAGAGTTATTAATTATTAGTAATTCATTTAGATAAAAGTAAATTTAATGAAGACTTAGTAATTCAGTTTTGTTAAAATCAGTTCAACATAATTATATATTAATATTTATTAAAAAAAATACTTTTAAGATACTTTTAAATTACTTTTAAGTAAACCTAAAAAGATTTACTAACGTGATTCAATAAATCCTTGCCAATTCTAATTTCCTATGACATATTTTTTGATGAATGCCATCTCTGATCTCTGTCATGAAAATGCTCACAAGACTCAAGTGCAGGTAAGTGAGTTTATTTATGGCCTTCCCCATTTCAAAATGTCCACCATTCCATAACAGCATTACCAGCCCAGTCAAGCTGTGCAACTACAGACTTTTAGGCTTTGTGAGATCCAGCCAGTGGCTCCGAATAATGTTCCAATAATTCTGCCTGCTGGGTGAGTGTAGACTGAATGGTATTAGCACCTGCTGAGTCCATGATGGCTGATTCATCTGTCATAAAAACATTTTCAAGACTCAAGTGCAGGTCAGTGAGTTTATTTATGACAGTGGCAGAGTCCAACAGGGAACAGGATGATAAACTGGAACCACACATGGAGGGTTAGTTCCAGATTCGCCAGCAGCTCACGGGATAAGTGATGAGTCCAACCTGGTAGACATGCCCCTCCAACAGCCAGCTGAACTAAAAAGAGATAGACACCGCCAGGTCCATGGGTTCTGAGAGGAGATAGAGGAGGCAGACACTGGGCTAGCAGCAGAGAGGAAGAACAGGATTAAACTAGGAAAGGTAGTGGACAATCGCTAGAGGAAAACAAAAAGAAAAGACAGAGTGTGGACAATCGCTCGAGAATTTATCAAAATAATTTTCTATTTTACTACTTACGGGGAGACTGGAACAGACTATGCAGTCCTGAGATAAAACAGCAACAAATAGCCACACCGAGAGGAAAGATGTACTCGTCACCGAGTGACACACAGGTGAGAACAATCACACACATGAGCTGGCACATGACAACTGTCAAACACTCCAACATAAACCAAGTCCTCCTGGTGACATGTCAGCACACACACACACACACACATCATGTGAACGATCTGTCCAGAGCCCAACAATGAATTTAGCCGAAGAATGTCCTATTTCTCACGAACTTCACTGAACTCTTGAGGTTTCTCTTCAATGCATGAACCAATGCATTATATGAAGAGTTCCATCGGGTTACATTTGGCGCAACCAGCATGCATCCAAGAATGTCTTTAATGAAGTCAGAAGCTTGGGTGCTTCTGCTCTGCATTTTCCAAAGCCCGTAACATTTGGCAAATGCTGCCCTTGAAATCTTAAAGGAAGTGGAGTGAATGGCAGGCTGAAACCTGAAAGTGCTAAAAATACCCATTTCCAACATCAAGGCAATAATCAGCACTGGCTAGCACTGGGGGCGATTTGGGGACCCCAATGGGACCGCCTCCGCCGGGTATCCCCCCGCGGACCTCCCATTCCCCAGCACACTCGTCTGCCCCGATCGGGCTTCCGGGTGAGTCTGCCGGCTCGTCTCACGGCGAGTTCGACCTCTTATTCGGAACCCGCGAAAGTGATGAGCTCTCGAGTGCAGCATCGGAGAGCGGGCTCGTCCAGTCGGAAGCCTCAGCTGGGCTCCTCCCTTCGGGGTCGATCGCCCAGTCACAGGCTGACGCGGAGATGACGACATGCTTTCCCGGGCAGCCGCGAGCGTCGGTTAGAGTGGATTCACCGCTCTTCCCTGAACCCTCGCGGCTCGGTGGTTGGTTCCTGGGCTCGCGGCGCCGCTCAAAGCCACGCCCCGCCCCCGTTCCTTTCCTCCCGGAAGTGCATGAAGAGCTGACAAGGTCGCGGGAGGCACTTTTTACTGCCCGGTCCCGATCTTTTCAGCTTCCCCGCCCTCACTATCCTCGATGGTGGGGCGACCAAGGGTTATTCGGCAATCCCCCGGTGGATAAAGGCGCTCGCGGTGCACCTATGCCCGCAGAGTGCCGCCACATGGCGTGGGTGCCCAAAGTCCCCATCCAAGGCCTGTAGGTTTACGTCGTCTCTGACGGCCAAGGCCTATGGTGCCGCTGGACAAGCCGCCTCCACCCTGCATGCCATGGCTCTCCTGCAAGTCCGCCAAGGCACTAAAGGAACTGCACGAGGGTAGTTCCGCCCAGGGATTGATGCAGGAACTGCGCTCGGCGACCGACCTCGCTCTCCGAGCGACGGAGGTCATGGCGCGGTCTCTCGGGCGGACAATGTCCACACTAGTGGTCCAGGAGCGCCACCTTTGGCTCAACCTGGTCGAGATGGGTGAGGCCGACAAGACACGATTCCTTGCTGCCCCCATTTCCCAGGCAGGCCTATTCGGCGACACCGTTGAGGACTTTGCCCAGCAGTTCTCGATGGTAGAGCAGTAGATGGATGCTAGCCGGCATATCCTGCCCCGGCGCGGCTCAAGATCCCGCACCCCGTCTACTCATCGCCAAGGGCGTCCCCCTGCGGTGACTGCACCGGCTCCGCCGCAGCCCGCCCCTTCGGCCCGGCCCCGGCATGAAGCCCACCGCAGGAAGAAGACGCCACCCTTCTCACGGCCGCCCAGAATCCATGAAACCTTCATAGCACCTTTGAGACGGGCGACCCAGGGACAACGAAACCCGCTGCTCTGGAGCTGGTAAGCAGATCTTCATCTTTTTGTTACCTTTTGCATTTAATTGCGCTGCATGCCCAAGTGGCTGCAGTACTCAAGAGCTCAGCAACAGTGGTTTCCTTGTTCCCTGGGTCACGTATCCAGTGTGTACGGCTGGCATTACGACCACCGTCCACCACTCCATTTGGCAGGTTGACGCTCCAGCGGCGGTCTCCCGCCCCTGAGCGCCCAGCTGTGGCACAAATCCACCCCCGATGTGACAGTCTCCACGGGTCATGAGGACAGGCCTCTTCCTCCCCCGTCCCAGGCTGTTCTGGGGGTGGTCACAAGGAGCCAGGTAAGTGCTTCGATGTCCTTAGACACAGCACGGCCACGACGTGGTGTGGCACCTTGAGCTCCGCCCCGCCGCGAGGCCTCACCCACTGGTACATCCGATGACACTGTCCCTTTGGTCCCCTTTGCACGGAACTTGGACGCATGGCTTGCACCTTCCAATCCGACACGAGGGCTGGTCCGGACCGTCCGACTCGGCTGCGCGATTCACTTCGCCGGGCATCCGCCCAGGTCCAGCGGTGTCCACTTCACCTTGGTGAAAGACGAAAACGCTGCTACCTTGCGCGGAGATCGTTACCCTCCTACGGAAGGACGCGATAGAACCTGTCCCTCCAGCTGAGATGAAGAAAGGGTTTTACAGCCCCTACTTCATCGTACTGAAAAAAGGTGGTGGGTTGCGGCCAATCTTGGACCTGCGAGTACTGAACCGGGCTTTACACAGACTCCCGTTCAAGATGCTGACACAAAGACACATTCTAGCGAGCGTCCGGCATCAAGATTGGTTCGTGGCGGTAGACCTGAAGGATGCGTACTTTTCACGTCTCGATCCTTTTCGACACAGACCCTTCCTGCGGTTTGCGTTCGAGAGTCAGGCGTATCAGTACAAAGTCCTCCCTTTCGGCCTGTCCCTGTCTCCTCACGTCTTTACGAAGATCGCAGAGGCTGCCCTTGCCCCGTTAAGGGAGGTGGGCATTTGCATTCTCAACTATCTCGACGACTGGCTAATCTTAGCTCACTCTCGAGACATGTTATGTGCACACAGGGACCTGGTACTCTCACACCTCAGCCGAATAGGGCTTCGGGTCAACTGGGAAAAAAGCAAGCTCCTCCCAGTTCAGAGCATCTCTTTTCTCAGTTTGGAGTTGGACTCAGTCTCCTTGACGGTGTGCCTTACGAACGAGCGTGCCCAGTCGGTGCTGGCCTGTTTGAAGGCATTCAAACTGAAAACAGTGGTTCCACTGAAACTCTTTCAGAGGCTCCTGGGGCATATGGCATCCTCGGCAGTGGCCACCCCACTCGGGTTGATGCATATGAGGCCGCTTCAGCACTGGCTCCAGACTCAAGTCCCGAGACGGGCATGGCGCCACAGGACACACCACATGGCCATTACGTTGGTCTGTCTTTTCAGCCCTTGGACCGACCTCTCGTTTCTACGAGCAGGTGTTCCCTTAGAACTGGTCCCGAGTCATGGTCACGACAGACGCCTCAAACGGGCTGGGGCGCTGTTTGCAATGGGCATGCAGCCGCCGGCCTCTGGACGGGTCCGCGGCTGCATTGGCACATCAACTGCCTCGAGTTACTGGCAATTCTGCTCACCCTGCGGAGGTTTCGGCCGTTGATCCAAGGCAAGCACGTGTTAGTTCAGACAGACAACACGACAACAGTAGCATATGTCAACCCCCAAGGTGGGTTGCGCTGTCGTTGTATGTCACAACTTACCCGCCGTCTCCTCCTCTGGAGTCAGCAGCACCTCAAGCCACTGCAAGCCACTCACATCCCGGGAAACCTCAACACTACGGCGGACGCGCCGTCACAACAGGTTACCCTCAAGGGAGAGTGGAGACTCCACCTTCAGGTGATCCAGCTGATTTGGAGTTGATTCGACAGGTACAGGTGCACCTGTTTGCCTCCCAAGTATCCTCCCCACTGCCCGCTCTGGTACGCCCTGACCGAGGCCTTCCTCGGCATAGACGCGCTGGCACACAGCTGGTCCCCTGGCATTCGCAAATATGCATTTTCCTCCAGTGAGCCTGCTTGCACAGACCCTGTGCAAGGTCAGGGAGGACGAGGAGAAGGTCATCCTGGTAAGCACCCTACTGGCCCGCCCAGACGTGGTCCTCGGACCTCACGCTCCTCGTGACAGCTCCCCTGGGCAAATTCCCCTGAGGATGGACCTTCTTTCTCAGGGAAGGGGCACCATCCGGCACCCGCGCCCAGACCTCTGGAATCTCCATCTCCACACGTTCACTCAGGCTAGGGCTCCCTCTACGAGGCGCCTGTATGCCTTTAAGTGGCGTCTGTTCGCTAAGTGGTGTTCTTCCCGTCGGGAAGACCCCCAGAGATGCGCAGTCAGATCAGTGCTTTCCTTCCTGCAAGAGAGGCTGGAAGGGAGGCTGTCCCCGTCCACCTTGAAGGTGTACATTGCTGCCATAGCAGTACACCACGACGCAGTCGACGGTAAGTCCTTAGGGAAGCATGATCTGATCATCAGGTTCCTAACAGGCGCCAGGAGGCTGAATCCCTCCAGGCTGTGCCTCGTTCCCTCATCAGACCCCTGTAGTTCTTCAGGGTCTACAGAGAGCCCCCTTTGAGCTTGCAGTCAGCAGAGCTTAAGGCACTCTCCTTGAAGACTGCCCTCCTGACTGCGCTCACTTCCATCAAGAGGGTAGATGACCTGCAAGCGTTCTCTGTCAGCGAAACATGCCTGGAGTTCGGTCCAGGTTACTCTCACGTGATCCTGAGACCCTGACCGGGCTATGTACCCAAGGTTCCCACCACCCCTTTAGGGACTAGGTGGTGAACCTGCAAGTGCTGCCCCAGGAGGAGGCACACCCAGCCCTGTCATCACTGTGTCCAGTGCGTGCTTTACGCATATATTTGGATCTTACGCAGAGCTTTAGAATCTCTGAGCAGCTCTTTGTCTGCTTTTGGTGCACAGCGGAAAGGAAGCGCTGTCTCCAAGCAGAGGAACAAGCACACTTGTTTTGAGTTGATCCATCTTCAAAGGCACATTTGGATACAACTTGAATGGAATCGTTTTTAATGCTACCAAAATGTAATAAAAAGTTTTGTTTCATGAATCAAACTACTTGTTTAGTATAAAACAAAAATGTTGAATATTTTTACAAACTTAAGACATTTTCTCTACGTTCACAATCGATGCAGAAAGTAAAAATGTAGAGAGAATTGAAGCCCCTTAAGGTTGTTTACGTAAACCTGGATATATTAACACGATTCAACAATAGAGGTCACTGTTGCCCCAAACTTTGCAAATGTACAGTTCTATCCTTCTAATTGGTACAGTATTGAAAAACTCATGACAGAAAAGATCTTGCAACCCAGCAGACAATGATCTGTGACCAACTTTTGGGTCATGACCCAGTGTTTGAGAAACCCTGAGTTTGCACCCTCTGGCAAGTGTTAGGATGAAGTTTTGAAATAAATTGTCACATGTTTATTGTGCTTTTGATCTGAGGGAAAAGAATGAAACTCAGGAGAGTGAACTTACATTTACAAGAAAATGCGCTATTAACAATTGTAATTGTTCAAATAAATTGTTCTAATTATAACTTGATGTTAAACAGTTTACATTTAAGTTTTGACATCTTGAAGAAGAGAAGAATTGATTTCCCAATTATTTACTATTAAAAGATAATTACAAATATCTGAGCAAGTGTAAAACTGGCTTCATATTGCATCTTAATGCCAAAACAGTGCAGAACATTTGCAAGGTCATACAATAAAAAGCACATCCAAAAAGGACATACATTTATGAATAGTACCAAGGTGAAGGTTTGGCTCATAAATATAAATTAGGTAATGGGACTGCATGGTCTATGAGTCAGTAGCAAGAAACCCCGTAAGGTAAGGAATCCCCCAGTGAAAATAAACTTACAATTATAACTAACTGATCCGATTACTGGTCTTTCTCTAATTAATAAGGGAGATGGTAGCATTGTATACCAAGGCTGGTACATTTGGTTGGTTAGAGAACATTGCATTTCTTTTCATCTGACAAAAGCAGCAGCTTGGGATAGATATTTCTCATCAGATACTTGTAGTACTTTATTCAGCCTCATTTGAACCCTCATTTCACAGTGCATGCAGAGGTGCCTGCCATTTTGCTATTCCAGTCCAAGTCTTGCCCCCCTCTTTTACTTTCCATTCACCCACAAACACTGTGCTTGAATACTAACATCGCAGACCGAACACTTTGATAGACAGGCTGTTCGACCCTGACCATCAGTGACGGGCCTATATGTACCAGTCCAATTACAGGATTCAGCCCGACCAGAACCCCCAATCCAATGGTTGGCTGCTTTTGTACTGAAACTCCAAATAACATCACTCCATGACGGGAGAAGGTTTTACTTTGGCCCTGGGTTCATCTGAAGACACTGAGTAAAGCCAAGCAGAAATACTGCTCTTCCTTTGAGTGGGTGTGTCAGACTGGAGAGGCGCCTCTACAGACTGCAGATAAATGTGGAATGATGTGGAAAGTCTTCCTGCACACAGTCGTTGAGAGACAATGAAAAATGTAAAAATCAGTAAATACTAATCAGTAAATTGGGTCATATTGGGACTAATCAAATGCAAGTTTTAGGTAATAAGAATGGAAAGGAAAGGAAAAAGAAAGAAATAAACAGGAAAAGAAAAAAGGAAAAGGCAAGAAAGGAAATGGACATGTGAAAGGAGAGGAAATGGACAAGTAAACAGGAAAACAGTGCAGTGATCTTCACATGGCCACCCAATTATGTGGTGAGTTTTTTTATTTAATTATTGAATGGAATCAATAAATGGAATAAACACAGAATGGATAAATGCAATGCTGTTGAGTTGAATATAGCAATAAAAGAATTATATGGTAGCCAACATCTTCTGGGAAATCCACTTCTGGTCTTTGGTAAATGATAATGGACTATTATTTGTTATGTTCTGACCTTACATACACATTATCTAAGCAAGGCAGATAATAATAAGGTACAGTGACAATCCAGTGCCAAGGTCTCTAGAAAGAGGTTTGGATATGTTATGTTTACGTTCCACATCTGGTCATCAATCCAATGGAAGAGACTTCTTCCACTGGTTATGCAGACTGGGTGCAGTGGGAAGGGTGCAGGGTCACACTCCAACAGCCATGGAACAATGTACTGGAGGATACTTTATATTTAGTGCACTGAGAAGATCCTTGGAATCTGGGTGTGTAGCAGGTCAGGTGATTAATTTGTCACAGGCTGGGCTGCAATGCTGAAGGAATTGTGAGGCTCAGGCGGTGCCTGCTAATGCTGGGGTCCGTTGCGGATGGCTGCATTGCTATAGGAGCCGGAAGGTTCAGGCATTGACTATGTTTACATGGACACCAGAAAGGGGGTTATTGCAAGAAAGCAGCGTTCCCGTTTACATGCACTGTATAAGTGGCGTGCGCTTTACTCCCATATACATGCGG